>NW_022436942.1:68794752-68942596 GCF_009761245.1 Sapajus apella
TTTTTTTTATTTAAGAGACAGGATTTCACTCTGTCACCCAGGCTAGACACAGGAGTGTGATCATAGCTCACTGCAGTCTTGAATTCCTGGACTCAAGCAATCCTCCTGCCTCAATCTCCCAGGTAGTTTGTACTATGGCACACTATACCATGCCTGGTAATTAAAACAAAATTTTTTTTTAGCGATGTGGTCTTGCTATGTTGCCCAGGCTGGTCTTGAACTCCTGGGCTAAAGCAACACTTCTGCCTCAGCTTCCCGAGTAGCTGGGATTACAGGTACATGGCACTGTGCCTGGCTTACATTTAAGTACACTCAGCACCTAGAACAGTGCCTTGCACTTAATAGACACTCAAAAATACTGAAATGTTTGTTAAGCAACAATGAATCTAGCAATGTGGGTAGCTCCTAAAAAATGTTGATTATAAAGGAAAGATATGGAAGAATATGACCAATGCCATAGGACTTAAGTAAAAATGTTAAATATATGGAAAATATTATATATTATTTTGGAATGTATAAAATAGCAGTGTAAACATACACAAGAATGAGATTTCTGCTTCTAGCCTTACTACGCTATAGAGTAACTAGTAGCAGATTATCCCTCTTGACATGACGAATTATAAAACTGGATAAAATATGTGAAATTTACTGTGATCCCTTAGAGAAATGAATGAGGCAAATCCCACAAGCACCCTAGCTTTGTGCCTGAAGGTACTTGCTGGACTGTGAAGGCAAAGGCTATGGTTCAGAGCTATTGAGGCTCCCCTCCCTCAGGAATCTGCATGGCAATGTATCAGAAATAGAAAAGCTACGCAGAGGAGGAGATCCAAAAATATGGACTTTGGTTCAGTCCTAAACGTCATGTGTGTGAAACAAGATTTCATGAGGCAGGGAAAAATACAACTTTCAGGAAAAAAAAAACCCTTGGGGTGCTGTGATCTGAACAACTACCAGAGATTACAAAGGACAGGGTTGGGAGATATGTGAGCTCTCAACAGGCAGAGTAGAGAGACCTCATTGGACACCTAAGCATTCAGCAGGGATCCCAGAAAAATCATGCCTTATAAGGAGACCTAATCTAGCCTTACAGGAAGGACCACATTGCACTCATCCCAACAAAGCTTAAGAAGAAGCCTTGACCAGCCTGGCCAACATGGCAGAACCCCATCTTTACTAAAAATACAAAAATTAGCCAGGCGTGGTGGCAGGCACCTCTACGCCCAGCTACTTGGGAGGCTGAAGCAGGAGGATCACTTGAACCTGGCAGGCGAGGTTGCAGTGAGCCTAGATCATGCCATTGCACTCCAGCCTGGAGGACAAGAGCAAGACTTTGTTTTAAAATAAAATAAAACAAATTTTAAAAGCCTTGAAAAGAACAAGGTGATCCCTAGGTAAATTAACTATCTGTTGGAACAAAACTTAATACTCTGTTAGAAAGACAACACCACAAAGTCAACATCGTAGATGCATACTGTCTAGCAAACGGTAAAAATTAATAGACAGATAAAGCTAAAAAATGTGGCCCACAACTAATAGAAAAATCAGCTAATAGAAGACTCAAAATGGTCAGAGATAATGGAACTGGCCAACAAAGACTTGAAAACAGATATTAAAAATATATTCAAAGATTTCAAGGAAAACATGAACTTGATGAGGGAAGAAATAAGAATCTCAATAGAGAAGTGGTAGCTACAAAAAAGATCCAGATGGATACTCTAGAACTGAAAAGTACATATAAGAAATGAAAAAATCACTGGATGGGCTTAACAGCTGATAACATACTACCAAATAAAAGATCAGTGAACTCTTAAAGACAGGGCAATAGAAAACATCAACTGGAAACACACAGAGAGAAAAAAGCTGAAAGGAAAAACAAACAGAGACCCAGGGACCACAGCTAGTGGTCTAACGTGTGTGCACCTGCAGTGCATGGCCCTCCGGGGACTGGCATCTCTCTTTCCCACAGCTTCCTCGTCACACTCCAGCCACCCTTCCCTCCCTCTGATGCTCCCCACCGAGCCATCACGTGGGCTGTTCCCTCAACCCGGAATGCTCTTCTTCCCACTCCGAGCTTGGCTCACTCTTACTTATGCTTGAAACTTCAGCTAAAATGTCACTTCCTCAAAGAGGCCCTCCCTGACCCCTAAACTCTAAATCAGCTCCCCTCCCATGTATAACCTCTCCTCACACTTTTCCTTCAAGAGCCCTTGTCCTAGATCTAACTAGAAACTGCTTGTGCAGCCATTTATTTAGTCCGTCTTCCTCCTCACTAGCATTTACCCTGCATGAAGGCAGAGTCTGTCCCCAGAGTCTCGTGTGACACCTCAACTTCAGCAGAAGCCCATCATGTACCTGTTGGCTGGGAGCGCTGATACCCCATCTCCTGTGCTGGGCTCTGGGCTTGTCTCAGTTGGACCAAACATCTCTGGACTCCCAGGGCTCGCCAGGGCCAAGGGTATACTGAAGCTCTCCAGGCAGCCACCGGCCATAATTCCCTTTTTTGAGACAGGGTCTTGCTCTGTCACCCAGGCTGGAGGTCTCTGTAGCCTTGACCTCCCGGGATTAAGTGATCCTCCCACAAAAGCCTTCTGAGTAGCTGGAACTACAGGCACACACCATCACATTCAGCTAATTTTTTGTATTCTTTTGTAGAGGCAGCGTTTTGCTATGTTGCCTAGGCTAGTCGCAAACTCCTGGACTCAAGTGATCGACCTGCCTTGGCCTCCCAAAGTGCTGGGATTACAGGCATGAGCCGCCCTGCCCGACCCCATACTTTCCTTTGGAAACAACTCACCTGGCAGACAAGAGCAGCCTGTCCTCTTTCTCAGCGGGGTGGGAACCTCAAGGTACTTTGCAAAAACAGCATTTATATTTTATAGAAGAGGAAATTTTTCTTTCTGAAACCTTGCAACCAGTGAAGAAGCAACTTTTAGTAATTTGGGATGAAAATATCTAGGGCACTCAGCAGAGCAGAAAACATTTCTGGTTTTCAGTCAAGAGTCTGTCATGCCAGAAGCAGAAAAGTTCCAGAAAAGGGCAAAGATAGGGTTGATCATGAGAATGTGGTGGCCTCAGCAGCTTCCCCATGCACCCCAGGCTTCTGGCATGTGTGGAAAGACTGAGTCAGCATGGTGCACAGAGCACCTTCCTTGGTGCCTGGCTTGGAGTAGCCCCCAGCTCTGGAAGTGCCAGCTCTGATTATCCCTTAACAACAAAAACTTGTCTGAGCCTGGTGGCTCGCACCTGCAATCCCAGCACTTTGGGAGGCCGAGATGGGCGGATCACTTGAGGTCAGGAGTTCAAGACCAGCCTGGCCAACATGGCGAAACCCCATCTCTACTAAAAACACAAGAAATAGCCATGCATGGTGGCAGGCGCCTGTAATCCCAGCTACTCGGGAGGCTGAGGCATGAGAATTGCTTGAACCAGAAGTTACAGTGAGCTGAGATCACGTCACTGCACTCCAGCCTGGGCTACAAAGTGGGTCTCAAAAAAGGAAAACAAACCCCCAAACTCTTCTCCTCCAGCCTTATCGCCATCCTTAGATATTTCATTTCTCCGCCCACTGCCTGCCTCTGCAACCCTCAGACTGTTAAGTTACATGAACTGATATAGCCACTTTGTGGCTTGAGGGACAATGAGCTGTGTTTCTGTCACTTATAGCCCCAAAAGTCTATAGGTGAAGTTGCTGATGCAGGACACCCCCACAGCTCCATCTCCTGTGCAAGAATCCCTGTGGTTCCCACTGTACCCTGATGCTCCTCTGAGGTCACCTTTCCATATCAAAGCCTGTGATCATGACTCCAGCCTACCTGACTGTCCCACACTCTTTGATGCTGTTCTGCTCTGCTTGGCAATTTTGCCATCTGCTTCTCCTCCTATCTCTGGCAGCCCTCCTCAGCCTCCTGTACCATGTCCCTGCCCCATGCCAGGAGTCCTGACCCTGTCCTCGGGCTGGTGACTCTCTCTCTTTGGGGGTCTTAGCATACCTGTGTTCTCAGTGCTGTTCACGTTCAAATTAAAGACTCCAGTCTGATGTTCAAGATCCTGCTTGGTTTGCTGTGACCCAAATTGAACTGATTTCTTACCTTTTTCCCCAAATCCACTCCTCCTTCCACATCCCCTAGGGCATGCTGTCACATCCACCTGGCTGCCCAGGCTAAGAACAGAAAGCAGTCCTTGGCTCCTCCCTCTCCCTCACACCCCATCAATTTCACTTCCTGAACCCAGCTGGCCCTCCATCGTGCCCTCCCCATCACCAGGACCTACCCTGACGCTCCCTCCACTCTGCAGCCAGGGTCCTCCTTCTCCAATGCCAACCTGACTCCTTTCCTGCTGTGCAGCAGCAGCCCCCACACCCACGACTGCCTTCGGGATCAAGTCCCAGCTCTCTTGGCTTCTCTGGGCCCTGATCTCCCCCGCAGCCTCATTCCTGCCTCTGCCCCCCTCCAGCCACATGGAACTTGCAGTTCTAGCGCGGACCACACTTTCTTGCTTCCAGGACTTCGCGTGGTCTGTCCCCTTCCCATCTATCTTCCAGGTCGTACACCTAGATTTTACCTTCCTTGGGAGGCCTTCCTTAATTGTCCCCCACCCCGGTTGGGATGTACATCATACCATCTTAACAACCACTGAGACCCCATCCCCACCACACTTGGCTGTGAATGCTGGGAGGGCAGAGATTCTTCCTCAGTCACAGGGAGAGACTCAAGAAATGGAAAATAGGCTGGGCGTGGTGGCTCATGCCTGTAATCCCAGCACTTTGGGAGGCTGAGGCAGATGAATCAGTCAGGCCTCCATGTGCAAGCCTGAACCCAGAAAGTCTAAAGTCCTGCCTGCCTCAGCTGATCACCCTCCACCCCTGCCTGTGTTCGCCATTATGTGTGATCCACGGAGCTTCCCTGGACATAAGATTCCGCCCCCCGCCATCTTAACTCCTCTTACCCCACCCACCATTTTAATTAAACTTATGGTAATGTATACTCCTTGCCCCTACCCTCAGCACTGTAACTGATCTTACTCTGTAACTTTCCACACTGCCCACCCTAAACCTACGAAACCAACTCCTATCCCACTGTTCTTCGTTAACACCCTTTTCGGCCTTGGCCCACCTGCACCCAGGTGAATTAACAGCCATGTTGCTTACACAAAGCCTGTTTGGAGGGGGTCTCTTCATTCAAAGCGTGCGTTTTTAACAATCACCTGAGGTCAGGAGTTTGAGACCAGCCTGGCCAATGTGGTGAAACCCTATCTCTACTAAAAATACAAAAATTAGCCGGGCGTGGTGGCGTGTGCCTGTAATCCCAGCTACCCGGGAGGCTGAGGCTGCAGTGAGCTGAGATCGTACCACTGCACTCCAGCCAGCCTGGGTGACAGGGTGAGATTCCATATCAAAAAAAAAAAAAAGAGAGAAAGAAAAACAAAGAAATGCTTAATAAATGAATTTACAAAATCTCAGGCACTGCCCCTGCAAGTTGAACATTGCTGACCTCTCTTATAGGTATTACACAGAAAAACTACCACCTGGGGGAGAAGGGGAAAGTGAAAAAGACAGACCTAGAAGTGAAGGAGAAAAAAGCGTTTTTGTGGATGCCTGTTTTTATAGGCTCAGAAGCTGCCATCTGTGGGAGGGGGAAAGTCCCTAGTTCATGGTTATCCAACAATAGCAGAAAAAGGTACTTTTTAAGAAAGTCAGCCGACTCCCAATTCCCATGGCATGATGTCCCTTCAGTTTCCATTTCCCTGTTCCCTCCCAGAGCTATTTTTGGGGGCTTGATTTGCATATTAACTACGAACCTCATCCCCAAACTCCAAGACACAGTGGCAGCAACATGTATTACTACAGTTGCTTATTCTATCGGGGCTCCTGTCATCTTAGCGTGCTGCTAACTTCCTTCCACACGCTACCACATTTCAGCTCCTAACAACCCTCTCAGGTTAAGGCCATCCGGGTGAGGGGGGACTTGTCCAAGGTCACACATTGTGGGGAACTGGAAAAGCAGGATCTGCTGCTGAGCTCCTTGACCTGGAGACTATGTTCTAGAATACACAGTTCACAGAAAGCCAGGCAGCCAGCGACTGGAGAGCCACTTGCTCAGAGGGCAGAGTGGGTGGAATTGTGCACCCCCCTCTAATTCCTGTCCCCTGGAACCTTAGAATGTGACCTTATTTGGAATGCAGGTCTTTGCAGATGTAACCAAAGATCTTAAGATGAAGTTGTCCTTATAAAGAGAGAAAAGGGGTATCCTTATGAAAAGAGAAAAGGGGCTGGGAGTGATGGCTCACGCCTGTAATCCCAGCATTTTTGGAGGCCAAGGCAGGTGGATCACGTGAGGTCAGGGGCTTCAGATCGGCTTGGCCAACATGGCACAACCCTGTCTCTACTAAAAATACAAAAATTGGCCGGGCATGGTGGCTCATATCTGTAATCCCAGCACTTTCGGAGGCTGAGGCGGGCAGATCACCTGAGGTCGAGAGTTTGAGACCAGCCTGGCTAAACATGGTGAAACCCGGTCTCTACTAAAAATACAAAAATTAGCCGGGCATGGTGGTAGGCGCCTGTAATCCCAGCTACTCAGGAGGCTGAGGCAGAAGAATCGCTTGAACCAGAGAGGCTGCAGTGAGCCAAGATCATGCCAGTGCACTCCAGCCTGGGTGACACAGTAAGACCCGAAACTAAACAAAACCAAACTCAGAAATGAGGCCAGAATGTGGCAAGTGCCTGTAATCCCAGCTACTTGGGAGGCTGAGGCAGGAGAATCACTTGAACCTGGGAGGAGGAGGCTGCAGTGAGCCAAGATCGCGCCATTGTACTCCAGCCTGGGGGACAAATTGAGACTTGGTCTTGAAAAAAAAGAGAAAAGAACATGCAGAAGGTAAGGTCACATGAAAGTCACAGAGGTCAGAGTGATATGTCCACAAGCCAAAGACTGCCAGCAACACCGGAGGCTGGGACGGAGGCCTGGGACAGATCTCCCCATCCCAAAGCCTCCAGGGGCCAATCCTGCCAACACCTTGATTTTGGCTTTCTGGTTTCCGGAACCGGTGAGTTTCTGTGGTTGACACCCCTGCCCTCAACCCCCAGTTTGTAGTAATTTGTTACAGCAGCCACAGGAAACCAGGACAGAGGGTTTGTGCCCGAGTGAGCCAGGATGGTTCATAGGACAGGTGCTGTCTTTCTCTTTATCTTTCTAGACCACACATTTGTCCCGGCCTCAAGGAGAAAGCCAAACTCTCCTTGAGCCGCCCAGCCAATTTTTGTATTTTTAGTAGAGACAGGGTTTTGCCATGTTGGCCAAGCTGGTCTCGAACTCCTGACCTCAAGTGATCCAAAACCACTTGGGGAAAGCCCGATTCCGCAGCCAATCCCAGCAAAAGTGGCTCCTCATGCTCAGAGCTCACTGGTCACACCACCTGCTCTCGCTTGATGCTTTTACTGCTTCTAAGAAGTAGGCAGGCTGGGTAGGTGCAGTCTCTCCATTCTGCAGAAGGGGAAACTGAGGCCTGGGAAGAGAGACCACTTGCCTGAAGTCACACCATGCCACATACTGTAGCAGGGTGACAGAGGCAGAGGGAGGTGGGCACTCCTATATGCCAGCTGATGGGCATGTAATGGGTGTGCCCTTCCTAGGAGGGTAACAGGGCAGTTCCTTTCACCTTTTGAAAATATATTTGAGTCTCTCTCATGCGCCAGGCTTGGGGATAAGAGAGGATTGGCCCTAAACCAATTTATATCAAATTTTTATTTTATTTTATTTTCTGAGGTGGGGTCTCATTTTGTTGTTCAGGCTGGAGTGCAGCCTCAAACTCCTGGGCTCAAGCAATCCTCCTGCCTCAGCCTCCCAAGTAGCTAGGATTACAGGTGCATGCCACCATGGCTGCCTTCTATCAACATTTAAAATGTCCTTATTGTTTGACTTGACAAGACACTCCCACATGCACACAGGTGCTTGCTCCAGTCCTGCTTCAATAGCCCAAAACTGGAAACCACCTCACAGTCTGTTGCCTAGGACACCGTGGAAGAAGGCCCACACCACAGCACCACGCCACTGTGCGGCAGGCCTGTAAACTCATGCACCCACAAGGAAAGGGCTCCTTGATCTACGGTTATGGGAAAACGGACAAAATCAATCCCAACTCCCAGGAAGAGAGAGGGACCGGGTTGGAGGGTGAAACTTTCTATTTTTTTCTAATAGGTTTCATATGGTTTGGCTGTGTCCCCACCCAAATCTCAACTTGAATTGTATCTCCCAGAATTCAGGTACCTGAAAATGTGGAAGCAACTTTGGAACTTGGTGTCAGGCAGAGGCTGGAACAGAAGAAGACAGGAGAAGGTGGGAAAGTGCGGAACTTCCTAGAGACTTGTTGAATGGCTTTGGCCAAAATGCTGATAGCATCTGGACAATAAGATCCAGGCTGAGGTGGTCTCAGATGGAGATGAGGAGCTTGTTGGAAACTAGAGAAAAGGTGACTTTTGATATGTTTTAGCAAAGAGTTGGCAGCATTTTGCCCCTGCCACAGAGATTTGTGGAGCTTTGAACTTGGGAAAGATGATTAAGGGTATCTGGTGGAAGAAATTTCTAAGCAGCAAAGCATCCAATGGCTGGTGTTAAAAGCATTCAATTGCATAAGGGAAGCAAAGCATAAAAATTTTGAAAATTGGCCGGGCGCGGTGGCTCACACCTGTAATCCCAGCACTTTGGGAGGCCGAGGCGGGCGGATCACGAGGTCAAGAGATCGAGACCATCCTGGCCAACATGGTGAAACCCCGTCTCTACTAAAAATACAAAAAATTAGCTGGGCATGGTGGTGCGTGCCTGTAGTCCTGGCTGAGGCAGGAGAATTGCCTGAACCCAGGAGGCGGAGGTTGCGGTGAGCCAAGATCGCACCATTGCACTCCAGCCTGGGTAACAAGAGCGAAACTCTGTCTCAAAAAAAAAAAAAATTTTTTTTTGAAAATTTGCAGCCTGATAATGTGATAGTAAAGAAAAACACATTTTCTGGGGAAAAATTCAAGCTGGCTACAGAAATTTGCATAAGAATCAAAGAGCCCAATGTTAATCCCCAAGACCTTGGGGAAAATGTCTCCAGGCTATGTCAGAGACCTTCACGGTGGCCCCTCCCATACAGGCCCAGAGGCACAGGAGGAAAAAGTGGTTTCATGGGCCTAGGGACTTAATGCCCTGTGTCCTAACTGCTCCAGCTGTGGCTGAAAGGAGCCAACATACAGCTCAGGCTGTGGCTTCAGAGGGTGGAAGCCCCAAACTTTGGCAGCTTCCATGTGGTGTTGGAAGTCAAGAATTGAAGTTTGGGAACTTCTGCTTAGATTTCAGAAAATGTATGGAAGCACCTGGATGCCCAGGCAAAAGTTTGCTGCAGAGGTGGGGCCCTCATGCAGAACCTCTGCTAGGGCAGTGCAGAAAGGAAATGTAGGGTGGGAGCCCCCATACAGAGTCCCTACTGGGCACCACCAAGTAGAGTTGTGAGAAGAGGGCCACAGTCCTCCAGACCCCAGAATGGTAGATCTACGGACAGCTTGCACCGTGTGCCTGGAAAGCCTCCGACACTCAATGCTAGCCCATGAAAGCAGCCAGGAGGTGGGTTATAAGCTGCAAAGACACAGGGGCAGAGCTGACCAAGACTATGGGAACCTATCTCTTGCATCAGCCTGACCTGGATGTGAGACATGGAGTCAAAGATGATCATTTTGGAGCTTTAGAATTTGACTGCCCCGCTGGATTTCAGACTTGCATGGGCCCTGTAACCCTTTTGTTTTGGCCAATTTCTCTCATTTGGAAAAGCTGTATTTACCCAATACCTGTATCCCATTGTATCTAGGAAGCAACTAGCTTGATTTTGATTTTTACTGGCTCATAGGTAGAAGAGACTTACTTGCCTTGTCTCAGATGACTTTGGACTGTGGATTTTTGGGTTAATGCTGAAATAAGCTAAGACTTTGGGGGACTGTTGGGAAGGCAAAATTGGTTTTGAAATGTGAGGACGTGTGATTTGAAGGGGTCAGGGCAGAATGATATGGTTTGGCTGTGTCCCCACCCAAATCTCAACTTGAATTGTATCTCCTAGGATTCCCACATGTTGTGAGAGGGACCCGGGGGAGGTAATTAAATCATGGGGGCCAATCTTTCCTGTGCTATTCTCGTGATAGTGAATAAGTCTCATGAGATCTGAAGGGTTTATTAGGGGCTTCTGCTTTTGCTTCTAATTTTCTCTTGTTGCCTCCATGTAAGAAGTGTCTTTTGCCTTGCACCATGATTCTGAGGCCTCCCAGCCATGTGGAACTGTAAGTCCAATTAAACCTCTTTTTCTTCCCAGTCTTGGGTATGTCTTTATCAGCAGTGTGAAAACAAACTAATACAAGGTTTGACCTTAAGAAACTGCCATTTTTGGAGGGAGATCCAGCCTGCAGGGAGCTAAGTGGTTAATAAAGTATTTAGTGGAGGTGGGAAGAGAAACCAACATACACATGACTGGAATCTCTGAATAAGGAAACGAGTTTAACAGACTAGAACAAAGATATAATTCAAGAAAACTTTCCTGATATAAAAGAGGACTTAAGAAATGCCATCTTTGTAGATAAAAACCAGAAGTTGACAATTTCCTATGATTCAACCTAATATATAACTGTTTGCTATTTTATTATGCCAAATATATGTTCATGTATGGTTGTTAAAAAGCAAATATAAGGCTGGGTGCTGTGGCTCATACCTGTTATCCCAGTGCTTTGGGAGGCCAAGGTTGGTGGATCACCTGAGGTCAGGAGTTTAAGACCAGCCTGGCCAACATGGTGAAACCCCATCTCTACTAAAAACACAATAATCAGCCAGGTATGCTAGTAGTGCATGCCTGTAGTCCCAGCTACTTGGGAGGGTGAGGCAGGGAAATTGCTTGAACTCGGGAGGCAGAGGTTGCAGTGAGCTGAGATCATGCCACTGTACTCCAGCCTGGGCAACGGAGTGAGACTCCATCTCAAAAAAACAAAAACAAACAAAACAAAACCCCCCATAGAACCGTAAGTGATAAAGCCAGCACAGGAACTCAAGTCCTCCAGATTGTCCTTTCCTCTGCCGACATGAAGAAAAAAAAAGGCACAAAAGATTTTTTTTTAGGCAACTAAAATGACATTTTAACAGATGGGACTGGGTGCAGTGGCTCATGCCTGTAATCTCAGCACTTTGGGAGGCCGAGGCAAGTGGGTCACTTGAGCCCAGGAGTTCAAGACCAGCCTGGCCAACATGGTGAAACCCCATCTCTACTAAAAATATGAAAGTTAGCTGGGTGTGGTGGTGGTGGTACGTGCCTACAATTCCAGCTACTCGGGAGGCGGAGGTGTAATCATCACTTGAACCTGGGAGGCGGAGGTTGCAATTAGCCAAGATCACACCACTGCACTCCAGTCAGGACAACAGAGCAAGACTCTGTCTCTAGATAAATAAATAAATAGCGGGGAATCAAGGTTCTGAGACGCAGTCTTTCCTCCTTAGCAGAGGAGTAAACTGAGGCCTGCAACGTGGTAACCACCATCTGTCAGTGGACAGTCCAAAGACTTGTACCTGGGTGTGCTGCTTCCTGGTCCCGGGTCTTAATGCCACCCAAGCAGGGCCACGGCAGTTGTCCCCAGTCCTAGCTTCAATTCCCCTCCCTTATAGCCCTAACCAGCATGAAGCCTGGTGCATTTCAGCAACTAAATGATCCCTGATCTGCCACCTACTTCCCCTACACTTTGCCATCACCCTGGCCAACCCCCGTCTCACTTGGAGGCTGTCACAGCTCCTCTCTGCTCTCTCCTTCCCTGCCGCATTCTCTATCAGCTGCAGGGGAGCATCCTTCCAAGCATGATCACGCCACTCCCTGTACAGAAAGGGGCCAGTCCAGCGGGCCCCACGCTGCCCTCCTCAGACAGGCCTGCCTGGCCTCCATTGGCATCTGGGAACGTGGACTTCTGGAAAATTCCCACTATTCCCTGCTAAGAGCAGCTCACTGTGCCTAGACTGCTTGTGGAAACAGCATGGTTTGTGCTGAACTCCTGCTTTCCTTTGGAGAGTCTGGAACTTTTCTAAGTGCCAGGCAGAGGGTGCCTCTGTGCCCAGCCCCAGTGAACACTCTGGGCATTGGGTCTCTAAGGAGTTGCTCTGCTCTTGAAGACTTAACACATCTTGTCACAACTCCCTGCTGGAGGAATTAAGTGTGACCCCTAGGACCCCCGCCCTCAGCCCAGGAGAGGGCTCTGGAAGCTTGCATCAGGTTTCTTCTGAACTTCACCCTGTGCGCATTTTCCCTTTACTGACGATCTTAATGTCAATCCTTTTGTGGCAATTAATCTGAGCCAGGAGCGCATCTGCATGTGAGTCCCATGGGTCCTTCTAGTGAGTCACTGACACTGGGCAAGGGGTCTCGGAACCCTGACACTTTCCTTTATTTAAAACTTTTGGCTGCGTACAGTTGCTCCTGCCTCCATGTGGGAAGTGCCTTTCACCTTGTGCCACGATCCCAGCACCTTGGGAGGCTGAGGAGGGAGGCTCACTGAGTTCAGGAGTTCAAGACCAGCCTGGGCCACAGAGTGAGATCCCATCTCTACAAAAAATCCAAAAATTAACCATGCATGGTGATGTTCACCTATAGTCCCAGCTACTCAGGAGTCTTTAATCAGGAAGCTGAGGCAGGAGGATCGCTTGAGCCCACAATGTCAGGGTTGCAGTGAGCTGTGATCATGTAACTGCACTCCAGCCTGGGTGACAGAGCGAGACCTTGTCTCTAAAGAAAATTAAAAAAAAAAAACAAAAAAACGCCAACACCTTCCAGAAGCCCACTCCTGTTCTGCGCGCTGTGGCCTCTGTCTGCCTATCTGACCTCCCCTCTCACCTCTCCCCCAACTCTGGCCACATTGTTCCCTTTGAGGCTTTCATACTTGGCTGGTTTCTTCAACCACAGGGCCTTTGCATCCATGACTTCTTTCTCCTAGAATGTGCAACCCCTTTCACTTTGTCATCTGTCTTCATCCCAGCTCTCAGGGCCTGGCCGGGCCTTCCCCATCACACTATCATGGGGCCCAGCGATTCACAGCATGACCTCTGCGCCTGGCAGACCACAGGCTCCTGCTGAACGTGCCTCCTCCGGGATGGTGGAAAGAAACCCCTGAGCAAACCTCTTCTCTGGGGGAGGCAAGAGGACTCCAGGCAGCAGGCTCACCTGCCCCAGCACTTCTCCCCTCCTGCCTCAGGGGATCCGTGTTCTGAGGAAGGCCTATTTTTAAAATCAGGGAAGTCTTTAAATAAGCGTAGAAGCTTTTCCTTCTCTAGGGCGGGGAGGAAGTCTGAGGTTGATGAAAACCACCACCGTGACAGCTCCGTCACAGACCTTTAGCTCTGGCAGGAGGGCTGCTTAACAGGCTGAGGAGTTTAACTGGTGGCCCAGGTCCCCCTAAAGCCATGTCCCCAACTCTCTCTCCTTTTTCTATAGGGTTAGGAACCCTCCTGACTTGGTAGGTGAGCCGGTCAACCTGGCGAGATGATGGCGGGGCTGCATAGAAATGAGATGGGGGATATTTACAGGAGTGGAACTGTAATCATTCCAACTATCGCCGGAATACCCGTTTAATATTTTCTGAGTTCTGTGCAAAGACCTTCCTCACACACCGCAACAAGCCCATGAGGTAGGGACTGCAATGTCTCTGTTTATGGATGAGGAAACTGAGAACAGAGAGGCCAGTGACTTGCCCCAGGTCACACAGCCAGCAAGAAGCACAGCTCGGATTCCAACTCAGGCTGCCCAGGCCAGCACCCGCTGCTGCCGTGGGACCCTTCATGAACACTGCCCAGCCCTGTACCCTGCTCACAGCTGGAAAAGCCCCATGCTGGGAAGGGATTTTGGAGCAGTGCTTCTCAGTAAGAAATCATGTTCCATGCCCTGCCTCTCAGTACACACTGCCTTGTGTACAAGCATTCTATAACTAGCACCACGGTTAGTAGGGGAGGCACTCTTATTTTCCATTTCATTCTATTTCTTTTTTTTTTTTTTTTTTTTTTGGTGGCAGGGTCTCACTCTGCCACGTAGGCAGGAGGGCAGTGGCATGATTAGGACTCACTGTAGCCTCGACCTCCCGGGTTCAAGAGACACTCCTACCTCAGCCCCAGCAATAGCTGGGACTACAGGTGTGCACCACCATACCTGGCTAATTTTTCGTATTTTTAGTAGAGATGGAGTTTCTCCATGTTACTCAGGCTGGTCTCAAACTCCAGATCTTCAAGAGCAGAAGTGATCCACCCACCTTGGCCTCCCAAAGTGCTGGGATTACAGGTGTGAGCCACCGTGCCCGGACCTATTTCATTTCTTAAAAGGTTGATTGTAGCTCACTCAATGGATTTCAGGAGCCACCAATGGGTTGAGTTTAGAGACACAGTTTTGCCGGGACATGCTCTGCCTATTTCCCTGGGAATGACTGAGAGGGGAGTCTGGTCCAAACCTGTGACATCAGTCATGTCATCCAGAAGCAGGGACTGTGCTATTTGTTTTATAAATGTGTAGAAAGAAAAAAGTTATCCAGGTAGAAATGTAGAGCTGCCACCCATGTGACTAGGTCCCCTGAGCCAATGTCTAGTGATGCTTTGGCCATGGAAACCACAGGACACAGTGCTCAGCCTACCCCTCTTTCCTCCCTGCAGAGGGAGGGGTCCCCAGGCCAGGCTGCACGTTGGAATCACCTGGCAGCTTTAAGGCACCTTGAAACCTGGGTCCTGGGCTCAGAGCTTCCAATTCAACCCCTCTGGGTGTGGGCTGGGTGCTGGGGTGGTCTGTGTGCCGCACAGGTGGGTGAGGAAGCCCAGCTGCACCTGGGGCCTGTGCACGCCTCATGAGAAATGAGCCCAGGAGCTGCAGGGAGTTCTACACACACCTGGCTCTCAGGTTCCCCAGAAGTGGCTGCTGAGAGCAGTAACCTGCGCTGAGGAACAAGGTCAGCTGATGGCTGAAAAGCCAGTCCATCCTCATGACAGAGCCAGCAGCTCCCATGTCTCCAGTGCAGGCTGGAGCTGGGCACCCGGCTGAGTGCTTTCCACACGCAATCTTGTTTAACCCTCACCTCAACTCTGTGAGGTATGTGATCGTTCCCATTTTACAAAAGAAGAAAACTGAGGCTCTGAGAGGTGGGAGGGGCAGCAAGGGGCTCTGAGGAGGTCAGGTGAGCCTAGTTCTGCAGCACTGCAAGCCAGGTCTGCACAAGGCTACAAACCCCACCAGTTTCTCTTCCAACACGCTGTTTTCCTCTCAGGAACTAGGAGAGCTGACGCTCAAAAAGCTCTGAAGTAATCTCATTGAGATGACTTTTTCCAAAACAATTAATTCCATAAGGGCAGATCATGAAAAGGAACATGTTCTTTAAACCAGTAAGAGGCTTATTTGCCACAAGTGGTCCTGGCCCTATCCCCAGTTCCCCAACAATGCCCTCCTGACAACGCCCTCCCAGGCTAGCCTCGGTGTGATGACAAGCAGGCTCCAGGCCCTGGGAGTTCCTTAAGGTGAGTCCCTGGTTCTGCATTTCAATCCCTATCTCCCTTGCTGTCTCTATGCCCTGGTATGGGCTTCTGACAAGGTCCTCACCCCCCAACTCATCCCTGCAACCCCCAGACTCAAATGCACACCCCCAGCTTGACCTGCTGCCATTTACCCCATGAGCAGACCTTTAGCCTTGATCTATTTCTCTGAGTATTACTACGGTATTGTGAAAAGAGGAACAAAAGAAAGGGAAATAGATTCATAACAATCTCAGCTCACCAAACTTAGGTGTCATCTACCTGTCTACCTCTTTCTCTCCCATCTGTCTATATCTTTTATGATCATAATCAAAGACAGTAGGCCAGGTGTGGTGGCTCATGCCTGTAATCCCAGTACTTTGGGAAGCTGAGGCAGGTGGATCACTTGAGGCCAGGAGTTTGAGACCAGCCTGGTCAACATGGAGAAACCCTGTCGCTACCAAAATTACAAAAAAATTAGCTGGGGATGATGGTGCATGCCTGTAATCCCAGTTTCTCGGGTAGCTGAGGCCCAAGAAGGGTTTGAACCCAGAGGTGGAGGTTGCAGTGAGTCAAAATTGTGCCACTGCACTCTAGCCTGGGAGACAGAGCCAGGCCCTGTCTCCTAGAAAAAAGACAGCAAACAATTTTGTATCTTATTTTTTTTTACCACTATATGCATTAAATTCACACCAATTCAGAGGCCAGAAAACATACCAAGGAGTCAAATGGTCTCATTATTGCATTTTGCATGGTTTTTATCCATTCTGCATGGTTTTATGGCTTTAAATCCAATTCTAAGACCACGTTTTATCACATTTTAACGTCTCTGAAATCTGGATGGGCCTGACAATTGATCGGTTTCAGCCTTGTGTTAGTTTTTATCACAGTAAATGGCAGCACGTGCTTGCTTCGCTTCTCTTCATGTTACGTAAAATAAGGCACATCTACAGACAGCGTTGCCTCATGTGCCGAGAAACGTGGTGCCACAAATTATACTTTTGTTTTTTTTTCATAGGTGAGATGACCAGGCTTGAATATGGGTATCTTCAGTATTCTTGATACACACTGTCAAATTTTGTTTCTAGAGCAGTGACATGGGTTGACCCAGTCCCCCGTGCTACGTACGAATGAGCTGATTTCACCACAGTCTAATCATCATGAAGCGTTTCTGAATGTTCTTTTTGGTTTGCCTAATTTAATAGGGAACGACAAATGAAGGAAAAGCATCAGCAGTTCCCACTTAACTTCCATGCTGACTTTCTTATTAAGGGTACCTGGAGCTCCTGTGGCTCCTAACTCTTACACAGTTACCAGGGTCATCAATTTGATGAAATACACAATCACCATCATCATCATCCTGTGGTCCTTCTGATGCTCACATTTGCTTCTCAGACTCTGCCCCACTCACCCTGCTGCTGCCCTGAGCTTCCTGCTCTGCCCTTGCCAGCTTGGCTTGTCCAGGCCCCCAGAACCTCGAGGTGAGCAGCTGGTGTGGAATCAACACTTCGTTTCTACCTTGCCCCCAGTCTTCACCACCAGTGCCCCCAAACCCAATCTGTATCCCAGATATTAAAGACACAGTCTATTTTCTACTGGAAATGGCCATAAGATATGGGAGGAAAGCATTTCCTCTGGAGTCAGGCCCGGTTGAAATCTCAATTTCTTTTTTTTGGAGACGGAGTTTTGCACTTGTCACCCAGGATGGAGTGCAATGGTGCAATCTCAGCTCACTGCAACCTCTGCCTCCCAGGTTCAAGTGGTTCTCCTGCCTCAGCCTCCTGAGTAGCTGGGATTACAGGTATGTGTTACCATGCCTGGCTAATTTTTGTATTATTAGTAAACATGGAGTTTCACCATGTTCTGGAACTCCTGATCTCAAGTGATCTACCCATCTTGGCCTCCCAAACTGCTGGGATTACAGGCATGAGCCACTGTGCCTGGCCTGAAATCCCATTAGACACTATCTAGCTGTGTGATCTTGAGAAGTGACCTTACGTCTCTGTGGCCAAGTGTCATTACCTGTAAAATGGGCACTAAGGGAAAGAAAGCCCTGTGTGGGCTCAGCACTTGCCTAGCATTCTGAGACCATTGTCTTTTCAAATCTTCCCGACAATCCTTCAGGGGCAGTGCTGGTAAATAATCTGTTCACTATTTTCCAGATAAGGAAACTGAGGCTCAGGGAACTGAAGGACACATAGTTATTAACATGCACACAGTTATGAAGGGCTGGGATTCAAATGGTCTGATGTGGATGATCAGGGTATTTGGAGATTTTGTCCGATCCTTTCCCAGCTCTTCGTCATTGTGATTTTAAGTATTTCAGTGTAATGGAAACACCTGAACAGGTGTGTTCTCCCTCTCCCGTCTGAAACACCAAACAGAATTATTGTCTCAAGGCCGGGATATCCTCTAATGCTGCAAGAGCACAAAATCCATTTACCTTTTCGTCCCAGGTGGCCATGTCCCTGTTGCTTCTGGATCTGAAAAATAAGAAGACAGTTGTCCAGATCTGTCATCCTGCTGCCATCTACCTTGGTATGTGCACTGCAAACCTTTCTTACAAATTAGTTTTAAGTTAGTTTAAACTGTGTCTGAAAGTAGTGTAAAGTTCAAAGTGTATGTAGGAGGGCATACATCCTGAACATAGAACCAAATGAGCTGAAACAGGGACTCACACCAACGCGTATTTGTACGTGAAAGTTCATAGCCTTTCACAGCATTATTCTCAATAGCCAAAAGGTGGAAATGACTCACTTGTCCATCAAAGGATGAAAGGATCAACAAAGTGGGTCTGTCCACATAATGGAACGTTATTCAGCCGTAAAAAGAAATGAAGCAGCAGGGCGGGGTGGCTCACACTTGTAATCCCAGCACTTTGGGAGGCCGAGGTAGGTAGATCACCTGAGGTCAGGAGTTCGAGACCAGCCTGGCCAACATGGTGAAACCGCGTCTCTACTAAAAATACAAAAATTAGCTGGGCATGGTGGCGGGCACCTGTAATCCCAGCTACTTGGGAAGCTGAGGCAGGAGAATGGCTTGAACCAGGGAGACGGCGACTGCAGTAAGCCAAGATCACACCACTGCTCTCCAGCCTAGGTGACAGAACAAGACTCCATCTCAAAATAAATAAATAAATAAATAAAAAGAAATAAAGCACTGACACTACAATGTAGATGAACCTCAAATACACCACGCTAAGTGAAAAAAGCCAGACATAAAATGTCACATATTGTATAATTCCATTGATACGAAATGTCCAGAACAGGCAAATTCTATGACAGAAAGCAGATCGGTGGCTTCCAGGGGCTGAGGGCAGGGAAGCATGGAGAGTGACTGCTTCATGGATCAGGGGGTTTCCTTTTGTGGTGATGAAAATCTTCTGTGATGCTAACAAGGTATTTTTTAAAAAGTAAAATGATGTATTATTAAATTTAATAAAAATAATGAAAATGTTCTGATGGAGGTGATGGTTGCACACTGTGACACATACTAAATGCTGCTGAATTATTCACTTTAAAATGGTTAACTTTATGTTATGTGAATTTCACTCCAATTAAAAAGAGACAGACATTACAGTGTTTACAGTGTTGGAGTTGCTCTGTAAAGCAGCAAAATCTTCTGAACATCCGCCACCAGCTACGTCAGCGAATGCACCTGCGAGCAGCGCAGCTGCTAGTGCTGTGGGGCGTTCACATGTGGATGTGGAAAGATGCTGGCTGCAGAGCAAGCAGTGGAGTCACATTACGGCAGAGTCTACAGGATGACCCCATCTACATCAAAAGAAATACAGACGCTTTTTTTTTTTTGGTTTGTAAGGATCAGTCTTCGCAGAGGTTATCTTTGGAAGAAAAGAGAGTGATCTGGGTGTGGGGTTTTCCTTCTCTGCTCTGGGAGGCGTGAACTTTTACAATGAGGTGGTGTTACTTTAAAACATTATTTCTAACGTAGATGATCTACGCATGTAGTAAAAAATTTAAATTATACAAAAAGATATTCTATGACAAGTCAGTCTCCCCTCTACCCATTCTCCTTCCTAGAAGCGGCCGCTCTGACCCATTTCCTACATCACCTTCTGGAGTATTCTATGCCCTCACAAGCACATGAGTATATACTCTCCCCGACCTTTTTTTTTTCCGTAAACAAAAGTGAACCCACGTACTGCTCTGAATCTTATTTCCTTTTAGGGTGTGGTAGGCAAAATAATGCTCCCCCTCAGAGACTCACATGCCCTAATCCCTGAACTTGTATATTACTTTACGTACCAAAAAGGATTTTGCAGATATGATGAAGTTGCCCCTCTTAAGTTGGAGGAAATGATACTGGATTAATCCAGGGGACCCAATGTCATCAGAGTGGTCTTTGATAAATGGAGGCAGGAGAAGAGATGTGAGGACAGAAGCAGGGGCTGGAGTCAGAAAGATCTGAAGATTCGATGCTTTAAAGATGGAGGATGGGGCCTCAATCCAAGGCATGTGGGACCCTCTAGAAGTTAGGAGGGAAAGCAAACAGATTCTCCCCCAAGCCTGCAGCAGCAACACAGCCCTGCCTACACCTTGCCTTGAGCCTACCGAGATGGATGTGGACTTTTGACCTCCAGAACTGCAACATAAATGTGTGTCATCTGAAGCCACCAAGCTTGCGGCCATTTGTTAGAGCAGCAACAGAAGACTAACACAATATCTCAGAGGTGGTTCTATGCCAGTGCATCGTGCACGAGGTGCATGCCTGGTCACGGCTGCACAGGAGTCCCGTGTAGGAACGAGTTTAATCCCACTAGTGATGGACACTTAAGGTTGTTCCCAATCTCCTCCTACCTCAATGCTTCAGTGAATAGCCTTGCACACCCTGTTTGTTTTGGAGTTCAGGGTCTTACTCTGTCACCCTGGCTAGAATACAGTGGTGCAATTAGAGCTCACTGCAGCCTCAAACTTCTAGGCTCAAGGGATACTCCCACTTCAGCCTCTTGAGTAGCTGGGACTATAGGCACACACTACCCTGTCCAAACCTATTTTTACAGAAAGGGGGCATCTCACTATGTTGTCCAGGCTGGTCTCAACCTCCTGAGTTCATGTGATCCTCCTGCCTCAGCCTCCCATGGTGTTGGGATTACAGTTGTGAGCCATTGTGCCAGATCCCTCTATGGAACCTCTCTCTCTATATATATTTTTAAATCTGAGACAGAGTCTCATTCTTTTGCCCAGGCTGGAATGCCGTGGTGTGATCTCAGCTCACTGCAACCTCTGTCTCCCAGGTTCAAGCAATTCTCCTGTCTCAGCCTCCTGAGTAGCTAGGATTATAGGTGCCCACCACCATGTTCAGCTACTTTTTTTGTGTATTTTTAGTAGAGATGGGATTTGGGTATATTAGCTAAGCTGGTCTCAAACTCCTGACCTCAAGTGATCCATCTGCCTCAACCTCCCAAAGTGTTGGAATTACAGGCATGAGCCACCATGCCTGGTCTAATTCTAAAAAATTATTTTGAAATAAACTTTCACAAAAACTTTTTTAAAAAGTTACTTCTCTCCCCACAGTTCCAAGCTGAGGGTGCAAGGGACTCTCGGAGTTTCTCGCTGGTTGACTGGCAGAGCAGCTTCTGCAGCCAGCAGAGTTCAGCTTTGCACTGAAAGTGTGTGGTCCCATACCAGCCCCCTGGGACCTTCAACCTGCTCTCACGGGAGGGGCTCAAGTGGAACCACCAGCACAAGAGGAGGTGAAAGGAAGAATTAAGGTGCCCTGGAGATTTCCTTCCTTTGTAAGATAGGAACTAGAACCAGCACATACGCAGAGAAACACTCAGCTTCAGCAAGTCAAGCAACAGAAAATTTAAAACTACCATACCCTTCTCCATTAAACTAGCCAAAACATAAAAAGGATAAAACCCAATGCTTGCAGAGCTGCAGGGAAATGTGCACACATTCCTGGGGATGATTTTTCTAAATAGCCACCTGGTCACAAGAGGTAAGTGCCTTCAAAATGATCCCACTCTTGACTTGCATACATCAGTTAGGAAACTGTATCTCCCAGAAGTCATTTGATAGCCAAAAACAAGCACAATATGGATAACCACATTTATAGCTAAGTTGAATATTATGGCTAAAACCTGGAAGTGGTCCTCAAGCCCTACTTTAGGGAAAAGCTGAGGAAGGCAGTGGGCTCTTGGGAGGAAAAATTCTGAGGTCTCTACAGAAATGGGCGGAAAAAATGCTGTCAAGCATTGAGAAGAAAAATAGACTGATGGCTGACACACTGCCTGCAACTATACAAAAATATCTGAGTCTTTTCTAGGTGCCTCAAGTGATCCATCTGATTCTCAGGTTCTGGGAAATCCAAGGTGAAGAGGCAAAGGCAAGGTCAGGAATCCCGGTAGGCTGACATGTCACCTGGGGAGACAAGGAAGAAAGGAAACATACCAGACAGACCACACCCCCAGCTAAGCACTGGGAAGCGAGCTAGCCAGCCAGAGTAAGGGGCCAGGGAGCAGGCGGGGTCTCCTTAAGTTAGAACTTGCTGCTGGCCTAGACTGTGGGAAAGGGAAAAGGAGAGGGCGTGATTGGGGACCACACAACATTCATAGTGTCTCCTGAATTATAAGGGAGTATGTCACAGGTTGCAGAGAAGAGCATTCCCGTGAACAGGAAGAGCACATGCAGCATACACAGCCCCTGAGAGAGCAGAGAACTTAGGAGGAGGTGGCTAGGGATAGGAGTGGACAGGACAGTGGCCAGAGGGAAGAATCAAGAATAATCGCATAGGGCCTGATCACAGAGAGGGCTTGGCAGGTGATGCTGGAGATTTGGGTGGGAGTGAGGGGTCAAGGATGATGAGGCAAGAGACGCTGGGGCGTGGACTCGGGGTGGAAGTAGGGGGTAGAGGAGTGGCCGGATTCAGGATATGCTTTGGGTTAGAACTTGCTGCTGGCCTAGACTGTGGGCAAGGGAAGCAGAGAGGGGGTGGTGGATGACAGCTCCCGGGGCCCAGTGACTAGGAAATGATCAAGTCTGGGACAAGAACGCTCTGGCTCCCTCCTTCTTGCTAAGCCAGGAGCAGGGAGGACAGAGGGCCACGGAGCAGCTCTGGACCTTGTGCAAGCAAGCCTCAGCCCAGAGATTTTCAAAACCCTGACCTTATCAGCCTTTCCCTCTGGGGAGTCAGAGCCAGAGAAGTTGCCTGCCCCCCCCCACCTCGGTCTTACTCAACCACCTCCTAGTTGCTGGTGGGGCTGTCCGGAAATCCTGCAGATCTCAGACAGTGCTGAACAACCTGAAGTTAAAGGTGCCCCGGACAGAGAAGTACTCTCGGAGGGGCGGGAGGGAGGGTGCAGTACGGGAACCATGAACTTTTGGTAGTAACCTGGTGCCAGGGGTACACCAAGCATCTCATGTCATCTTCTCAGCAATCCTGTGAGGTAGGCACATGCTTAACCCCAGAGGACAGATGCAGAAACTGAGGCATAGACAGGCCAAGTCACTAGCTGAGCCTGCAAGAGCCCCCACACCCAGCACTGGTAAAGGTGGTGGGGAGAACGTTCCTAGAGGGGGTTCCAATGAGGAACTGCTCTCCCCTGTCTTGGCTCACCCTGGCCTCAACACTCTTGTTCCTCAGTATCTCTGTCTCCAAGAGGTCGGTGTTTTTAAAGTGTTTCCAGGGAAAACTTTGCTGCCCTGGGGCTCCTCCTTAAGGGAGGGCCGGCCCGCTCACTGCAGCCTTCTCCCGGGACACCCAGCACTGCCTCTGTCCCTACTTCTCTCCCACAGTCTCCCGGGAGGGCGGCGGGGAAGGGACGATGCAACCGAGGACTTAGGGGGACACAGACCTGGTTGTGAGTTCTGGCTCTGCCTCCTGTGGTTGTGTGACCCAAGGGAAGGGGCTTGGTCTCTCTGCGTCTTGGTTTCTTCACCTGTAAGAGGAAGACGACGATGGTCACCTGTGGTTGCTGCGCGGATGGTGAAGAACTGAAGGCACCTGGCCCGGGGAGAGTGAAGACCTGAAGGCACCTGGCCCTGGGCGGCGCGCAACACGAACTTTCAAGGTTGTGGGGGTGTCACTGGGGCCGGTGTCTCTCGCCTCCCCCTTCCCGGACTCCAGTCCCCGCGGAGGGGAAGCACTGCCCGCCCGCGCCGCCCGCGCAGGCACACTCCAGAGCAGAGGACTGGGGTCCTGGCCGCGATCCGCTGCGAGGCCTGGACAGCGGAGATCCAAGGGGGTCCCCTCTTCTCGGAGGGATTGGGACAGGGGGTCTTGGAGAAGGGGCTGCACGCCAACAGGGGTACGCCCCTCCGCCGGCCCGAGAACTTACCCGTAGCCCCACCTGCCCGCGGCCACAGCAGCGACTGGGAACCTCAATGCCCGCCCGCCCCGCCCCGCCCCGCCCCGTCCCGCCCCGCCCCGTCCCATGACAGGCCCCGCCCCCGCACCAAGCCCCGCCCCGTACAAGGCCCCGCCCCCGCCCCCGCTGCCCCCTACAGTCCCCTACTGCCCGCAGCCCTCCAACGCTCCGCGGGCGTCTAGGCCTCGGCCCTCGCCCGGGTCTCAGTCCCCTTTTCCCTGCCTGTGGTCAGTCCACCGGTTCGTCCCCTACGGCGGCCTTCCGCACCGCAGGCTGGGCCTGGGCCTCCCGCAGTTCTGCAGACTGACAAAGGTCCCGCCCGTGGGGAGCGAATCGCGGATCATGAGAATCCTGCCCCGGGCCAGCCTACGGGAAGGGTGGGCGGAGGGAACCACTTCCTTCCTCCGCCGGCTGGAGCGGGTGAATCCACCCCCCAACCCCTGTAGGGGGGCTTCTGCTTCATCCCGCCGTCTTCGGGCCACCCCTGCCTCTGGGTCTCCTGATTCCTTGGGTTCGTCCGCTGGACAGTTTCTGCCACGCAGGGGTGGAGGGTGGGCAGCATGTTCTAAGGAGTGAGCAAACCTCGCAGCCCTCAGGACTTCCCTTGGTTGGGGGCCTGAGGCTGCTCAGGGGATGGTATTGGTAAAGGGAGCCTTCCCGCCTGCAGCCCCTGCCTGGCCTGGGCTACCTTGCTCCTGGCCAACTTGTACTGCCCCGCAGGCCCACCTCTGAAGTCCCTTCCCTGTGGGCCCTCCCAGCAGCCTGTTTAGCCAGTGGAATCAGTTCTGCTAGCTTCTGTCTTCCCTCAGAGACCATTTGTCCCAAACATCCTGCAGAACCGTCTTCTGCACACCTCTCCCTTCTGGTTGGGTCGGGGCTGTGGGGAGAGGCTCACCTCCTAGGGGTTGTATTAGTTTCCTCAGGCCGCTGTAACAGATCACCACAAACCCAGTGGCTTCACACAAATGTGTTACCTTACAGCCCTGGAGGCCAGATGTCTCAGGTGGGTCCTACGGGGCCAGAATCAAGGCGTGGGTGGGGCTGTGCCTTTGGAGGCTGGCTCCAGGTTAGTGTGTTCCTTGCCTTTCCAGGCTTTGAGATGATGCCTGCGATCCTTGACTGCCACTCTCTGCCGTCTGCCTCCGTGGTCACAGCGCCTTCCCCCTTTCTCTTCTAATGAGCCCTGTGATTATGTGGGATTCACCTGGATAATCCAGGCTAATCTCTCCAGCTCAGGATCCTTCACGTGTGCAAAGTTCCCTTTGCCACTTAAGGCAACATACAGGTTCAGGGGGTTAGGATGTGGATATCTTGGTAGGAGGGTGCATTCTTCTGCCTCCCATGGGGGTACTGTTTCCATGGCTTCAACCGACTCGGCTTTCCCCAATCCTGCTGGGCAGCTGGATTCCTTCCTTTTTTTTTTTTTTTTTTGAGGCCGAATCTCACTGTGTCGCCATACTGGAGTGCAGTGGTGCGATCTCGGCTCACTGCAACCCTGCGTCCAAGGTTCAAGCAATTCTCCTGCCTCAGCCTCCTGAGTAGCTGTGATTACAGGCCAGCATCACCATGCCTGGCTGATTTTTGTATTTTTAGTAGAGACGGGGTTTCACCAGTCTCTGTCCAAAAAGTCAGGCTGGTCTTGAACTCCTGACCTCAAGTAATCTGCCTGCCTTGGCCTCCCAAAGTGCTGGGATTATAGGCGTGAGCCACTGCGTCCGGCAACAGTCTCACTTTGTTGCCCAGGCTGGAGTACAATGACACGATCTTGGCTCTCTACAACCTCTGCCTCCCAGGTTTAAGCAATTCTCCTGCCTCCCAAGTAGCTGGGATTACAGGTGCCCGCCACCACACTTGGCTAACTGTTGTATTTTTAGTAGAGATGGGGTTTCACCATGTTGGTCAGGCTGGTCTTGAACTTCTGACCTCAAATGATCCGCTCACCTCGGCCTCCAGTGCTGGGATTACAGGTGTGAGTCACCATGCCCAGCCTGCTGCAGGCTTTCTTAAAAACATTTTGGTCCGATCTCCTGACTTCTCAGTCATGTATTATTACCACAGTTCCATGCCAATTCCTAAGGCATAGTCTGGTCCATTTTAAACATCAACTTCCTTATATTTTATTAAAAACTCTCCTCCTCCCCCAGGACCAACTAGACATAGTGGAGAGGATATGGGGACTGCTCCTGACAGCTCCTGCTTGGTGTTCACTCCCCTCTGGCTGAGAAAGGGGGAAGGGAACAAGTATCCCATCCCCTAGCTGCACATCTTGAAGTTGCAGTCCTCTGTCTTAACGTCTGATCCTGCCTGTAGTTACATGCTTAGTGCAGACAGGTGGTGGCCTCAACAGGCCCTGCAAGGCTCAAACCCCGGCCTGGCTGGACCCTCTGGCTGCCTTCCCCCACTCCTTCCCCTACAGAGGCATCGCTCTGTCTTCTCCAGTGTACTTGCCTCTGCTCCACATTGCAGTGGCCCTGGGAAAGTCTGCAGCTCCCAACCTTACTGATGCCCTGGGACCTGGGGCCACCAGCAGGAACCTATGTCCATACTTTTTGGGAACCAGGATCTCAAAGGAGCAGCTCAGCAACTCTAGAAAATTTGGTGATGTTCACAGCATTGCTGTGTTCACTGAAACCCTCTGACTGCTCAGGCATTTCGGTGGAGACGAAAGATCTCAAATGTGTTACGTCGTTATGCCCAGGCACAGGGTTTGACCCATGGTAGGTACTTTACATTCCTATTGCTTAAATTAATGAGTAGTGAGCATAATAAGACTGGGGTGCCCTCCATCATTGCCACCATTCGATATTGCATTGATGATCTCAGTCAGTGCAGTAAGACAAGAAAACAGAAATACGAAGATTGAAAAGAGAAAGACTGTCATTTGCAACCTGTGTGATTGTCTACCTAGAAAATCCAAAAGACCTAACAGTTTAACAGGTGACCACCTACTGTGTGGTAGGCCCTTTCAAGGTACTAAGTATAAGATGAAGGAACAGGCTTTGTTCTTCGTGAGCTCCCATTTTAGTTGGGGAAGTGAGGCCAACAATATGAGGGGAGAGGGCTAGGCACGGTGGTTCACCCCTGCAGTCTGAGCACTTTGGGAGGCTGAGGTGGGAGGACTGCTTGAGCCCATGAGTTCAAGACCAGCCCTGGGGACAGACAAGACCCCATCTCTACAAAAAAAGTTTTAAAATATTAGCTGGGCATGGTGGCATGCACCCGTAGTCCCAGCTACTCAGGAGGCTGAGGTGGGAGAATCTGTTGAGCCCAGGAGTTTGAGGCTGCAGTGAGCTACGATTGCACCACAGCATTCCAGCCTGGGCAACAGAACGAGAGGCTGTCTCTAAAAAAAAAAAAAAAACCCATAGGGAAGAGTAACCTGAGGTCCACAAAAAGAATCCAGGGGGTCCATGAACTTGGGTGGGGAAAAAATTAAGTCTTTATTTTCATTAACCTATAACTGAAATGTATTAGCACTCTGTTTAGAGACAGGGTCCCACTTTGTTGCTCAGGCTGGAATGCAGTCGCAGCATGAGCACAGCTCACTGCAGCCTCAAATTCCAGGTTCAAGTGATACTCCTGCCTCAGCCTCCCAAGTAGCTGACACAGCAGGCATATGCCACTGTACCCAGCTAATTTATTTTTTATTTACTTTTATTTTTTGTAGAGACAAGGTCTTGTTTTGTCTCCCAGGCTGGTCTCAAACTCCTGGCCTCAAGCAATCCTCCTGCCTTAGCCTCCTGAAAATTTTTTTAAAAATTGGGATTATGGGCATGAGCCACTGTACCTGGTCTTTAACTGAAATTTAATATTTCCTTCAATTATGAATATACGTAAAAAATGCAACTCTAGTTGCATTAAAAATATCACTAACTGGCCAGGTGTGGTGGCTCACACCTGTAATCCCAGCACTTTGGGAGGCCAAGGTGGGTGGATCACCTGAGGTCAGGAGTTCCAGACCAGCCTGGCCAACATGGTGAAACCCTGCTCCACTAAAAAACACAAAATTAGCTGGGTGTGGTGGCACATTCCTATAATCCCAGCTACTCGGGAGGCTGAGGCAGGAGAATCGCTTGAACCTGGGAGGTGGAGGTTGCAGTGAGCTGAGATCATGCCACTGCACTCCAGCCTGGACAATAAGAGTGAAACTCCATCTAAAAAAAAAAAAAAAAAATCACTAACTTTGTCATCAGTTGAAATCACAGATGTTTTTAAAACACAATACAGCTATTGGAGATAAATATAACTTACATGTATCATTACTTCAAAATTACAGTAGTTACTGAAACGGCTGTTAGTTCCTATAGTTTAATGTGTACTATAAGAATTTCATCTATTTATTACAAGTAAAAAAAAAATTAAAACTGCAATGCAAGATAGCTGGCGTCATTTGTAATACAATGCATTCATTCTGTTTTATACATTGAAAAACATTGCTCTCAGAAGAGGTCCAAAATCTTCCCCAGTTGTCAAACGCTCCAGATTACAAAAAGATGAGGAACTGCCGGGCGCGGTGGCTCAAGCCTGTAATCTCAGCACTTTGGGAGGCCGAGGCGGGTGGATCACGAAGTCAAGAGATCGAGACCATCCTGGTCAACATGGTGAAACCCCGTCTCTACTAAAAATACAAAAATTCAGCTGGGCATGGTGGCATGTGCCTGTAATCCCAGCTACTCAGGAGGCTGAGGCAGGAGAATTGCCTGAACCCGGGAGGCAGAGGTTGCGGTGAGCCGAGATCGCGTCATTGCACTCCAGCCTGGGTAACAAGAGTGAAACTCCGTCTCAAAAAAAAAAAGATGAGGAACTGAGTTAGAGGAAGAACTTGTTCTTGTTTGGGCAATGCCAAAGCAGTTCTCTTAAACTCCAGCCCCACCCCTGGTCCTCTGCATTTCGTACCAAGCAAGGAGCCCAGCTTGCTTGAGTTGATGTTCATGGAGCATGTACCTACTTGTTTAGGGATAGGGCTTCGCTTTGCCCAGGCTGGAGTGTAGTGGTGCAGTCACTGCCCCCTGCAGCCCTGACCACCTGGACTCAAGCTGTCCTCTCATCTCAGCCTCCTGAGTAGCTGGGACCACAGGCATGCATCAACACACCTGGCTAATTTTTATTTTTTTTGTGGAGACAGGGTCTCGCTATGTTGCTTAGGCTAGTCGCAAGCTCCTAGGTTCAAGGGATCCTCCTGCCTCAGCCTCTCAAAGTGCTGGGAATCTAGGCATGAGCCACTGTGCCTGGCCACAAGGAGCATTTAGAGGAAGATCTGAGTACAGCCCTGGGGGACTGGGCCATGCCTGGGCTCCAGGACAGCTGGGGCTGGGCCAGGACAGTGGCCAGCTCTGGCTTTGCCCAGAGGGAAGAGAGACAGCTGCCTCTGCTGGTTTTGATTCTTCCAGGGCAGTTTTCAAGGGCTGCAGTTGACCACTTCCCTTCCTAGGGCAAAAGCCTGGTCCTGGCTCTGGTAGAATGTGAGAAAAAGGACAGAAAGAGAGAAAAGTAGACGAGTTCTCAGCCAGGGACAGGGTAGGGGCTCTGTTGGCATTTCTCAGAGTGACATCTGCTGTCTAGGCCCAGAGGTGCCTTTCCCAGCAGATGTGATTTATCTACAGCAGCGACAGCCACACGACGCGATCTGCACAAGACCTGGGCACCGATGCCCGATGACGTAGCTACGTGAAAAGGGCACGGTCACCTCTGACTCTCTTCTCTGACACTCGGCTCAGCCTTCTGCCTCACAGTTCAGGGTCACATGGAAGAGTAGGAAGAATACAGGAGCTGCAGCCAAGAGACTTGAGTGTAAATTATGCCTCCACCTTTCCCTTGCTCGCTGGGTGATCTATCAATTCAGCAAATAATTTCTGAGTGTCAACTATGTGCTATGCAGAGAACACAGGGTTGAGTAAGACAGGCTGGTCCCGCCCGCCCTCATCAAACTTAGTCTGTATAGGAAGGCACACAAACACCAAAAGACAAATTACAAAATAATAAGTATTGAAAAGGGGCTGGGTGCAGGGCGCATGCCTGCAATCCCAGCACTTTGGGAGGATGAAGCGGGCAGGGCAGATCACTTGAGGCCAGGAGTTCAAAACCAACCTGGGCAACATAGCGAGACCTAGTCTCTAACCCCCAAAAAAATATATAAGTATTTTTATAATCATAATTGTATAATTACATATATATTTTATATGTCTGTGTGTGTGTATATATGGATATATGTTTATACACACACACACACACACACACACACACACACACAAAACCTAGCCATGTGTAGTGGTGCATGCCTGTAGTCCCAGCTACTCAGGAGGCTGAGGCCAGAGGACTGCTTGAGTCTGGGAGGTTGAGGCTGCAGTGAGATGTGATCACACCACTGCACTCCAGCCTGGGCGACAGAGCAAGACACTGTCTTGAAAAAAATTAAGTATTGAAAAGGAATGAGCTGGGGTTGTGGTGGAGGTAACAGAGGTGGAAACCGAGATGAGGACCCACTGAGGCAGGATGGCAGGGAAGGGCTCTCTGAGTTGATATTTAAACAGACACTGAGAGCTGAACTAGAAGCAGCTAGAAGAGAGAGAGAAAACCTTTTCAGAAGAGGGAACAGGATGTGCAAAGGGCCTGAGATGGGAAGAGCTTGGCCTGATGAGGCCAAAAAGAGGTCAGGATTGCAGACACATAGAGGAGGGGAAGAGAGTCATGAGAAGTACGGCTGGGGAGGAGGCTGGCTGGGGAGGAGGCTGGCTGGGGAGGAGGCTGGAGGCCTGCAGAAGGGGCTGGCGTCCATGCAGAGCACAGGAAGCCCGGGGAGTTCTAAGCGGGAGGGGGGGACTATTTCATTTTTAATTTTATGTTATTTTATTTTTGAGATGGAGTTTTGCTCTTGTCACCCAGGTTGGAGTACAATGGCACAATCTTGGCTCACTGCAACCTCTGCCTCCTGGGTTCAAGCGATTCTCCTGTCTCAGCCTCCCAAGTAGCTGGGATTACAGGTACCTGCCACCACACTCAGCTAATTTTTGTATTCTTAGTAGAGATGGAGTTTCACCATGTTGGCCAGGCTGGTCTCAAACTCCTGACCTCAGGTGATCCACCCACCTTGGCCTCCCAAAGTGCTGGGATTACAGGTGTTGAGTCGCTGAGCCCGGCCGGGACCTTTTGATTTTCTTTTTAATTGTGGTAAAATATACATAACATAAATGTTACCATTTTAACCGTCATCAAGTATACAGTTGGTGGTGTTTAGTACATTCACAATGTTGTGCAACCTGCACTATTATCTACTTCCAGAACCTTTTCACTTCTCAAAAGGAAACACTGAAGCCATGCATGGTGGCATGCACCTGGAATTCCAGTCACTTTGGAGGCTGAGGCAGGAGGATTGCTTGAGCCCAGGAGGTCAAGACCAGCCCGGGAAACACAGCGAGACCCCGTCTCTAAAAAAAAAAAACAAAAACAAAAGCAAAAACAGAAACCCTGTATCCAAGAAGCAGTTACTCCCATTCCCGTCTCCCTCCAACCCTAAGAACCCACTAGTCTACTTTCTACCTCTATGGATTTGCCTTCTCTAAACGGAATGTCATCATATATGGTCTTCTGTGTCTGGCACCATTCATTTAGCACAATGTTTTGAAGGGTCATCCATGTTGTAGCATGGTCCTTCATTCCTTTCACGGCCAAAGGACATTCCACTCTATGGGTGTACTGCGTGTTGCTGATCCTTTCGTCCACTGATCTGGTTTGAGGAAGAAAGATAACTCTGGTTGTTGGGTGGGGACTGGATTATAGGGAAGACAAAAATGTGAGTGTAGATGAGAGATAAGGATGGCTTGACAAGTCTGTTGGGTATAGGGAAGGAAAAAGGGGCAGGATTCCAGATCCATGTGGGAGAGAGAACGGACAGGTGGAAACTGTGGGTGGCCTGGACGTGGAGGGGAGAGGAAGGGGCAGAGCACCGGGGTGCCCTCCGCAGAGCAGAGAAGCCTGGGAGGGGCCAGGTGGAGGATGTCCCTGTTTTTGATAACGTTTTGTTTGAATTGTCAAAGTGGAGGTGTTGCCTGGGCAGTAGGACCTGAGTGTGAAGTTTGGCAGAGAGGCTTGGGCGTCATCAGTGCACAGCTGATATTGACAACACAGCCTGGGCTGGGACCCCATTCCAGCGTGTTGACAAAGGCGCTCGGGACCAAGCTACAGCTTTCGCAGGTGAGGAAGAGGCTGCAAAGCAGACAGAAAGAGTAGCCAGGAGGTAAAGGAAAAACCAAGGGCGTGCGGGGTCCTGGAAACCAAGAGGGGGTGTTTTGTGGAAGAGGAAGGAGTAAATGATGTCAGATAGAAACTGATAGTGTGAAGAGTGAAGGCAGGGAGTGGAGAAGAGATATGAAAGCACTTCAAGGGAGCAGAGAAATGGGAGCACCGTGGGAGGGGCCAGTGGGGACCACAGTGGAGTCCCTGCAAGCCTAGCACAGCGCCTGGAATGCAAAAACACCCATTGATTCAGCTCTTACTATACGCCAGACACCATGCTAAACATTTTTTTTTTTTTTTTTTTGAGACGGAATATTGCTCCGGCGCCCAGGCTGGGGTACAGCGGCATGATCTCAGCTCACTGCAATCTCTGCCTCCCAGGTTCAAATGATTCTCCTGCCTCAGCCTCCTGAGTAGCTGGGATTACAGGTACGCACCATCATGCCTGGGTAATTTTTGTATTTTTAGTAGAGATGGGGTTTCATCATGTTGGCCAGACTGGTCTCAAACTCCTGACCTCGTGATCTACCCACCTTGGCCTCCCAAAGTGCTGGGATTATAGGCATGAGTCACCGCACCCAGCCGTTAAGCATCTTGTTTCCATTTCACAGCTAAGGCTGAGACTCAGAGAATTATTCACAAGGCCACACAGCTAGTAAGAGGCAGAGCTAGAACATGAATCTGGCTCCCAGTACAGGATTCTCAGTGGGCTCCTTCCCTCCTGCAGACAGACAGTGGGTGCTGCTACTGTTCGTGAGTCAAGTTCTCCAGTCCTCTAGGATCTTTCTTGTCTGCTTTTTATTATTGGTTTTTTGTTTTTTTTTTATAGAGACAGGGTCTCACTATGTTGCCCAGGCTGGTCTTGAACCCCTAGCCTCAAGCGATCCTCCTGCCTTGGCCTCCTAAAGTGCTGGGATTACAGGTGTGAGCCTCTGTGCCCAGCCTTTCCTGTCTGTTGAAGTGGGTGAGACTTAACATTGGGAAGATGGGGGCAGAAGACACTGTAAATATGTTCTAACTTAGTGAGCAGAACCTCACACTCAATGGTTTAGCAGCATCCCCTTGTTCCACCTGCTGGTTGCTGGTGGAAAGTGCTCCCTATGCCGTGGTTCCGCCCTCTTGGCCAGCTAGAGGCTCTTGCAGCCGCAGCCGCGGCAGCACGGGAGCAGAGCAGACCTGGGAGGACTCCGTCTGTCTCCACCACAGGACTCTACATTGAATCAGCGATTCCATCCCGCCCCTCACACCCCTTGCCGTTGTTATCTGTTGCAACAGAGGGCATGTGATCGTCAACTGCTCTGGCCAGGGGGACCCGAGCACTGTGTGGGTGAACTTCCAGGAGTTTCCTCCACTTGCCTCTCTTTCTCTGGACAAGGCCTGGCCTACACCTGCCCCAGAAGGAGCTAAGAATGGAAAGTACCTGGGTCCTGCCGAGGGTGCTGAGTCACTCCGTCCACTGGCCCTGGGCAGCCCCGCTTCCCTCCTTCCCTTTTTGAGAGGAGCGGGCCTGTTTCCTTGCTGTTGGGTCAGGATGTCTGGTGCTTACTGTTAAGAGCACACAGCTAGCCCAGCGTGGTGGCTCATGCCTGTCATCCCAGCACTTTGGGAGGCCGAGGCAGGAATATCACCTGAGGCCAGGAGACCAACCTGGCCAACATGGCGAAACCCCATCTCTACTAAAAATAGAAAGATTAGCCAGTCGTGGTGGCAGGGACCTGTAATCCCAGCTACTCAGGAGGCTGAGGCAAGAGAATCACTTGATCCCAGGAAGCAGAGGTTGCAGTGAGCCAAGATTGCACCACTGCACTCCAGCCTGGGCAACAGAGTGAGACTTGGTCTCAAAAAAAAAGAGAAAAAAAAAAAGAAAACCACTCAGAGCCCCTGGTCACACTTGACCTTTGCTGGGTCTCAGCTGCTGCCCAGGGCCCATTTCATGTTCTCGGCACACTCGCTGGGTCCTGGGGTAACTGTTTATCCAGGATCCCCCTCTTCCTGCTGAGGGGTGGGCCTGGGACAGGAGCCGATGGGAGAGAGAACCAGGGCGAATGGTCACATGTACTCCCATTGGGGTGGGCTCCTGCAGCAGAGAAGCTCCTGGATCCCCAGCCAAGCCTGGGTTTCCCAGCCTCCCTCATCTCATGGGGACCCCACTGCCTTCCAGCCATCTCGTTTGCTCTGGTCAGCTGATTTCTGTCGTTAGCAGCCTAGGAGCCCAGGCCAGGAGCTGAGGGAGGGACAGAGGTCCTAGCTGGTAAGGGACACGCTTGAAGTGCAGGAGGCAAGCTGAGCAGAGCCAGCTGTAATGTGAGGCCGAAGAGTGAAATGGCCGGTAAAGGTGATGGAGGGGAGGCAATAACAGTGCCACCACCCCCTCCTCTCCTGGCCGTGTGCCAGGCACTGTGCCAGGCACATGACACACTTTTCCTAGTCTTCACAATGGCCTTGAGGTAGGCCCGCCGATGAGTTAGGATTAGGTTCTGAGCAGTAGAAAGTCCAAAATATCAGTGGCTGAAACAAGCTGGCGTTATTTCTCATGCCAGAGGCTGCCGGTGTGAAGTCCAGGGCTGTAAGCTACCTCTGTTGCACAGGGTGTCAGGGACCCCCTGCTCTGCCAGGCCTAAGGGCCTTCTTTCTCACGGTCTAAGAGGGTGGCATCTGCATTTCAGGCAGGAGGACCCAGGAGAGGGTGAGCAAGAATGGGGCCATAGGTACACGCCGGCCGCCTGCCTCTCCGAGGAATTGCCCAGAATGCCACATGACGCTGCTGCTCCCATCCCGTGTGCAGCACTGAGTCCCATGAACCAGGGAAACAGGAAACGTGGCCTTTATTTAGGGCACCACGTGCTAAGCTAAAAAGTCTGTGATTGTTGAAGAAGTGAAGGGATCTGCTGGTTATGGTACAGATGAGAAAAGCAAGGCTCAGAGAAGTGAAGCTGTTTGTCCTTGTCGCCCAGCCATGAAGCAGCAGGGCAGGGCTTAAACGCCAGTGGGACTTCAACTCCAACTCACACAGAGGACAGCAAAATCACGGGGAGCTGGAGGAGGCCTTTGGAGCAGTGGTGTTTAAGGTAGGTCTCCTGGGCTAGGAAAAAGGGGGAAAGGACATTGTAACAGCCAACTTCTAGAAGAGTATCTTTTGAAGAAAACTGCTTTTCTTGGGGTAGCATTTCTAGGCCATTTCTTGACTATCTCTAGCAATGGGGAGCTCATTTCCTGTAAAGAAACTCATTGTACCTGGGAATATTTCAATATTTCCCTCTTTCTTTTTGTTTGACAGGGTCTCACTCTGTTGCTCAGGCTGGAATGCAGTGATGTGATCATGGCTCACTGCAGCCTTGACCTCCCAGGCTCAAGTGATCCTCCTGCCTCTGGGATTACAGGCGTGAGCCACACACCTAGCCTACTTGAAGAGATTTCTAATTGGAGTTTTCCCTTAGAGAGCGTGGCTGCTGTCTTCTGTTTTTCCCTGCTTGGCATCTGTTTCCCTTCTTCTGGAAACACTGTCCCCGAATTTCAGTCCAGGTGGTTTGAGAGGCTGACCCAACCAGGCTAGTGGGGCTTGAGGGTGAAACTCCAGCGGGAACGCTTAGTGGAGAAGTCTCAGCTGGGTCTGCTATTTGCAATGATAGGTGGGCCCAGCCCGGTGGGGCATCACATGGGGAAGGCCTGCCTCGGAGTTAGGCCAACACAGGGCAGACAGCAGGGCCACAGAATGGAGAAACAGAAGCTGTATCTGGTCTCACTGAGACCTTGCATCCAGCTGTGCCCAGAGCCACCCTGGACATAGTTGTACAAGCCAACAGATTCCCTCCTCGCCACAGCCAGTTTGTTTCTGTCACTTTTACCTGAAGAGTACTGACAAATGGAGACAGAACGCTCAGGCCTGTTTTTCACCGTCTGGGGGGAGCTGGGGAACACCTCAGTGTTTTATAAAAGTACTAGGGCCTAGAGCAGTGTTTCTGCAAGTACAGGCCACGAAAAGCCAATACCAGTATCACCCTGATACTAAACTTGATGAAAATGCACATTCCTGGGCCTCAACTTCCAAATCAGAATCTCTGTCAGTGAGGCCCAGGACTCTGCATTTTGTCTATCACCCCACGGGCACCCAATTTGAGAACCAGTGGCTGAACTATGTGACCTGGGATCCGATCCAGTTGAGAGCCTGCCATTAACTTGGATGTTAAAACAGGTCCCTGGGCTGGGCGCGGTGGCTCACGACTGTAATCCCAGCAATTTGAGAGGCCAAGGTAGGCAGATCACCTGAGGTCAAGAGTTCAAGACCAGCCTGGTCAACACAGTGAAACCCCATCTCTACTAAAAATACAAAAAGTAGCTGGGCATGGTGGCACATGCCTGTAGTCCCAGCTACTGGGGAAGGTGAGGCAGGAGAATAGCTTGAACTGGGAGGTTGAGATTGCAGCGAGCCAAGATCATGCCATTGCACTCCAGCATGGGGAAAAAGAGTGAAACTCTTTTTCAAAAAAAAAAAAAAAAAAAGAAAAAAGCTATTGGTGTGAGACAGGCAGCGTTCTCTTTGGAAAACAGGAGGGCAACACAATACAATAAACTACTTTATTTTTATTACGATTTTTTTGAAACAGAGTCTTGCTCTGTTGCTCAGGCTGGAGTGCAGTGGCATGATCTCGGCTCACTCCAAGTGCTGCATCCTGGGTTCAGGCAATTCTCCTGCCTCAGCCTCCCGAGTAGCTGGGATTAAAGGTGCCCGCCACCATACCCAGCTAATTGTCGTATTTTGAGTAGAGTCACAGAGTCAGAGTTTCACCATGTTGGCCAGGCTGGTCTCAAACTCCTGACCTCAAGTGGTCTTCCTGCCTCGGCCTCCCAAAGTGCTGGGATTACGGGAGTGAGCCACTGTGTCAGGCCCAGTAAACTATTTTTTTTTTTCAGACAAGGGTCTCGCTCCATTGCCAGGCGCCAGGCTGGAGTGCAGTGGTGCGATCTTAGCTCACTGCAACCTCCATCTCCAACCCCTCCTGGGTTCAAGCAATTCTTCTGCCTCAGCCTCCCGGGTAGCTGAGACTACAGGTGCGTGCCACCACACCCAGCTAATTTTTGTATTTTTAGTAGAGACGGGGTTTCACCACGTTGGCCAGGATAGTCTTGATCTCTTGACCTTGTGATCCATCCGCCTTGGCCTCCCAAAGTGCTGGGATTACAAGCATGAGCCACCGTGCCCGGCCCAGTAAACTATTTTTAAAAATTCAAGGCGCCGGGCGCGGTGGCTCAAGCCCGTAATCCCAGCACTTTGGGAGGCCGAGGCGGGCGGATCACCAGGTCAAGAGATCGAGACCATCCTGGCCAACATGGTGAAACCCCGTGTCCACTAAAAATACAAAAATTAGCTGGGTGTGGTGGCATGCGCCTGTAGTCCCAGCTACTCGGGAGGCTGAGGCAGGAGAATTGCTTGAACCCGGGAGGTGGAGGTTGCAGTGAGCCGAGATCGTGCCACTGTACTCCAGTCTGGCACCTGGCGATAGGGCGAGACTGTCTCAAAAAAAAAAATTCAAGGCTAGGTGCAGTGGCTCCCAGAGCTTTGGGAGGCCAGAGTGAGAGATAATCATCTGAGCCCAGGAGTTTGAGACCAGACTGGGCAACATAGTTAGATCATGTCTCTACAAAAAAAAAAAAAAAAAATTAAAATTAGCTGGATATGGTGGTGCATGCCTGTAGTCCCAGCTACTTGAGAGGCTGAGGTGGGAGGATTGTCTGAGCTCTGGGGGTCGATGCTGCAGTGAGCTGTGATCCCACCACTGCACTCCAGCTTAGAAGACAGAGTGAGATCCTGACTCTAAAAAAAAAAAAAAAGAAAAAGAAAAAAAGAAAAAAAAATCATCTTGTGGCAATCCAAGCAGAAATATTTATACATAAAATGATATCTAAGACTTGCTTCAAAATAACCATACTGGGGGAGTGCAGTGGAGATGGCACAAATTTGGCTCCAACTTGATGCCCGTTGAGGCTGAATGATAGGTACATGGGGCTTCAGTACTCTTCTACTTGTGTATATATTTGAATTTTGTTCAGAGTGAAAAAAATAAAAAGGACCCCCCACTTTATTTCTTTCTCTCTCTCTCTTTCTTTCTTTCTTTTTTTTTTTTTTTTGAGGCAGCCTTGCTCTGATGCCCAGGCTGGAGTGTAGCGGTGTGATCTTGGCTCACTGCAACCTCTGCATCCCAGGTTCGAGTACTTCTTGTATTTCAGCCTCCTGAGTGGCTGGGACTACAGGTGTGCACCACCATGACTGGCTAATTTTTATATTTTTAGTAGAGACAGGGTTTCACCACGTTGGCCAGGCTTATCTCGAACTCCTGGCCTCATGTGATCTGCCCACTTTAGCCTCCTAAAGTGAGCCATCGCACTGGGCCTATTTTTCTCTTTTTAAAAATGTATTGTTTCTCGGCTGGGCACCGTGGCTCACGCCTGTAATCCCAGCACTTTAGGAGGCCGAGACAGGTGGATCACTTGAGGTCAGGAGCTCAAAACCAGCCTGGCCAACTTGGTGAAACCCTGTCTCTACTAAAAATATAAAACAATTAGCTGGGCATGGTGTGAACGCCTGTAATTCCAGCTACTTGGGAGGCTGAGGCAGGAGAACTGCTTGAACCTGGGAGGTGGAGGTTGCAGTGAGCCGAGATCGCACCACCATACCCCATCCTGGGTGACAGAGCAAGACTCTGTCTCAAAAAAAAAAAAAAAAAAAAAAGATGTATTGTTTCTCTAATTAATTTTTTTTGGGGGACCTCCCCAGTTTGATTAACAATTTGCCTCCATGAAATTTATCCAACACAGAGCACCTAAGCTGAACATGTGTATATCTAAGTATGGGCCAGGATATTCATTCTGGCATGATTTATAGCTGCAAACAAGGGCAAACAACCTAAAAGTCCATCCATAGTGGAGTGGTTAAATAAATAAAACCATACAAAAGAATAGCGTGTGGTTCTTAAAGAAGACTAAGGTAGCAATATGTACACATCATACAGAATGCTCCCCAAGATTTATTATTTAGTATAGGTTCACAGACTTACTTAAATAAAAATGTGTAAGTGTGTGCCAGGCATTGGAGACTCATGCCTATAATCACAACATTTTGGGAGGCTGATGCGGGCAGACTGCTTGAGCCCAGGAGTTTGAGACCAGCCTGGAGCAACATAGCAAGACCCTTTCTCTACCTGTAATAATAATAATAATAATAATAATAATAATTAACCAGGTGTGATGGTGGGTGCCTGTGGTCCCAGTTACTTGAGAGGCTAAGGTGGGAGGATCACTTAAGCCCAGGATTTCAAGGCTGCTGTGAGCTATGATTGTGCCACTGCACTCTAGCCTGGGCAACAGAGTGAGACCCTGCCTCTAAAAAGAATAAAGTTAAAAAAAAATGTCCTTTCTGTGCTGACTTGACTTAGGCCTCCTGACAAAAAAACAAAAACAAGAATGAAAAACAACAACAAAAAAACCAGAACACACCTACCTATGTAAACGAATTCAGAGGTAGTAGCTAAAGCACTGGCACTATGAGTGAACAGTCATACCCGGTGAACACAGGCCCGCAGGAACCCCCTGGGCTGGGTTTCAGCAATGGGGCCCTGCCATTCCTTCTGGCACGCTCCTAGGGCTAGCCTGGGGCCCACTGAGCTCATTCCCTCTTTTGGCCCCGAGGCAGTGGAGACTCCTCCACCTCCACATGTTCACCTCCAGGAGGCAGGCTGGGAACGAGGCTTGTTACAAAGAATGAACGTTTCCGGGCAAACACTATCAGCTGTGCTGGCATAAAACAAGTCCCCATGTCTGATCATATGGATTTTTTCCCCCCACATGCTTTTTTCCTATTGTACTTTTGGCTTCACACTTCTCTATTTTCTTTTTTTTATTTTTATTTTTATTTTTTTTATTTTTTATTTTTTTTTTCACTTCTCTATTTTCAACAAAGTAGAACCTTATTTCAATAAGCTTTTTGAAAAATTAGAATCAGGGGCTGAGCTGAAAGAATAGAATGAAATAGAGCTCTACAATATACTAATATGGGAAGTCTACAAGACACAGTAAGTAATGGAAACAGTGGTTCAGTGTCGTTTGTTAGGAAGATAGGTACTTACACATGCTGGCACAAAAATCAAACAGGGACGGTTTCATCTGGGGAGGGATTGGGGCAAAGGGGCAATTTACTTTCACATTTTAAAATGTCTGCATTTTTGTTTTAAAAGGCTACTTTCCAGCCTGGGCAACATGGAGAGACCCTCACCTCAGGCTCAGGAGGCTGAGGTTGGGGGATTGCTTGAGTCTGGGAGGTCGAGGCTGCAGTGAGTCGTGATTGCACCATTGCACTCCAGCCTGTGCAACACAGCAAGACACTGTCTCAAAAAATAATTTTTTGGAGTGGCTTTATGTTCATGGCAAAATTGGGAGGAAGGTACAGAGATTTGCCGTATACCCTTTGCCCCCACTCCATGCATAGGAATATTTGGATCTTTAAAAAATGATTTGCATGCTATTACATCTATTTAAAAATGAATTAAAAATGTTAAAATATGCTAAAAGAAAAGAACGTGGGAGGCTGAGGTGGGAGGGTGGGAGGATCACTTGATGTCAAGACTGCCCTGAGCTGTGACTGCACTCCAGCCTGGGAGACAAAGTGAGACCCCATTTTGAAATGAACCAGTAATTGATTTTGTTGACTGTATGAAATTACTTTTCCTTCAGTTTCCTGGTTGGCTCTGTGTTACTTGTGGAAAGCTTGTGGATCTCTGTGGAACAGAATTTCCTAACAGTGCTTTTAGCAAACTATCAATTACATGATGGTAGGGGGTGGAGTTCTTGTTTTGTTTTCTTGTTACTGTGTTTCACACCTTTCATCAATGCTACCTGGATTTGGTGGCAGGGAATAGTCAAACAATAAAAATAATACCTAATATTTGCTACCTATTACGTGTCTGGGTTCTTGCCATGTACTAACTTCTTTCATCTCACAGCGGCCATTGATATAGATGCTACTATCCCTGTTTTAACCAAGGGAAGCAGTGAGGCACAGGGAGATTAAGGGATTTGCCCAAGGCCACATACAACTGGAATGCAAGTCAGGATTCCTACCCGGGCCACTGGCTGCAAAGCCTAGGCTTTAACCACTGCCCAACATGGCCTCTCAGGAGAAGCAACAGCTTCTAGAAGGTGCCCACGTGGGCTTCTGTAGACTAGGGTGCCAGTGTAACTAGCTACATGAATCCACCAACTCAATACAGAAAGGAGTACCCTGCTTCTGTAAGAGCTAGGTTGACCTGCATCGTTTGCAAAAAAGCTTATTATAGTTTTGAGTTAGTGTCCTACTTCTTTATAACAACTGGCTCTTAAAGGAATAGAAAGCTTAAATGGACTCTCACCCATCTGTCTATATTGTTTAGAAACTATTAGCAACTCAGAAAGTTCTCTCATGGCTGGAAGATATATATGACTCCAATGTTTATTCATCAAAACGAACACATGTACAACGAAAATATTACGGTTTTACCAATGGGTAAATTACTCTCGGCAAAAAAACTTTATCCTGAGAATACACAACCAGGACCTGCAGGTTTGTGGCCTAATTTCATGACACTTGTATGATCTGAAAAATGTCAAGTGAGGATTTAAAGAGTCTAGGTTGGTACTGCCCCAGCCTACCAGCAGAGGCAAACTCTAATCTTCTCTGGAGGAGCTCAACTTCAATTCAGGCCACAGAGCATCCCATGGATAAAGATCTGAGGAAAATGGGCAACTCTGTCAAAAAATTACAACACACACAGAGAAACAACTATGAGAAGCAGTAGGAACAACAGATGATAGAAACATTCAGAAGAATGGCAAACCCCCCACAAAAACCCACAAACCATAGACACAAACCCACAAAGACTTCCGAATTGAAATAATCAGATAGAACATAAAATAACCATGTTTATTATATTTAGAGAAATAAAACATAAATTTTAAAAGTTTTAAAAAGATTAGCAAGAAATAATAGACAATGAAGAATGACCAAGCAGATTGTGAAAAACAAAAAACCCAATAGAACTTGAGATAAAAATATAATAATTAAAATTAAAAAATACAGCAGATAGCTTAGATTAAGCACAGCTGAAGAAAACATTGGTATACTAGAAGATAGAGCTGAGGACATTAACAAGAATGCAAACCACAGGGAAAGAGATAGAAAAAAACAAAATGTTAAAGTGAAGGGAAAGGCAGGATGAGGTCTAACACATATCTCGTTATATTTCCCAAAGAGAATAGGAAGACGAGTAAAGAAAACTTCCAAAATTAATAATGCAAATTAAGGTCAGATGTGGTGACTCAGGGTGTAATCCCAGCACTTTGGGAGGCCGAAGTGGGCAGGTCACCTGAGCTCTGGAGTTCGAGACCAGCCTAGCCAACTGGTAAAACCCTGTCTCTACTAAAAATACAAGAATTAGCTGGGTGTGGTGTTACGTACCTGTAATCCCAGCTACTTGGGAGACTGAGGCAGGAGAATCACTTGAACCTGGGAGGTGGAGGTAGCACTGAGCCGAGATCATGCCACTGCATTCCAGCCTGGATGACAGAGCAAGACTCTGCCTCAATAAACAAATAGATCGAAATAGAAATAGAAAAAGAATAGCTGGGCATGGTGGCACACACCTGTAATCCCAGCACTTTGGGAGGCTGAGGCAGGCAGATCATGAGGTCAAGAGATCAAGGCCATCCTGGCCAACATGGTGAAACCTGGTCTTTACTAAACATACAAAAATTAGCTGGGCATGGTGGTGTGCACCTGTAGTCCCAGCTACTTGGGAAGCTGAGGCAGGACAATTGCTTAAACCTGGGGAGGTGGAGGTTGCAGTGAGCCGAGATAGTGCCACTGAACTACAGCCTGGTGAAAGAGCGAAACTCTGTCTCAAAAAAGAAAAAAGAAAAATAATAATACAAAAATTAGCTGGGTGTGGTGGTGCACACCTGTAGTCCCAGCTACTCGGGGAGCTGAGGTAGGCAGATTGCTCACTCAGCCTCACTGCAGCCCAGGAATTCGAGACTGCAGTGAGCAAAATATGAGCAAGAAAGGAGGGTGGACCCCGTCTCTTACCTGCAAAAGCCATAAAATAGGAATTTAGCAAGATAATACAGATAAATTTCTTTAAAAAAAAAAAAAATGCATGCTGGGCGTGGTGGCTCATGCCTGTAATCCCAGCACTCTCGAGAGGCTAAGGTGGGCAAATCACTTGAGCTCAAGAATTCAAGACCAGCCTGGGCAACAAGGCAAGACTCTGTCTCTCTAAAAAATAAATAAATAAATTATTTTAGGCCGGCACAGTGGCTCACACCTATAATCCCAGCACTTTAGGAGGCTGGGGCAGATGGATCATTTGAGGCCAGGCTGGCCAACATGATGAAACCCTGCCTCTACTAAAAATACAAAAATTAGCCAGGCGTGGTGGCATGTGCTTGTGATCCCAGCTGCTCAGGAGGCTGAGGTAGGAGAATTGCTTGAACCCAGGAGGTGGAGGTTGCCACTGCATTCTAGCCTGAGTGACAGAGTGAGACTCCATCTCCAGATAAATAAATAGAAATTTTAAATGCTGAAGGAAGCCATTCACAGAAATACATATATTTCTCTTTCTATGAAGCTGAAAAATTGCTAGGCTCTGTGGTTCGCACCTATAATCCCATTTACCTGGGAGGCCGAGGCAGGAAGCTCTCTTGAGGCCAGGAGTTCCAGACTAGCCTGAGCAATATAGCAAGATGCTGTTTCTATAAATAAACTGGCAAAAATTAACAGTCTATTGCTTAGGGGTATACACACACAATGAAGAAAAGTAAGGAAGTGATTACTTTCAAATTCAAGATCATGATTAACTTTGGAGGGAGGGAGTAAGTATGTAGCTGGGGAGGTACACAGACGGGCTCCTATGCTACTGGTAATATTCTACTTACTAACCCAGGTGATGGGTATGTGGGTGTTTTATGTATTCTTTTATATTAAGACATTTCATTTAAAACATACACTAAAAATATAGTCACAGGCTGGACACTGTGGCTTGCGCCTGTAATCCCCGAACTTTGGTAGGCCGAGGCCGGTGAATCACGAGGTGAGGAGTTCGAGCCAGCCTGATCAACATGATGAAACCCCATCTCTACCAAAAATACAAAAATTAACTGGGCGTGGTAGAACACACCTGTAACCCCTGCCACTCAGGAGGCTGAGGCAGGAGAATTGCTTGAACCCGGGAGGTGGAGGTTGCAGTGAGCCCAGATCACACCACTGCACTCCAGCTTGGCCAACAGAGCAAGACTCTGTTTCAAAAAAAAAAAAAAAAAAAATACAGTCATATGAAATGTTGCCTAATGAGGTTTCAGTCAATGATGGACTGCATATGTGATGATGGTCCTGTAAGACTATAATACCAAAATTTTACTGTATCTTTTCTATATATTTATATATGTTTAGATACAGAAATACCATTGTGTTATAATTGCCTACAGGGTCCAGTGCAGGTTTGTAGCCTAGGAGCAACAGGCTGTACCATATAGCTTATATCATCTAGATTTGCATAGGGACACTCTATGATGTTTTACACAGTGATGAAATTGCCTAATGACACACTTCTCAGAATGTATTCCCATCATTAAGTGACACAGGACTGTATATATTATATAAAATAACACATAAAACGACAGTATGCCTTATAAATACACACACACACATTGAAAAACAGACACACAGGCCAGGCACGGTGGCTCACACCTATAATCCCAGCACTTTGGGAGGCCAAGGTAGCTGGACGGCTTGAGGTCAGGAGTTCAAGACCAGCCTGGCCAACATGGTGAAACCCTGTCTCAACTAAAAATACAAAAATCAGCCATGCATGGTGGGGAGTGCCTGTAATCCCAGCTACTTGGGAGGCTAAGTCAGGAGAATCGCTTGAATCTGGGAGGCAGAGGTTGTAGTGACCCAAGTTAGTGTTACTGCACTCCAGCCTGGGCGACAGAGCGAGACTCCATCTCAAAAAAAAAAAAAAAAAAAAAAAAAAGAAAGAGAAAAGAAAAACAGACACAGCAAGAAACAAAAGTGGCACTGAAATCCCCTTCATGAAAAACCCTGGTCTGCTAAAGGATGCTTTGTTTGAATCTGCAAAATGCTTTTCTGATCTCCTGTGTTGTGCTAAGAAATGAAACCAGCTAAATAACTGAGAAAATGGTGGTTACATGTTGACTTTTTTTTTTTTTTTTTGAATATGGAGTCTCACTCTGTCTCCCAGGCTTGAGTGCAGTGGTGTGATCTCAGCTCACCGCAACCTCCGCCTCCTGGGTTCAAGCAATTCTCCTGCTTAGTCTCCTGAGTAGCTGGGACTATAGGCGCACACAGCCATGCCTGGCTAATTTTTTTACATTTTAGTAGAGATGGAGTTTCACTGTGTTGCCCAGGCTGGTTTCGAATTCCTGAACTCAGGCGCTTCGACCATCTCAGCCTCCCAAAGTGCTGGGAGGACAGGCATAAGCCACGCGCCTGGCCATGCACTGACATTTTACTTGGAGAGCACTTGGATTGAACTTCTTAGCTATTTGAATTTTTAGACAAGGCATCACAAAGTCGGGGAAGGCGCCACCTAGCAGGTTGTACTACATCTCACCATGCTAGTCTACAGACACAGGCTTGTATCTAGCAGCCAGTATTTCTCTTAGAGCGTATTTTCAATCCTTGGAGGTGGAAGCTATCCGGGGACAGGCAGCCCCCAACCCTGCTTTTAACAGAGCTATTCTGATTTTAATCATTTTCCATGAGGCCTCTGATATGATTTTGTTTGACGGGTTCTACCTGTCAAAAAAGTTTGAACAGCATTGCTTTAGAGGAATTCTAGTTTTCCGGAATTGAGAATGCAGATCATTTTCTCAAAACTTTTATTTTAGTACCATGTGCAGTGGCTCACAGTTTTGGAGGCCAAGGCAGGTGGATCACCTGAAGTCCAGGAGTTCAAGACCAGCCTGGCCAACATGGTGAAATCCTGTCTCTTCTAAAAATACAAAAATTAGATGGGCATGGTGGTGGGTGGTGGGCACTATCGATGTGACCGATAGTCACAGCTACTCAGGAGGCCAAGGCAGGAGAATCACTTGAACTTGGGTGGTGGTGGTTGCAGTGAGCCGAGATTGTGCCACTGCACGCCAGCCTGGGCAACAGAGCAAGACTCCAACTCAAAAAGAAACAAACAAAAAACAAAAAAAACTTTCATTGTGGCAAGATTATATTGACCTCAGCAAGATTATGGCTTCTAAAAATAAATGTATAAAAACATGGCATTCATGGTAACCAAATTGTGCACACAATGAGTACTTTGCACTGCTGCAGATCTTAGATCGCCTGCTTGCTCTCCTCTTTGGAGTCCACCGTCCTAAGTAATACCCAATGGCCCTAGAACAGTGAGAGGAACATGGGCAGATCTGAAACCAATCTAAGCCAAGCTGGTGGTAAAATCCAGTTAACCCTCTGATCCATGCTGGATCTGTGTGTCCTTCATTCTATGCTGGACAGCCTCCTGAGTGGCAGAATGTGTGAGTTATGATCGGCTAATTCCACCTCTCAAACCGAAGGGCAAGCACTAGAGAAGATATGGGGTGTTTGTGGGTCAGTAATCAAAACTTGGGAAGCCCTGTAATCCCAGCACTTTGGGAGACTGAGGTGGGTGAATCACTTGAGGTCAGAAGTTTGAGACCAGCCTGGCCAACATAGTGAAACCTCATCTCTGTTAAAAATACAAAAATTAGCTGTGTGTGTGGCATGCACCTGTAATTCCACCTACTTGGGAGGCTGAGGTGGGAGAATTGCTTGAGCCTGGGAGGAGAAGGTTGCAGTGAGCCGAGATTGTGCTACTGTACTCCAGCCTGGGTGACAGAGCGAGACTCTGTCTCAAAACAAAAACAAAAACAAAACTTGGGAAGTCATGTCATTATGGTAACTTAAGAGGTATGGAACTGGGCTCCTTGAGAGGCTCATGGAGTTGGTGAATGAGCAAAGCCCCATCAGATGGTAAACACTTCGGCCAAACTCAGCAAGAACGCCCTTTATCCCACCTGCTCCCTCGGCCACACCTACCTAACTTGCCAGGGAAAGGCCACGCAGCCAGTCTGTCCAAGAATATAATGACTAGTTTACTGTTCTCTTGTTCCCAGCCCTGAACAACTGGTGTGTAGGCTGGTCCTTTCTGGGAGACATGGTATTTGATACTGTGCTAATTGGGTGGCTAGAAGAAAAAAGGAATACACATTTTTAATTGGCAATTTAGAATTGTTTCAAGTTTCACCAAATATGCATTTTGGCTGAATGAGTATTATAATCAGTATTTGGTGGTCATAGCTAAATATTGCTATGAGGGAACTGATTGTTTGGAACACAAGAATTTGAAATTCTATCAAAAATTATTGAGACAAGGTCTCACTCTGTCACCCAGGATGGAGTGCAGTGGCATGATCTCGGGTCATTACAATCCCAGGCTCAAGCGATCCTCCCACCTTAGCCTCCCAAGTAGCTGGGACCATAGGTGTGGCCACCATGGCCAGTTAATTTTTTGTGTTATTATATTTTTAATAGAGACAGGATGTCACTATGTTGCCCAGACTGGAAAGAATCTTAATTGATGCCATTTAATTATTTCAATCATCAGACTTCTCCCGTTTGATGCTGGGCTGGTATGCCACCTTCTTAGCACTACCAGTTGCTTTATTGCTCCTGTGCTATCCTAGTTTGCAATACTAAATAAATGCTCACTTTTATCTGAGGTTGGTGGAAGAGCAACTTGCTTTCTGGCTGGCCCTACCACCAGATTGAATGTTCCATCCCAATAGCAAGGTAAGGACTTATGTCTTCCTCAATTTCTAGACTTTAAAAAATCTGGTTGAGGCCTGTGACTTCATACAACCTCTCAATCTCAAGCTTTGGGCAGTGCCTCAGGATGTTTCCTGAATATTTTCAGATGCACTTAAAAGGCTTGCCATACTGATTCCCAGTATTTTGCATGCCTTATATTTTAAAATTCTTACAAGCTTTTATTCAAGAGTATAAAGTTCTTGAACTTAAGTAGCCAACATTCTATTTCCCTATTTTATTACTTTAAACTTTCTTAGTTTTAACTTTTTTTTTTTTTTTTTTTTTTTTTTTTTTTTTTTGAGATAGAGTCTCGCTTTGTTGCTCAGTCTGAAGTGCAGTGGCGCAATCTTGGCTCACTGAAACCTCCACCTCCTGGGTTCAAGTGATTCTCCTGACTCAGCCTCCTGAGTAGCTGGGATTACAGGCATGCACCACCACATCTGGCTAGTTTTTGTATTTTCAGTAGAGACGGGGTTTCTAAATGTTGGCCAGGCTGGTCTCAAACTTGTGACCTCAAGTGATCCACCCACCTCGGCCTCCCAATCATGCTGAGATTACAGGCATGAGCCACCATGTCCGGCCTAGTTTTAACTTTTTGATTACAAAATTGTTTACATAATTAACTGAAGTGCTTTAATACTCTAACATATTTATCTTTCAAATAACTAACAAAATGTCTATGTAATTCTCGCAACTCAAATACTTACCTGTGTTTGAAATTATTGGAATACTTGTAATACAGCTGACAAGCCCATTGGAGCTACAGAAGCTGCTGTGCTGATCAGATGGGATGGTAGTCATTTCTGTGATCACACGGCTATGAACCACGCACTAATTCAGGGATCCACTCATGCAAGTACTTATTCTATTTGAGACTTAGGCTGAAGGTGTTGATAGTCTGTCATTTCCACTTTTTTTTTTTTTTTCTTTGCGATGGAGCGTTGCACTGTTGCCCAGGCTGGAGTGCAATGGCACAATCTCAGTTCACTGCAACCTCTGCCTCCCAGGTTCAAGTGATTCTCCTGCCTCAGCCTCCCTAGTAGCTGAGATTACAGGCGCCCACCACCACACCCAGCTAATTTTTTTTTTCTTTTTTTTGAGACAGAGTCTTGCTCTGTTGCCAGGCGCCAGGCTGGAGTGCAGTGGCGCAACCTCAGCTCACTGCAACCTCCGCCTCCCGGGTTCAAGCAATTCTCCTGCCTCAGCCTCCTGGGTAGCTGGGACTACAGGCACATGCCACCATGCCCAGCTAATTGTTTTTTGTGTTTTTTAGTAGAGATGGGGTTTCACCATGTTGGCCAGGCTGGTCTTGAACCCCTGACCTTGTGATCCACCCACCTTTGCCTCCCAAAATGCTGGGATTACAGGCTTGAGCCACTGTGCTTAACCCATTTCCACTCTTATGAAGCTCACACGTCAGCGAGGATGAATGAAAAGTGACTTCTGCCTGTGCCTGGACCAAGTTTTTCTAATAAGTTCCTTTATGTTGACATTGGTTTAAATCTTAGGACTGCTCATTGGTCTTATACTAGGGCTAATGTTTCCTGAATGCTTATGAGTAAGGAAAGCTGTAGGTCATTTTGGTTGGCTAATCCACATAATCCCTATTCTGTGGGTGAAAAGGAAACCAAAGCCTGGGGCAGAGGGTGCCATGTTCTTCTAGTCTAGGCTGCTGTATACATCTGACTTGCAGGACTGAAAAAGTTCTTATTCATCAAAACCACCCCAGCAGATTCAAGCCAGCTGATACATGAGGTTGTTTTGTGTCTTTTCCTCAAGATGGGAAAATGGAGACACAGCACTTCAAACCTATACGAACTTTCTGGAAGTTCTTTTTAATGTCTTCTATAGACCCAAACATGAGGAAGACATTCCTTTTCTTATGCAGATCCTCAGCTTTGTACCCTTTACTGCTAATTTCACGCAATACTTGGATTGAGGCCCTTGTCTCCATGAGTGTCTCAATTCACATGGTGAGTCTGCAAACTGCCAAAATAAACGTTAAGGTTTTTCATGCAGCACTTCCTTGCAATAGTTTGTGTTTCTTGGTATCATGATGCCTTAACTTGGTAGCTTGTATCTTCACCTCCCAGCAAACTGAATTCCCTTTTAAACTCTCATCACGGTCTCGCATTGAGAAATGTGGTAATTGATCTTCCTTTCCAGCAGTTTCAATCCTGTGCCTTCTTCATGGCTCAGCACTCAGCAATTTGAGTGCTCCCAGGCCCTGTGTTGCATATCCCATTTATGTGTATGTTACTTGAGAACTCTGGCCTTAAATCAAGGTACTTTAAGAACGAGGCTTATACGTGAGCATCTGTGCTGTCCACTGCAGCTAGATGTGTACCAGATCAGCAATTTCAATGGGTGGGTATTACATGGATGATTGAGCGACTAAGGATGCCTATCACCTGCCTTTCTGTATGGTTTTGTAATGGTGCTGTCATCTTGTGACCAAGTTTACAAAAAAAAAAAAAAAAATTAGTAGGGTATCACTAATAATTATAACAATTTCCTGTTTCCTAGTTATTTCTTTTGTATATGGTGATAGTATCTATGATGGTGTTCCCTTATACAGTAAATGCTCAGACATACTTAGTTATCCATGGCTTAGTATTAGGTCGTAAGAGGGCTACAAACCAAAGGCAAGTACTCATTATACTTGGCAAATACTCACTGACACTTCAAACTCAGCCAACCGAGATTTGCAAAGACACGACACAACAGGGATCGATGAGGCAACAAAAAGCAAACATTTAGCAAATACCACTGAGCTGAGCATTCTAAGGACACCACATCACTTCACTCAAGTTTCATAATGTGAAGCAGCTACTGCTATGGATGTTTCATAGCTTGGAACACAGTGGCTTCAGCATTCAGGTCACTCACTCAAATCAGGTGGGAGGGGCGAGGAAATGGGCGGAGTATGGCCACCAGGTTATCCAGGCACACACCTCAAGTTCTGCTGTCATATGTTAATTTCAAATTGAGTCTCTCCTAAAGACCGCATGTCCTAAAACCAAAGACTAATCTTGTCTTCTACATGACCTATGCTCCTTAAGAAAATTTTGAGCCAGATACCACACTCCAATAATGATATAATCCAAGTAAAATCAGCACAATTTTATAATTTTATAGCATTTTGAAATCCTAGAAGTGTGAATTCATTAACGTTCAGGACATAAAGATGTGCAGAACTTGCCTTTGACACAATTATTGCACACTTCTTTCTTCCTATAATCAAAGGAGTCTGAGAGAATATTATGTAAAAGTGAAACAGCACAAGTATGGATATTGTCAATGTGGAGCAGGAAGGTCATGAGGTCCCCCTTCCCTCTTTGATGGGAGCAGGGCACGGGTCAGATGCCTCAGGAATGAAGCTTGTTAGTAGAGGGGAGTCTGCGCCCTGTGCTCTTGTGTCCTTCAAACAGTTCTTCTCTAGAAGGTCCTTTGCCAACGTCCTCAGGGAGACCACTTTGTAACAGAAAAAAACAAAAAAACACGTTTTGGCCAGGTGCGGTGGCTCATCTGAGGTCAGGAGTTTGAGACCAGCCTGATCAATGTGATGAAACCCCATCTCTACTAAAAATACAAAAATTAGCCGGGCATGGTGGCAGGCTCCTGTAATCCCAGCTACTTGGGAGGCTGAGACAGGAGAATCGCTTGAAACCAGGAGGCGGAGGTTGCAGTGAGCTGAGGTCATGCCATTGCCCTCCTGACTGGACAACAAGCGTGAAACTCTGTCTCAAAAAGAAAAGAAAAGAAAAAGAACACTTTTCAAATGACATGCTCTTCACTCATTTTTAGCGTACCTTTGAGAAATTAAGATACAGCTGATATACTTGTGACAAAATATGACATGATAATCTGTTCCATATAAATCAGGGAAGCGGAAAGAGATCAAAGAACTCTGCATGAAAATGTAGGTGGCTGACTCAGAATAATAAAGCCAGCTGCATCTAAATTCACTACTAAGTTCAAGTGAACCCAATGAGAAAACTATGGATACAGATTAAGCCTCATCTCCCCAAATAGTAGAGGATCATTCCACCTCATCACTCTATTACACAAATAGGTATCTCCAGGTTACAAACTCAAAGAGTATTAGTATTTGTATTATAATCCATCTTTGGAAAACAGACTATTTGAAGGAAGACAAAACCAAAATGCAACTGTGTGGTTTCCAGAGCAATTTATTTGGGAAAATCTATTCAATATGCCATCAACAGTTCTCCTGTGTGCATTGTGCTGATAAACAGACACTGAGAGGATTTAACAAGTTCATCATTTAATAAGTCTGAATTCATTTCACCACATGGCATTGTACACGGTCATCTGTTCAAACAGATTTCTTTTTTAACAGATCTTGGTTTAAAAAAGTCATAGATAGATACTGTGAGTTCTGTATAAACTGGTTAGATCCTTTGTTTTAACTTATAAGCCTCAACTTCACCGCAGAATAAAGAATGTAGGCCAAAGAAAGCATAATCGGTCACTCGTATAGAACAGTATTGTTTCTATAATTTGAAGCTTTCTGAATGGACGGGTTCAGGCCTGATGTAACTGTAAAAAGATTACTTAATGAATAGACTATATGGAAATTGTACAAAATGTTATTACCTTTAATCATTAGTAGCTTAAACAGCACTATATCACTAATTGCTATTCAAAATCAAAAACGTGTTTTTGAATCCCTAAGAAGGTAGCATGTGTACACAACCATACCACCTTGTACTTAGGGGTGTGTCAGTACGTAATTCAACGGAAACTTTGGCTTTAGGAAAGAGTCACAAATATTTAAAAGAATGGCTTTAATCGTCATTTTAAGTATACGGTAGGGGAAATGTGTGCTTTAATTAAATATACATTATACCAGTGATGCTGGCAAGGTTGAAAGTTACTCCTAATGTTGATAGCTATAAAAACTAGTTTGTACACAACAAGACAATGAGAGGAAAAAGCAGTCCCTTTGAAACAAAATTCTAAAATAAAAAATGTTCACAGTGGTTCGTATCAACAGTATGCATTTTATGACAAGAACATGTACAGATTCAGAGCACCCTAGGGCTCTCTTTATGTCCTAAAGAAAATGACCATTTACATGATTATGGGTTGTACTGAATTAAAAAAAGATCAATTGTACACTTACCCCTTAGAAAGGATAAACTGTCCTGGGGTGTACAGCTTTAACACCATCATTAAAATTGTTTGCAAAAGGAATAGAGAATTAAAAAACAAAACACTTTTTGGAGTGAAGTCTTTCATTTGCTGTTATAACCAGCAAATGCCATTCACTAAATCAAAAACGGAAGGAAGGGCCCCCACAAACACAGATCTATCTGAGCAAGCTGACCAGTACACATTACAGTCTTAAAAATGACGGTTATATACTCTATGTTACAAGTCCCAACTAGGCAGTGTCAAAATGACATCTATTTCTTTGCTTGTTTTGTGATCATACCCCTTGGAGGTGTTACAGGTCTCGTGGCATTTGGCTTCTTTTTCTCTGCAGGCTTTAAAATCTGGAGAGATTCAAAAGAGCTCATTTTAGGAAATATACTCAACTCCAAATCTTAAGAGTCCTTAAATCTCATTCAAATCTTTTGTTCAGATGGTGTTTACAATTGCCCAACAACTGTGAAAGCCCTCCCAGCATATTAACACAAGCTAAGGTGACATGTAAACATTTAGTAATCAATGCTATGATGAACAGATAAAATCTATGATACGGACAAATTATTTTGTCTGACTAAAACAATTTTCTGAAGTCTACACCTGGTAGTATCTTTAGCCACTCCTGATATAGGAGAGAAAGGCCTTTACAAAAAGTGTTTCTCCAACCTGTAGGAGTCTTTGCACAACCTCTGGAATTTTGGAAGCTGCAAGTTCTCTCTGATAATTGGTAAAAACTGTTTTAATTCATTTAACTGATGACTGCCACAGCATTTGGTGGCTGTAGTCATGTTTATGATTAGGCCAGTATGAAGTTGTACAAGTTTACCATAATAAGCAAATGAGAAAAAGACTGAAGCAGATTCTAAATAATGCTTTTGTGTCAAGTGGAGGCTAAATGATGTCATGGTGCATCCACAGAAGTTTTGCGGAAGTTAGACTAGAGGGGGCAGAACTAGGTAAACACATAGCATGAGGCATTTAGTACTTTTCACATGCAAGTGGTGATTTAATTTTAGCTGAACATTACATCGCCATTATGGCTTTAGATTTACAGTAAAAGAGCTATAAGCATAAGGAGCCAATATGCAATGCAAAAAATTATAATTCAACACTGGGGAAAAGACGTCACAATAAATTTTTTCTTTTACAAGGGATCCACACATTATTCAACTAGGACACAGACTGGTTAAGGGAAAATAAAAATTCAGCCTACTCAGCATAAATGAACATTAGGCAAAAATGTAATTATGTTTTTCAATCAGCAAAATTCAAACATATTAAAAGGAAATAATGTTGAAAGTATGCTCTACCTGAAAAGAACACATTAGTGTTTCGTCCACACTCATCATGGCACCTGCATTGTCAAACTCTCCACAATAATTGGGTGCAGAAAACAGAGTGACCAACTGCCTCTTTGCAAAAAATTCATAACCATCTTCAACCACCTTGAAGAGAAAATTTTTTCAGTATAAACAGGTGCAAATATTAGGTGAGTAAAACCATGTTTCAGTTTCCCATTGAGCCTGTCTTGTGTTCCAGAGACACTTTGTATAAATAAGCAATACCTACCCACCAAAATCAACAAGGAGAATCTGTGCTCACACACATGCTCTTAAGTGTACATGTAAAATTCAAAATCAATACCTGATGGGCTCTACATATAAGATCCAAATCATGCTTATGGAGAAATTTTGCAACCACTTCTGCACCAAATGTGAAGGACACTCCTCTGTCATTTTCACCCCAGCCTAAGACATCTTTATCGGGGTCAGACCACAAAAGATCACAAAGAAGACCTTGATCTGGTACATCAGTTGGTCGCATAATTCGCCGAATCTGCTCCATAGATTGAAGATCTGGTGATAAACCTATTCAATGAAAACAAGAAAAATGAAGCAAGCAGAACTTTTAAATGGGTATTACCCCTCAAAAGTTCTATTTGTCTAAGGAGAAATTCAACAATCCTGACACAAAAACTGAAATCTATGATGTTTTAGTTTTGGTTAAAAGAAAAAAAAAACACACAGAAAAAGGACAACTGGATACACACTGGAATTATATGCACTAACGCATGGGGCGTAGTAGGTTTAAACAGTACATGGAGAGTTACCCCAATAGACAGAGCACTGTAAAATCCAGTGACTTAAAGAACTCCTCTGTGTGCTTCCCCAGTTGATGACAATAATGAGCGATGTTATGACTGATAGCTTGTAATGACTGAGCTGAGAAGGATGCTCGGGTGTGAGGTAGTTCTCTAGGCAACCTGCACAGTTCACAGACCATTAAATCTACAGGAACACATTGTCTCGAGTTACAATATGGGATGCATATCATGTGAGATAAAAACCATGTATCCAACTCTACCAAAACCTGTGTGAGTATAGAGCACAGAGATCTCTTTAGAATTACTACTTTAATCACATTAAAGAAAGCACAACCAGTGAGCAAAACAAAATGGCTTATAAAACATACATGTATATATTTTTAGAGATAGAATCTTGCTCTGTTACCTAGGCGGCAGTGCAGCAGTATGATCATGACTCACTGCAGCCTTAAACCCCAGGGCTCAAGTGATCCTCCCGCCTCAGCCTCCCAAACAGCTACAACTACAGGTGTGCACCATTACACCTGGCTAATTTTTAAAACTTTTTCTAGACACGGGGGTCTCGATATGTTACAGGCTGTTCTCATATTCATATTCATGGCATCAAGCAATCCTCCCACCCTGGCATCTCAAAGTGCTGGGATTACAGGTGTGAGCCACCATGCCTGACCAAAATAGCTTTAAAATCCAAGTCAGAAAAAGTTCTGAGAGGATAAAAAACAGATCAAGGGAAAATCTATTCACATCTTCAGTGTTCTAGAGGATCTCTGGCATTGGCAAGTTACATGTTGTTCATTTTAGAGTTAAAAATACTTTTCTTGGCTGGGCGTGGTGGCTCACGCCTGCAATCCCAGCACTTTGGGAGGCCGAGGCAAGCAGATCATGAGGTCAAGAGATCGAGACCATTTTGGCCAATACAGTGAAACTCCATCTCTACTAAAAATACAAAAATCAGCCAGGCGTGGTGGTGTGCGCCTGTAATCCTAGCTACTCGGGAGGCTGAGGCAGGAGAATCACTTGAACTTGGGAGGCAGAGGGTTGCAGGAAGCCGAGATTGTGCCACTGCACTCCGGCCTGGCAACAGAGCAAGACTCCGTCTCAAAAGCACTTTTCTAAGCTGGGCATGGTGGCTCAGGCCTATAATCCCGGCATTTTGGGAGGCCGAGGCAGGAGGAATGCTTGAGCCCAGGAGTTTGTGAGCAGCCTGAGCAACATGGTGAGACCTCATCTCTAAAAAAATAAAATAAAAATAAAAACTTTCTGCTCTATTTTCAAACCTAATTTACAGAGTCTGGAACTCCCTATAATCAATTGGTTACTTAAGATTTTTATCCAAATGAACTTGGCTGTGTCAGAGTGAAACTGCAATGCAACATATCAACAAAAGAGAGTTCTGTCAGAGGAAGTCATCCCAATGATAACTCACAAACGTCAAAATGTTCACCCTTTGGAAGGGATCAAAACCTATTTGGAACAAAAATCGGCCCACCTACCTCCATGACAGCAGAATATCTTCTCATCCACGATGGCTGCTATCGGTAAACAGTTAAAACAGTCTGTGAAAGTTTTCCATAGTTTAATGTTGTATCTTCTTTTACCTGTGATTAAAAAGAGAGTTTTACTGTTCTGTAGGCTCATTCTCTCAGGATAATTTCCCTCAAAGCAAGATTCTGGGTACCTTTTAAGCAAACAAAACTATGTTTTTATTAAGAATCTTAATAAAAGTCTTATTTTAAGACTCTTTTAAAATAAGAGCTGGGCGTGGTGGCTCATGCCTGTAATCCCAGCACTGTGGGAGGCTGAGGTAGGAGGATTGCTTGAGCCCAGGAGTTCAAAACCAGCTTGGGCAACATACCGAGACCCCATCAGTTTAAAGTAAAAAGAAAAAAAATAATAATAATAAAAATAAAGACTCTCCTGGAGGGAAGATGTTTATGAGAGAAACATTTGATCTAAAAGCAATGACTTACATTTTCACATGAAATCTTTTAAAATTTCACAGAAACCAGAATTCTGGATTTGATAATGATTAAGGATTACCATCAAATCCCAAGAATTATCTGGTGGCATAAATTCTGTGTGAAATCCAATCTGCTTTGTCCAATCTCACCACAGGTAGTTCCCTACTTCTGAAGGCAATCAGGAACTTACACATGTGGCATTACCACCCTCCTTCTGAGGAAACCTCTGAGTTAACACCCACCCTCTATGTACCCGCCTCAGTGCTCTAGCAGGAGGCACAATGATCACAGGGCAGCGGATGCTTCTCACAGGCACTACAGGACATCTGTTTCCAACACCATACAGACTCCACATGCTCCCACAGGCCTGATGTCACAGGCTGATCATGTTCCCTCACCAGCACAGGTATCCATACATTCTGGAGTCAGAGTGGCTCTGATAGAAACATGCCTCTATGTACCGTTTCGACAGGAAACCTATGTTCTGAGTTTAAAATCTACTCACATACCTTACAAGAACAAATTTCCCTGGATTGGTTGAGGATTGTCCAATTGTCCAGATGTCTCTGTCTCCTGTACCTTACTACACGAAGCACCATCTTTAAAAATCAAGAGTTTGGTTGGGCATGGTGGCTCACGTCTGTAATCCCAGAACTCACGTCTGTAATCCCAGAACTTGGGGAGGCCGAAGCAGGTGAATTACCTGAGGTCAGGAGTTCGAGACCAGCCTGACCAATATGGAGAAACCCCGTCTCTACTAAAAACACAAAAATTAGCTGAGTGTCGTGGTGCGTGCCTATAGTCCCAGCTACTTGGGAGGCTGAGGCAAGAGAAACACTTGAACCTGCCTGGGAGGCAGAGGGTGCGGTGAGCCAAGATTGCGCCACTGCACTTCAGCCTGGGCAACAAAAGCCAAACTCCATCTCAAAAACAGAAACAAAAAAACAAGTGTTTGTCCTTAGTCTCTTTTCCTGTGCTATCCTGGGGACTACAGGGATATCTAAAGGTTAAACCTGTATCTCTCCTTTGAGAGTTAGAGCCAGCCAAAGCAACTGACCTCCTGAATCACACCTCACCTTGTAATGCAAATCAATCAGCATAGGGAGTTTAGCACAGGGCTTGAAATGTAATGCAAATTCAACAAATGTTTGCCTTCTCCCTCTGCAGAGAAGACTGTTTATCTTTTCTCCTGATGATTTCTGGTTTCTCAATAACTAGGTCTAACTCTGACCATGGTTCACCCTATTGTGCATTTCTTTAGAGGCTACTAATTCCTTCAATTGGGGCGGGGGAGGACGGGGCGGTTCTGAAAGCTTAACAAACTCCTCCCTACAAAAGGCTGAAGGGCCATCTGCAAAATCACCACCTCCAATTTCCAATAGCAATACTACTACTTAATCCAAGATGCTCCAAAATCTGAAACTTTCTGAGCACTCACATGATATTCAAAGGAAATGCTCATTGGAGCATTCTGGATTTCCAATTTTTGGATTAGGGATGTTTAATCAGTAATTATAACACAAATATCAGCCGGGTGCGGTGGCTCAAGCCTGTAATCCCAGCACTTTGGGAGGCCGAGGCAGCTGGATCACGAGGTCAAGAGATCGAGACCATCCTGGTCAACATGGTGAAACCCCGTCTCTACTAAAAATACAAAAAATCAGCTGGGCATGGTGGCGTGTGCCTGTAATCCCAGCTGCTCAGGAGGCTAAGGCAGGAGAATTGCCTGAGCCCAGGAGGCGGAGGTTGCGGTGAGTCGAGATCGCGCCATTGCACTCCAGCCTGGGTAACATGAGTGAAACTCCGTCTCAAAACAAACAAACAAAAAAAAAACAAAACCAAAAACAAACAAATTATAACACAAATATTAAAAAAAAAAATCTGAAACCTGAAACACTTCTAGTCCCAAGCATTCTAGGCAAGGAATACTTAACCTGTATTATAAAAACAGGGCTGCACTGTCCCTCAGTGATAGTGACTTCCGTTTTCCCCAAGGTCAGCTTCACTTCTTGATTTTTTTTTTTGAGGCAGGGTCTCACTCATCACCCCAGTAGGTGGAGTGAAGCAGTGCAATCTTGCCTCACTGCAACCTTTGTCTCCTGGGTTCCTGGGATTCTCCAGCCTTAATCTCCTGAGTAGCTGGGACTATAGGCATGTACTACCACACTTAATTACTGTATTTTTAGTAGAGATGGGTTTTCACCATGTTGGCCAGGCTGGTCTTGAACTCCTGACCTCAAGGGATCCACCCACCCAGGCCTCCCAAAAACGCTGAGATTATAGGCATGAGCTACCACGCCTGGCCTTTGATTCTTTAGTTATGCCACATGCACAAGCTTCCCTTGCCAAGTCCTGCTGGCCTCTCCATCAACAATCAGTTTGTTTCCTCCTGTAAAACACCTCTCAGCATTTTAAGCACAGGGCTGCCTCTTTCTCTTCTCTCTTCATTTCCTGACTAAGGCGACCTCAGACCTCTAGGAACATCTGGCTCCTGAAAGGTTTAGCCTAGGTAATCGCCTAGTTTCCAAATCCTAGGATTCTGAGCCAGAACTTATAATGTGGTTTCCCATTATTGTACATCGGACAGCTCTGGTAACAGAAACAGATCAACAAACACCCACGTTTTACCCAACAACATATACCTCAGCTTTTCTGTCACATTTGCAAACTTAAAAAAAAAAAAAAAAAAAAAAAGAAATGGTAAAGAACAGGCAGTGTTTTTTCTAAAATTGTCCCATGTAAATCAACATTTGAATAAAACTTTTCATTTTAATAAAATATATATTATACATATATTAAATGTCTGCAAGCCTTCAACCAAAAGCCACCTATGTCAAGGGCACTTTTATGCCCACAGGTAAACAAGGTCTATAAATGGTGTTGATGACCAAACAGGAGTTGAAACTGGTCCAACACTGATCTTCTACGTCATTTTTAAAGGCCTCTGCATTAAGGAGAAACTGAAACTGATGCAGTCAGTGTCATTACATTAGGATATACATCACAAAAATGAGGTCATCTGGATGTGAACTTCATCACGGTAAACATGTAAAGTATTTGCTGGGCTAACAGCTATGTAAAAGGAACCCTTTCTTAACTCAAGAGTAACACTTGGAAGAAGTATCCAAAACATGCTGGTTGGGTGTGGTGGCTCATGGCTAAGGAAGAAGGACTACTTGAGCCCAGAAATTACAGGTCGCAGTAAACTATGATCCTACCTCTGCACTCCAGTCTAAGGCTCTGTCTCAAAAACAACCAACCAAAAAACCCCACCACACCCGTCTCTTATTTCACTACCTAAGGAGCAGTAACTGGCTTACCGGTGCTTCTTTGATACAGAATCACTGTTAATTTCAAATATCTTTCCCGTACAAGTTCAATGGTTTCAGTCAGTCCACAACCCACAGAATCTTTGTCCCTGATGATTCCACCCACCCCATCTTACCAGCTGGATCACAAGGTCACAGACCAAGCAAACATCCAATTGTGGGAAAGCGTTATGGTAGCAGAAGGGCTCAGTCTGTGAGTATATTTCTGGGATGCACTTTTAACAAATGTGCTAGCTCAACTCATCTATGTGAAATTGAGATGGAAAAACACCACATCTCGAGACTGTAAGTCACAATGTGGTCTAGGGGAGGACCACAGGGACAACCCTTTGCTGATCTCCCTATAATAATATTAGCAAATGCCAAGTATCTGAAGCTCCTTAACTACTCTTTCACTCCAAACCTGAAACCCTCCTGGCAGAAATGATGAGCACAAAAGGAGGTGGAGGTGAAGATTCCAAACCTTTTCGGACATAACCATTTGGAATGGTTCTCAGATTTCTCCTCAGAATTAAGTTATCTGTGAATACAATAATTATCTTAAAGAAACCACTACCATAAAGCATTACTTCCTAATCTGATCATCACATCATAAAAGAATCCAAGACATTATTTATTATAGCAGCAGTGTTACTTTTCTACCCAAGAGAGAAAAAACTGGCTGGGCGCCGAAGCTCACACCAGTAATCCCAGTGGGTGGCCTAGGCAGGCGGATTCCTTGAGTCCAGGAGCTGGAGATCAGCTTAGGCAACAAGGTGAAACCGTCTCTACAAAAAAATACAAAAATTAGCCGGGTGTGGTGGTGCATGTCTGTAGTCCTAGCTACTTGGAGGCTAAGGCAGGAGGATCACTTGAGCCCAGGAAGCAGAGGTTGTAGTGAGGTATGGTACTACTGCACTCCACCCTGGGCAACAGAGACTCTGTTTTCCCCGTCCCTCCCAAAAAAAGCTAAGCTAATAACAAGTTAAGGAAACAGAAAACATGAGAGATGACACCACCGCATTTAAACTCTCACAATTCCTAACAGAAGTACGTGATAACTGTTTATGATAAAGTATCTTAATTTCAACAACTCTTCCTTAAATATAGAAAAGTACTTACATTCATCATAAAATCCATAAATTCTGTTGATGCTGGCACATTCATGGTTCCCTCTGAGAAGAAAAAAATTCTCAGGATATTTGATTTTGTAGGCCAGTAAGAGGCAGATTGTCTCCAATGACTGCTTTCCCCTGTCCACATAGTCCCCAAGAAACAGGTAGTTGCTTTCTGGTGGGAAACCACCGTACTCAAAAAGTCGCAGCAAATCATAGTATTGCCCATGGATGTCACCTAGAAGCAAGAACTTTGTTACACAGTGTTCCCATACTTACAGCTCAATCCACTAACAAAGCTTTGGAAAGATATTCTTTAAATATTAATTGTGCAGTGGCATTGACCTCTAGTAATGAGAGTTTAATTTGACAGCCAACACTAAGTAATTTCCAATCTTGCATCACATTTAGTTCAACCAAGCTTAATAAAATTTTTGAGTATACGTGTATGTCCAGAACCTCACACAAAATTCAACTAATTAAGAATTTATTAGGATTATAATGTCTAGGCATGCCTTCTTGCCAAGTAACATGGTTTTCCTTTCGGGCTGACTGATCAATATCAGATCTCTGACAGCTCAGTCTCTGGGTACTGTGTCAGCAGAACTGCTATACTTCTAGTGAGCCTTGGCCCCAATTGAACAAAAGCACATACATACATACACACTACCCCTACCTCCCACCCACCATCGCATTTAGCTTTCAATTTCTCCCCGCAAGACAATGCCAAAGAACATTTTACTTTAAAACATGCACACAAAGTTTTATCGATGCAGTCAAATATACTATAAGAATATATTACTCAAATGAATAAAGTTTAGTTTTTACATTAAGACACAGATTATCTGCTATTATATAGAAAACAGAACCCCAAAATCAGCATCAAAGAAGTTCTATTTTTAGCTATAACCAGCGTTGCTTTAAGCTTAAACATATTCCTATACATCCATGTAGTTCAGACTTTTCCTTAGCTCTCCATTCTTAGTTTCCTTTTTTTCTTCTGCAATGGTCATTCCTTCAGTGAAATGTTTTTTTTTTAAAAATAACACCATTAGAAGTATTTATTCTAAAGCTACTATTCAACTCAATTTTAAGTAGTTCCAGGCTATTCACAAACAGGAAAATGATTCTGCTAGCTAATACAAGGTCATCAACATATCTCTGATTCAATCAATCATGTAACCAAAGATAACTTGTGTGCCCCAAACTTACCACATATTTTGAGTGGTGCTTCAAGTTCTAGTAGGATAGGCTGACTGAGAAAGATCTCACGAGACTTTAAGCACAGTCCTCTGATTTCATTCTCCTGAAGCTGGACATTCTTACCAGGCTTGGACCCTCTCACTGCAGAGGAGGAAAACCCAAATTAGTCCAATTAAGCCAAAATACAAAATATAACATTTAGATAAAGGGGCAAAAACATGGTTTAACTAGCTTTCTGAGTGGCTTCATTTTCAGGACACTTATAATAACCATGGTTTTAATGCCTAATTAGAATCTTAAAATCTTAGACAAGATTTAATTGCATCATCAATATCAAGTAAGACTTCTTTTATAGTATTTCAAAAAGGGGGCCATCCTGTCCATGCAAGTGCTGTTAGAAACAGGACTGGAAATATACTTAGAATGCTCCCCAATCAGTGTTTTTCAGAGGACCATGGGTATCTCCTCCTGAGGATCTCTGATTTAATTTACCTGTGAAAAAAATGTTAGTGTTGTTTTCATTTCATTAAGAAAATGTTAACTCGTTGTACTTATTTGCCATGCGATTTCTAGGCTTACATTTGTTTTTATACTCATGTCTGTAATAGAGCAAAGGATGTCAGTTATGTGCTATCCTGTAAAAAAAAAGCACATTTCCTAATAATTTCAACAGATAATAATGGGAGAAAGAAATCATTGCATAGCATGGGGCATCCACATCACCAGTGCACTTAGGGTTCTATCAAAGTAAAAACTGCAACAGAGCTCACTTGTCAGCAGGTAGGTAGCTGTGGGAAAGAAGAAATTTTATGTTTTGATTCCAGTTGTAACTAGACACAGATTAAGTAGCACTGAACTTCTAAATGTACCCTAATTTTACAGTTATAAAGTGGCCCCTTCGTGAAACGATCTAGCAAAATGATTTGCTGGCAGAGTCTAGGTAAGTATGGGGCCTGATTATCCTCAACTGGAATCCAAGTTTTGGTACTTGTTTTGTACAAAAGATTTATACAATCAGGCATTCTGTGAATAAAATGGAAGTGAAAACATAGGATCAGACTAAATACAGAACTTAAGCCTTCATCTTTCCATCATTAAATCCAGGATCAAGTGATTCAGTTTTAGAAAACCAGAGAATCCATGAGATTAAATCCATGTTGCTAATTTAAATTTCTTGGTTTTGGAGGCTTTATATTAAAACCATAAACTCATTTAACTTAATAGGTGAATAACAGCAACAAGCTTAACTGGTTTGTCTCTAGCTTTGTTCTGTAAATATCTAAGTAACTATATTAGAGAGTAGTAAATATTACTCAAGTGAAAAACCTGACACATTTGTTGAGAATTGTGGAGAATCATTTTCCATTAAAAGGGTTATGCCAAGTTTCCAAAATATTGCCTTAGATAAAATCATCTTCAGCCTGAATTAATTTTTGAGCAGATATGGAACATAGTGGAGGAGTATTATTTTTTCAATGGAAAGTTGCAAGAAATGATAGTAAGAGAGAAAGAACAAAAATTTTTCAAGCGCACAATGAAGTAAACATTAGATTCAAGGTGGACTGGGAGCAAGCCAGGAGCCCCACATTTCTGGATTGGTTCTATTGCTTTGGGAAAATCACTTCACTTTCGGACCCAAAATACGTAACTGACAAAGTCTCATTCTGATAAGAATGTTATACAAGAAGCAATAAAAGCAGTGTAATGCCAGGCATGGTGAATCACGCCTGTAATCCCAGCACTTTGGGAGGCTGGGATGGGCAGATCACTTGAGGTCGGGGGAGTCTGAGACCAGCCTGATCGACACAGAGAAACCCTGTGTCTATAAAAATACAAAATTAGCTGGGCGTGGTGGCGGTCGCCAGTAATCCCAGCTGCTTGAGAGGCTGAGGCAGGAGGATCACTTAAACCTGGGAGGCGGAGGTCGCGGTGAGCAGAGCAGAGATTGTGCCATTGCACTACTCCACCCTGGGCAACAAGAGTGAAACTCTGTCTCAAAAAAAAAAGAACCCACAAAAGCATTACTGATAGTTTTCGAGGAGAGATATCGAACAGACACATATTTAATACAACAGTTACTGAGCAACAAAAAATGTTTTTTCCATAAGTGATTTTCTTTTTCTGTCTAGACACCCATGCAGAGTTAGAATTCAAGAAATTACTCCTGATGAAAGATGGGATTCCTGCTTCATTGGCTAGAAAATGCCAATCATTAGTGATTTAACCACAAGTTAACCATAAACTTGGGCAGACTGCCCATCAGGAAGCTTTATTTTTGGCTAGGAAGGAAATCCTAGAAGCTTCCGGTTTCAAGTGAATTTTTTTCAGCACAGTCCCACACTTATGAATGAATAGCTGACTCTAAGTCTTCCAGGAGAATATTTCTGTGATAATTTTGGCTCATAATATATGATAGCAGGTTTTGTTTATGAATGCTATTGTATTTAGTCAATGCCATCAGATGAAATCAATGTTGCTAACATGTTTTTGGGTTTGGAAGCTCCCCACTACCACCTCTCTAATAGACATAGTTTATATTTAACTCCTTTATCCTGTTTCTCTGTTTGTCCTTTGGGTGGGAGCATTCAGAGATTAGTGAAAAGCAAAAGCAAGACTACCAACAATTTAAAAATTCTTCTTTTTTGAGAGAGGGGCTCACACTGGTGCCTAGGCTGGAGTGCAGTGGCATAATCATAGCTCACTGCAGTCTCAAACTCCAAGGCTCAAGTGATCCTCCTGCTTTGGCCTCCCAAAGTGCTGGGATTACAGGCATGAGCCACCACACCTGGCCTTAAAAATTACTCTTAATGTTAAGATTAGATGCAGCTTTTCCAGAAAAAATGAAGATTATTTTGAGACAGAGTTTCACTCTTGTTGCCCAAGCTGGAGTACAATGGCATGATCTCGGTTCACTGTAACCTCTGCCTCCCGAGTTCAAGTGATTCTACTGCCTCAGCCTCCCAAGTAGCTGGGATTACAGGCATGTGCCACCATGCCCCGCTAATTTTGTATTTTTAGTAGAGACGGGGTTTCTCCATGTTGGTCGGACTGGTCTCAAACTCCCGACCTCAGGTGATCTGCCCACCTCGGCCTCCCAAAGTGTTGGGATTATAGGCGTGAGCCACTGTACCTGGCCAAGATTTATATTTAAAGAACAGTGCTTATGAGAAACATCAACAAACATGGTCTGAAAGCTTAAGTTCCCTACAATCAGCAGAAGGAAAAATATACATGAATATAGAAACTACCAAAACCCTCTTCCATCAGTTATCATACAGCTGCTCAGCCTTCAGGCCTGGGCTCAGACACCACACTTCACCCTGGAGAAAATGCTTCATTCATCTCCTTTCCCCTCACAAGCCTGCTGCATGCTTTTTGGAAGGCTCTCTCAACATCGGGTCACTACCGACCACACCTCATGATTTTATTTGTATTCTACTTGCCAGTTGGCTTCTGCCCACTCATCTGGACCCATGGGTAGAATGTAAACCCACAGCAGTAGTCCTGCTCTGCAGCATACACGAGCCATGGCCAGCACGCGGCAGGTGCTCAAAATCTGTCACATGACCGAAGTCTGGATAAATCTTTAAGTACTGTTGACTGGTAGCATTAGAATTAAGCATACATTCCAGACTATATACTTCTGATTGGCAAAAAGCCTGTTTCTGCGCTATAAAATTACAAAACAATAAATAGTGCCACTTGCTTACCAGGCTTTACTGGAGTATTTTTCAAAGTATGAAAATCTGGAATTACTCTTAAATTTCATGTTGAATTGTCTAACAGAGATTTCAAAATGAGGTTTGGCAGTCCAAGTGAACACTGGAGAGTTCTTAAAAGCTGCCATATAAACCGGGTGAAACCCCATCTCTACTAAAAATACAAAAACTAGCCAGGCATAGTAGCATGCGCCTGTAATCCCGGCTACTCAGGAGGTTGAGGCACGACAATTACTTCAACCAGGGAGGTGGAGGTTGCACTGAGCTGAGATTGTGCCACTGCACTACAGCCTGGGCAACAAGAGAGAAACTCCGTCTCAAAAAAGAAAACAAAAGCAAAAACAAAAACCACACACAAAAACACACAAACTCAGACCTAAGGTTGTGACTTTTCAGTATAAGTATTAACATTTCTTTATCTGGCTAGAAAGGGAGATTCAAGAGAATGTCTTATTACTATTAAGAGTGAAGGTTGCTCTGCAGAAATGTATCTGATCTATGTATCTGGGAAATCACTGACATGAGCATATCATAAAAACTTCCACACATTTGTATTGAAAACAAATTGGTAAAAATTTGAATCATAAAAAAATAACAGCCAGGTGTGGTGGCTCAGGCCTATAATCCCAGCACTTTGGGAGGCCCAGATGGGGGATCAGGAGTTAAGCTCAGGAGTGGGAGATCAGCCTCGGCAACATGGTGAAATCCAGTCTCTACCAAAATTACAAAAATTAGCTGGACATGGTGGTATGTGTCTGTAGTCCCAGCTGCTGAGTAGGCTAAGGTAGAAGGATCACTTCAGCCTGGGAGGTAGAGGCTGCATTAAGCCTAGATTGTGCCACTTCACTCCAGCATGGGTGAAAGAGTGAGACCCTGTCTCAAAAAAACAAATAAATAAAATAACATTGGTAATTATTTACAATACCACCTCTTTCCCATAAGCAACACTAACTTTTTTTGAAGTTAGTTACTGGCAAAAAGCAAAGCAAAGATGGAAAGTATGGAAAGAAATTTAAGACAAGTTTGAGATTATTTATGATAAATAAAAAACTATTCTCCTTGCCACATCAAGGTCCCTTAATTGTTTAAAGAAAATCATATTGAAGAAATAGCATACACTAAAAAAGCCCTAGCTGAATTCTAATGAAGTTTCAGAACCTAAGAAAGGCACAAGTGGTATAAAAATAAGCCAACAAAGATTTTGCTGTTTTAAAATAATCCTGTTAAAGTAGGTGATAATTTTAACAACATGCCACATCATATTCATTCAGTGAATTAATAGCCTCATGATATTTGACAGATTTAGGAAAATAAGACTCAAACCAAAACAAAAAACAGTAAATATTTCCAACATTAAGCATTCCCATAAACAACTGAGTTCTTTTCTGCAAAAAATATAAACCATCCAAATATTACCAAGAATCCTTTGGGTCGGGCACGGTAGCTCACCTCTGTAATCCCAGCACTTTGGGAGGCCGAGGTGGGCATATCACCTGAGGTCAGGAGTTCGAGGCCAGTCTGGCCAACATGGCAAAACCTCATCTCTGGTAAAAAACAAAAATTAGCAGGGCATGGTGGCCCATGCCTGTAGTCCCAGCTACTCAACAACTGAGGCTGAGGCAGGAGAATTGCTTGAACCTGGGAGGCAGGGCTGCAGTGAGCTGAGATCCTGCCACTGTACTCCAGCCTGGGCAACAGAGCAAGACAGAAAAAAAAAAAAAAAAAAAAAATCCTTTGGTTTCTCTGCAAAGTCACTAGCAGGAAGACTTCCACATCTGATCAACACAATTGTTTCTACACCCTGCCGTCTCCCATCCTGACTTTCCTAATGGATGGGGTTATACCTCAGCCATTTAAAAGTGGCACCAAAGCAGGGCGCTATGGCTCACACCTGTAATCCTGGCACTTTGTAAGGATGAGGTGGGAGGACTGCTTGTGGCCAGGAGTTCAAGACCAGCCTGGGCAACATAGTGAGACCCCTGTCTCTCTAAGAAAAAGAAAAACAATTAGCCAGGTATGGTGGTGTGTGCCTGTAGATTCAGCTAGTCAGGAAGATGAGGAGGAAGGATCGCTTGAACCCAGGAGTTTAGGTCTCCAGCCTGGGTGACAAAGTGAGACCCAGTCTCTAGTCAAAAAATTAATAAAAGTGACACCATTTTTTTTCAAGGCAGATAGGATGTAGCTGCAAAACACTGTCAACTGTTCTCAATAAAGCATCTTGAGTTTTCTACACCTAGAGTAAAGCCAATCCGTTGAAAACTTTCATTTTCCACGGTCTAAGAACACATTTTGGTAAAATACCACTGAGCAGACACTACATCTGAACCTATATTTTAAGTTTTCATTTTTTATAAGCTTTAATGTTGGTGACAATGATGGCAGTAAATCCCCATGAAGTGGAGAAGCTAGAGATTTCAGGCAAATCACCAAGATCCACGAATATATCACTGTTCTTGACGCTCTGGGTACAGAGGTCAAACTCTGTCCTAGAATTCCATAAGCTCCATAGAAATGAAATCTTTCCTTCCTAGTCTTGAACGACTCTTCAGTTTCTTTATCTACAAAGCGACTGACACCCAGAATATTATCTCCTTCATATTCCAATCTCTAAGGTCAACTAATGGCCTCAATTGTAAATTAAATTAAACCGTTAAGTCCACATAATATCAATCATTCCCCTGTTTCGTGATCAGGAATACTTACCTAGTCAAGTGGGCTGACTGGCACCTCGATTCTGCACAACAGGTTATAGGTTATAACAGGACTGTGCTTTCAAAGACATTAAATCACCTCCCTAGTTTCTACAGCTGACCACTGCTAGGCTACAATTGCATGTCCATTTGCCCGGTTCTGAGGAGGAGCGTCCAGGGCTCTACTCCTGCGTGTCACATTTCCGCGCCCCCCCCCCGCCCCCCCAAGCACAACATCACACACAATTCTGTCGGATTTCACTGCTACCTCCTGCTACTGACAGGCAAGAGGGCACTGTGGGCACAAGGAGAGTAATCCTTTTTCAATGCTGTGGTTTAAAAAAAGGACCCCTGTAAGCTGCAGATCATGTCTCCAACAGAGCTTTCCTGCCTTGCCTAGGTGGAGAGGAAAGGGGCATTCAACCGACACGCTGATGGGAAAGGAAGGGCAAGGGCTCACATTACAGTTCTTATCAATGAGGGAATTGGAAGCTGACAACTTGGATTTGAGTGTAAAAGTTACCTGCTCTGTGAAAAAAAAAAAAAAAAAAAAAAAAATAGTTACAGGCTGGGCATGGTGGCTCATGCCTGTAATCTCAGCACTTTGGGAGGCGGAGGCAGGCGGATCATTTGAGGTCAGGAGTTCAAGACCAGCCAGACCAACATGGTGAAACTTCCTCTCTACTAAAAATACAGAAACTTAGTTGAGTGTGGTGGCACGTGCCTGTAGTCCCAGCTACTCGGGAGGCTGAGGCAGGAAAATCACTTGAACCCAGGAGGCGGAGGTTGCAGTGAGACGATATAGTGCCACTGCACTCCAGCCTGGGTGACAGAGCGAGACTTAATTACAGATATTCATTAGGAAGGATGACTTCTGTTTTTTTTTGGTTAGTATGTTAAGAAATCTCCCCCTTTTTAAACCATTATGTTTGTCCTTTATTATCTTTAGGACCAGCGACGGCTGCCTTTTTTAAACATCAGAATATGAACGTTTTATACTGCACCAAAAAAGTTGAACACATCGGTTATTTAAACAATCTTTTCAGAATATCTGAACACTCACTACCTTCAGAACAGCCCTTATCTATCAGAGGATTAAATCTGTAAACATTTTCTGTGAGCCAGAGCAGAGGTCATATTTAAATCACTAAAGCAAGTCAGGCAATTCTGCAGAACCTGACATGGTCTCGAAGTTTGACAATGGCCTTCAAAACAAAGACGCTTCTTGCAAACCAAGATGTGAAGTAAAGTTACAACCACCTGCTATGCAAGAAAAATGCTAGCCACCACGGCTCCTTGAAGGAGGTCATTTACAAAGTAAAACTGCCCCAAATCTCACTTTTCTTCAATACATCAGACCAAATCAACAGCTGGCTTATTTTCTCTCAAAATGCCCTGTTTTACTGTGTAGTTATTTAAATAACTAACATCAGTTATACTAAGGAGTCAACAACCTTAGGATTTTCTCATCAGCAAGGCAGAGCTTGGATAAAAGCATCCATGGTGGGTTGCAGAAGTGATGCCTCCTTACAGAAAAACTACTCAAAGTTCAAAGAAAAGAACTGCAAAGGTTATAGACTAAGATTTAAACCAACATGCTGTTTCTCTTAAGACTTCACTTTTTAGTTAGCTTTTCAGTACTATTACTGAGCTACTTCTCAACCAGCTTATGCTGCTCTCAAGCTTAAAAGATCAATGCTGAACATGCAAAAAAGTCTACCAAGGTCACAAAAGTCATATTCCCTCTACTTTCCGATATATTTACATCTTAAAGTATTTAGGAAAAAAAAAAAAAAAGGTTTTGGAGGCATTACAAAAAGCACAAAATTCAGGCCTGGCACGTTGGCTCATACCTATAACCCCAGCACTTGGGGAGGCCAAGGTGGGAGGATCGCTTGAAACCAGTAGTCTAAGAACAGCCTGGGCAACACAGTGAGACTCTCATTTCTATTTTAAATCATTAAATTTAATTTTTTAAATAAAAAATTGTAAAGCACATGATTTATTACCAATATCATTTAACTTAGACATCTACATACCCTGAATGGATCATCTTCAACTGCTTCTCTGCCAATTTAACACCCACGAGAAACAAATTTAAGTATATTTTGCAGCTAGCCTATTCCCGAGGCATTACAACGCACTGCTTTATCAATTTCAGCAAAAAAAAAAAAAAAAAATATATATATATATATAAGAAAACCTGGTTTTCAAGTGCCACATAACAAGAGGAACTATTAAGAAACAATGATTTTAGATGTATCATTACTTACCAAACTACTTATTAGAATTTTAAAGATTAAAATGAAAAAAGCTGTTTATGAATACAGAGGCAATTATGGGCAAATCAGAATATAGGTTAGCAAGCCTTAGATGATCTTAAAATTTTTAATGTTTTTAATCCATGCAAATTCCAACTTTTCCTGTTTCCTCAGAGAAATAAAGCCCACTCTAGCCACACATATCCCTGCAGAGATAAGCAGAATTTTAAAATTTAGAAAGAAAATAACTTTTAATAAAAAGTTCCTTTCTTACTGCAAACTATTTTAATCAGCTTCTGACCAACTGCTGCCTCAAAAAATATTAAAGACCTATATTAACTAGTATGAAAAAGTATGGTTCTTATATAAATACCTGGCATTAAAGGAATAACAAGGTTTTCACCTACAAAACCCTGCAATAACATTTCAAGAGCATTTCAAGGGTCCTTAATGACATTCAGTGTTTTTTTTTTAAAGACAGGATAAAAGGAAAGAATGCACAGATTAAGAAAAGTACAGGACGAGATATTTTCAGGAGTTTCATTTTAATAGCTAACTTTAAAAGATCTGCAAATTCTAACACCAGAGCTGTCCAACTGTTCATGCCCTCGACTCCACCACTCACAGCATTTACAGTCCAACAATATTTTAGGACCGTATGAAGGCAAAAAGCGGTTAAAACTGCCAAGTTCCCATTATGAAAGCGTCCAAGTTAGGGGATTTGACTGAATTCTTACAAAGCCTTGGATAAGATCTTAGCCTCCGTTAACATGCCCTTGAATCTGAAAGCAGCTCATTTCAGCTTCCGTCTTTAAAAGCTGAACCTCGCCCCTCTCCCACATCAACATGAATCAATTGCCAGGCACTTCATAAGTCTTAGGTGAGCCGAAATGCAAAGCTTTCTATTAACCTTTACTTTACCACTGGCCACCTCCTTCTTTCCTACATAAGGTGACAGTGTTGTCTGTGGCGAGTTCTAGCTCCCGGCTATCTGGGTTTGAAACCCGACTGCCACTAACTGTGTGACCTTGGTTAAGTGACTTCATCTCAGTTTCTTCTGTAAAACAACAAAAAATCGCAAATATCGCAAAGTGATTGGGACAATTAAACGAAATCCGGGTTAAGTGCTCAAAGAATGCCTGATACACAGCAAACGCTTTAGAAGCGTCAGGTATATTACAGTAATAATTTCATGGACGCAAAGGCTCTTAACACAGAGCCTGGCACATTGGAAAGATAACGATACCGTCAGCCTCGTTGGCTTCCTGTTCAGATGCACGTTCAGGAAAAGAGCGCGGTATCTATCCAAGATCAGAACAACTTAAAAGGATTTGGGGGTCAGGCGAAGACAGGTTCTCACGCCTCTCGAGACATGAACGTTCCTTACCAAGTTACAAGAAATGGACCCCTCAAGACCCTAGAACTACGAAAAATATAAAAGCAAGCAGGAAAAGAGCCCCCAAACCCGGTTCAACTCATACCCTCTTCAAACTGCTCTCCGAAAGGATGAGCACCGCAAAGTCCATCTCGCATAGTACCGCACACGCCGTCCAGGAGGCTGGACTGGGGCCCCCAACCATCGCTCCAAAGACCCGTCCAGTGTGCAGGGGCAAACGGGTAGGGGCGGGAAACATGGGGGTGGGGAGCGGAGTTTTCAAATTCCAAGGCCGGGAGGAAGCCTGCATCCTCCTGCAATGAATGAGCGGAGACCTGGGCGGTCCATGGCTGGCGGCAAGTTGGGGATCTCAGGCCGGCCTCCCTGCGGCTGCAGCCCCGGGCCAGCGGGCCAACTCGAGTGGCTCACTCCCCGCGGTGCTGCAAGCCCAACCGGCCTCCCAACTCCCTTCCCTCGAGCCCCCGGGGCCGCCTGCCGCCCTCGGGTCCGCCTCCCCCCGCAGCCGCCCGTCGCCCCCTTACCTTCCAGCAGCCGTTGGATGATGCTGTCGATGTTGAGTTTATCTAAATCCGCCATCGCCCTCCCACCGCCGACCCTCCCTCAGCGGCGCCGCCGCCGGCTCGCGCCCGGGACTCACACCTCCTTTCCCACGCCACGAGCAAAGGCGGTGGTGGCGGCGGTGGCAGCAGCCGCGGCGGGTCCCCCCCCCAACCGCCCCGCTCCCTGCTTCCTCCTTCTCTCCCCACTGGAACCACGAGAAGAACAAAATGGCCGCCGACTCCTTAGACAGCCTCGGGCGGCGCACGGATGCGCGTGGGGAGTGCAGCGGCCCGGCCGGGACTTCTTTATGGGCCATAGGGCGCGCGGGAGTGGGCGGGGCCCGGGCGCGGGAGTGGGCGGGGCCGGGCGCGGAGCGGAGCGGTGATGGTTGAGCGCAACTGCATCCGTGCAAGGGATCCTTCCGCTAAACGGATCGAGCAAATAGGTCCCCCCCAACCCCGGCCCAAGAGTGAGTTGCAAAGTTGCACGCGGGAGTTTGGGCTGGGAAAGAAAATGCAGCTGTGCACACCGCGGGTTGCGGCCATCGCCGGATCCTGTACATCGAGGCAAGATGTGTGCAGACCTGGCCGGGTGGGAGCTCTCCGCGGGATCTTGTGGGTCCTGGAATTTACCCTTTAAGATAAATCTGGGGTGAGGGTGGAAAAGGAGAATAATAAAGAAAAGAAGGTTGACTTATTTTGGATTCAGATATACTGGGATTGGGAGACGAGAAAGGCTTAGTTGGTAACTAAAATTAAAAAAAACCCTCTTCCAGATAAGTCAAAATGTAACAGTTATTCATTGTGAGTGGTGGGTATATGTGTATTTGCATTTTTTTTTTTTGGTGCACTTCTGTAACTTTACTTTGGGGGTAAAAAATGAGTCCTCAAAGAAAATTTCATCATCTCTATCCCTTGGATTATCTTTCCTGAACTCGGAAAGTTATATAATCATCGGGACAGTTATCCTGATTCTAGCCAGGGCGAAGTTGAAAGAGAGCGTGCAGCAGATAAAAGGGGAATTTGCAGATTCCACGCGTGCAGGCCGGGGGCGGGAAGAAAAGAGGCAGGCTGTGCGGGCGGTCCTGGATTCTGCAGACACCCGAAGAAACTTTAGCCCATTCCTCTCTGGCTTCCCAGCCTCCCCGAGGGCACTCCTATCCAAGGGGCCCCCAAACTGTGCCACCTCCAGGGGCTGCGCGTCGACTTTGGCTGGGTTTGAAAGTACAGCCCACACTCAGCAAACAGATCGCTTCTCTTTCCTGACCTTTCCTTGTACGTTGCTTCCAGCAGCGCTTTACATTTTGCAAAGCCCTCTCCAAGAAATTCATTTTGTTTCCCAAGGCATGCAAGATGCATGAATCCCCAACTCCGTATGCCTCTAGGTAATTGCACCACCCAGGCATCCTCTTCCAAAGCAATGTCCTCAGGGAGCGGGCTCCGTGTCCCCTCACTTGGGCTCCCTGGCTGGTGGTGCAGGGTCCTTGAGTTTTCAGAGCTCAGCTTCTCGATCCACTTTCCTCAGGAACCAACTCACTTTCCCCTGCTACAGCTCTGTCCACCAGAAATCACATAAGTGCCGTTTGTCAGGCCAAGGCACTGAGCCCAGTTGGTGACATTCGGAGTTGGTGCCCAGCGCTGCTGTGAACATCTGGCTGTGGAGGTCAGGGTGGCTCTTGCTGGAGTCCACAAGACCTTGGGCTACTCCAGGGCAGTGTGGATCATCGGAATGGAATTTGGAGTAGAAATATGAAAGACAGCAATTCATTCAGCAGACAAATATTTATGGAGTACCCACTCCGTGCCAGACATTGTTCTAAGCCAGGGAAGCAGGGGCAATCAAGACAGACAAGGCTTTTCTCTATGGAGGGTCATTTAGTAAGTCAGACGGATGATAAACAAAGATGCAAATAAAAATATCAGCTTCTGATACGTGCAGTGGAGAAAAATCAACAACAACAAAATGCTACTGTGTTCATTTTCTTAGTATGTGCCAAAAAATGATCTCATTGAATCCCTAAGACAATCCTAGGAATTATGTCCTATACCTATCACCCCCATCTTACACATGAAGAAAGTGAGGCACAGAGAGGCTAGGGTAGTTGCTGAAGGTCACACAGCCAGGAAGTTACAGAGCCAGGGCTGGAACTCAGGACGGCCCGAAACCACAGCTCTCGTTCATATTCAGTAAAACCCCGCAGTTAACCCCCAGCAGCGTTCACATCCCTGGCACATATCAACGTGGCACCCAGTGGAATGATTGAAATGTGCCCCTGCCCACAATAGGAGTGGCATAATTTTCCACATGCAAAATGGCAGGTGTGTTAACCTTTTGCAACATCATCAGGGCTGGAGGAGGACTTCAGACTGGGCTGGGACATGGGGAGAGCCTCTGTCCCCGGGCTGTTTTCTACTGGGCAACTCCCCTCCAGAGTTCAGCTCTGCTGGCACATGCCTAAGCGATTAGCTGGCCCCGAGCCTGAGCATGGCATAACTCACCAGGGTGGGCCTGAACAGCTCCCAGGAACCACCAAACGCGTGGAGGAAAGAACTGATTGCCTGTTTGCCTTTTTCTGCCATTATCAGCACCAGTGACTTTCCTAAGGATCAGTTGATATAAGCATCTTGCCGGAAAGGCTACAGCCTAATAAATGGAATGTCTCTTCCTGTCTCTAGGCCTAAGTTTGCCTGTCTGTAAAATGAAGAGAGTGGGTTGAAGTGCACTTTTCAAATTGTCTTTCTGGGCTCCACAGAGCTTTCATAGGGGGCTGCTGAAGTTAATGGGGAGCTGATGATTAGGAGAGAGTGGCTGTGGACAAAAATATTAGAAACCCAATAATGTCTCTGAGGATACTTAGGCTTTGAGGGGGGATCCTAGTGCCTAAAGGGACCAGGCTGATAATACGAAATAATTCAGTGCTGAGTAGGGACTGTGGCTAACTAAGCCCACGTTTCATCCAAGGGGGAGGTCATTTCTCAGCTCCAGTCCCCTGGGGCCACTTGTGGCCAGACCTTCTGAGTTTTTGGTAAAACTTGAACATATGGCTTTTTATGTGAAATGTTCCAATTTTAAAAAGTTGGTCATGAACTCAAATTCTTCTAAAACAGTGTGAGGCAGACAAAGCATATCTGTGGGTTACATTTGGCGCTAGGCCAGCAATTTGGAACTCTGTTCTAGAAGGCTGGTGATGAATTCTTCTGTCCTTCCTTGCAATTTAATGAGCATTAGGATTGTGGTTAGATGATTGAAAGAAGGATCAGTCATCAAGTTTACACACTTTGGGAGGCTGAGGTAGGTGGATCATTTGAGGTCAGGAGTTCGAGACCAGCCTTGACAGTATAGTGAAACACCATCTCTACTAAAAATACAAAAATTAGCTGGGCATGGTGACGAGCACCTGTAATTCCAGCTACTCCAGCAGCTGAGGCATGAGAATTGCTCAAGCCCGGGAGGCAGAGGTTGCAGTGAGCCGAGATCATGTCACTGCACTCCAGCCAGGACAACAGAGTAGACTCCATCTAAAAAAAAAACAAAAATAAAAATAAAATAAAGAAGTGTTGATGATGAGGTTTGCCTGCAAATCTAGACCTCCCTGGATATTCTGGGGGTTTTATACAAAGTAGGGAACCATGGGTACAAAGTGTGGGTGAATGCTCTTTGACAGTGTCCACGGTTTTATCCCAGTGTCCTGCGGTGTTATCAGCAGACACTGGTATTCTTCTGGGCAAATGTTTGTCAAGATGCTACTGGGTGTCAGGCACTGTGTGAGAAGCTGGGGACACAGCTGTGAATCAGCTAGACTTAGTCCCTGTCCTCATGGAGCTCCCAGTCTAGAGAAAGACACAGACGAGAACAGAGAAATTATTTAAGGAGGACAATTTCAAAGAGTGGCGATTTTGTGAGAAAATTAGAAAGGGTCATGTAACCACATAGGAGGACTCTGAGGATTTGACGTCTGAGTCAAGATCTGAAGGATGGAAAAGAGAAAGTCGTGGGAAGGATAGCATAGGGGAAGAACATTCCCAACAGGGACCAGCAATTACAAAGGCCCGGGGGCAGGAACGATCTTCCAGTTTTAGAGGAATGGGAAAAAGGCCAGAGTGGCTGGAGTGCAGTATTAAGGGTGGGAAGAGTGTCAAGTGGGGGTTGGAGGCCAGGGGTGGCTCACGCCTGTAATCCTAGCACTTTGGGAGGCTGAGGCAGATGGATCAAGAAGTCAGGAGATCGAGACCGTCAGGGCCAACATGGTGAAACCCTGTCTCTACTAAAAATACAAAAATTAGCTGGGCGTGGTGGTGCGTGCCTGTAGTCCCAGCTACTTGGGAGGATCAGGCAGGAGAATCGGTTGAACCTGGGAAGCAGACGTTGTAATAAGTTGATATCACGCCACTGCACTTTACCCTGGGACAGAGCGAGATTCTGTCAAAAAAAAAAAAAAGAAGAAGTGGGGGTTGGAAGGAAGGCTGGGTGTGGTGGCTCACGCCTGTAATCCTAGCACTTTGGGAGGCTGAGGCAGGCAGATCAATTGAGGCCAAGAGTTCAAGACTATCCTGGTCAACACGGTGAAACCCCATGTCTACCGAAAATAAGAAAATTAGTCTGGAGTGATGGCAAGCAATTGTAATCCCAACCTACTTGAGAGGCTGTGGCAGAAGAATCACTTGAACTCAGGAGGTAGAGACTGCAGTGAGCCGAGGTTGCACCCTGCATTCCAGCCTGGGCGAGAGAGACAGAGAGAGAGAGACTCTGTCTCAAAAAAAAAAAAAAAGAAAGAAGAAGAAGAAGAAGAAGGTAGGTGTTAGAGAAGATCACTCAGGATCTTTTTATTTTTTGAGACAGAGTTTTGCTCTTGTTGCCCGGGCTGGAGTGCAATGGAACCATCCTGGCTCACTTCAGCCTCTGCCTCACCAGTTCAAGCTATTCTTCTGCCTCAGCCTCCCAAGAGGCTGAGATTACTGGTGCCCACCACCACACCCTGCGTAATTTTTGTATTTTTAGTAGAGACAGGGTTTCATCATGTTGGCCAGGCTAATCTCAAACTCCTGACCTCAGGTGATCTGTCCACCTCGGCCTCCCAAAGTACTGGGATTACAGGCATGAGCCACTGCTCCTGGTGGACTCAGGGTCTTATACACCAAAAGAAGACACTCAGATTTTATTCTAAGCTTAATGGGAAGTCACTGCAGAGTTTTAGTTAGAGGATTAACATGATCTAATTTCACTTTTTTTTTTTTTTTTTTAGAGACAAGGTCTTGCTCTATTGCCCAGGCTGGAGTACAGTGGTGCCATCATGGCTCACTGCAACCTTGACCTCCCAGGCTCAAGTTATTCTCTCACCTCAGCCTTCCAAGTAACTGAGACTACAGGTGCACACCACCACACCCAGCAAATTTTTAAATTTTTTGTGGAGAAAGGGGTCTTGCTATGTTGCCCAGGCTGGTCTTGAGATCCTGGGCTGAAGTGATCTGCCCATCTCCTCCTCCCAAGGTGCTGGGATTACAGGCATGAGCCACTGTGCCCAGACTGATTTCACATATTTTTTAAATTTTTCAGACAGAGTCTCGCTCTGTTGCCCAGGCTAGAATGCAGTGACATGATCTCAGCTCACTACAACCTCTGCCTCCCGGGTTCAAGTGATTCTCCTGCCTCAGCCTCCCTAGTAGCTTGGATTACAGGAGTGCATCACCACACCCAGCTAATTTTTTGTATTTTTAGTAGAGATGGGTTTCACCTTATTGGCCAGGCTGGTCTAGAACTCCTGGTCTCAGGTGATCCACCCGCTTCTGTATCCCAAAGAACTGGGATTATAGGCGTGAGCCACCACAACTGGCCTCATGTTTTTTTTAAAATAAGCCTTTTATTTTGTAATAGTTTTAGGTTTACTGAAATGTAGCAAAGACGGTACAAAGAGTTCGCATATGCCTTTAGGTTTCCCTAAATGTTAACATCAACAGCCAAGGCATTGCTTGTAATTATTTCCTAACACCTAAATCGTAAAGAAATGGTGGATCAGGCTGGGTGTGGTGGCTCATGCCTGTAATTCCAACACTTTGGGAAGCTGAGATGGGTGAATCGCTTGATCCCAGTTTGAGCCCAGCCTGGGCAACATGGCAAAACCCCGTCTCTCAGAAAATACAAAAAATTAGCCGGACTCAGTGGTGTGTGCCTGTAAGTCTCAGCTACTTGGGAGGCTGAGGCAGAAGAATTGCTTGAGCCCCGGAGGCTGAGGCTGCAGTGAGCTGTGATTGCACTATTGCATTCCAGCTTGGGTGACAGAGTGAGACCCTGTCCCTTCCACAAAAAAGAAATGATCACAAAATATCACATCACACATAATTACCAAGAGAGCATCTTCTGCTAAATAAGGTCTGATTGTGTGTGTGTGTGTGTGTGTGTGTGTGTGTGTGTGTTTTAGGAGATCAGGTGTGTGTGTGTGTGCGTGTGTGTGTGTGTTTTTTTTTGAGACGGAGTTTCACTCTTGTCGCCCAGGCTAGGGTGCAATGGCATGATCTTGGTTCACTGCAACCTCCGCCTCTGGGGTTCAAGTAATTCTCCTGCCTCAGCCTCCTGAGTAGCTGGGATTACAGGCATGCACCACCATGCCCAGCTAATTTTGTATTTTTAGTAGAGACGGGTTTTCTCCATGTTGGTGAGGCTAGTCTTGAACTCCCGACCTCAGGTGATCTGCCTGCCTCGACCTCACAAAGTGCTGGGATTACAGGCTTAAGCCACTGCGCCCGGTCAACATCAGGTCTTACTATGGTGTCCAGGCTGGACATGAACCCTTGGGCTCAAGTGATCCTCCTGCCTCTACCTCCCAAGTAACTGCGACTACAGGTACACACCCCCATGCTTAGCTCTGATTGCATTTTTTAAAGATCTCTTTAGTTTCTGTGAGGAGAAAGGACTGTAGGTGGGCAGGAGAGGAAACTATGAGACTAGAGAGCAGGCTGTTGAAAAATGTGGCAGTAGCTAGGCAGGGTGGCTCACGCCTGTAATCCCAGTACTTTGGGAGGGTGAAGTGAGTGGATCACTTGAGGTCAAGAGTTGAGACCAGTCTGGCCAATGTGGCAAAACCTCATCTCTACTAATAATACAAAAATTAGCCAGGCATTGTGTTGGGCACCTATAATCCCAGCTACTCCAGGGCTGAGGCAGGAGAATCGCTTGAACCCAGGAAACGGAGATTGCAGTGAGCCAAGATCGTGCCACTGCACTCCAGCTTGAGTGACAGAGTGAAATTGTGTATTAAAACAAAAACAAAAACAAAAACAAAATATGGCTTTACTGCTGAGTCTCAGTTTTCTTACCTGCAAAATGGGGACATTATTACCTATCTCAGAATGTGGTTGTGACAATGTACCTTCCAAAGTACTTAGGGTGCTAAGAGGAATAGTAATGGCAATGACAATGATACTAGCTGGCATTTATTGAGCGTTTTCTGTGTGCCAGTCTCTATGCTCATGGCCTTTCATGCATGCTTATTTTATTTTATTTTTAAATGAAGTCTCACTTAGTCACCCAGGCTGGAATGCAGTGGCATGATCTCGGCTCACTGCACCCTCTGCCTCCCAGGTTAAGCGATTCTCCTGCCTCAGCCTCCTGAGCAGGGGTAGCTGGGATGACAGGCATGCACCACCATGCCTGGCTAATTTTTTTGTATTTTTAGCAGAGACAGGGTTTCTTCATGTTGGGAAAGCTGGTTTTGAACTCCTGACCTCAGGTGATCCACCTGCCTTGGCCTCCCAAAATGCTGGGATTATAGGTGTGAGCCACTGTGCCTGGCCGAATTTATTTTATTTTTGTAGAGACAGAGTCCCACTATGTTGCCCAGGCTGATGCTGAATTTTTGGGTTCAAGTGATCCTCCAATCTCAGCCTCCCAAAATGCTGATATTACAGGTGTGAGCCACTGTGACCTGCCTGCATGCTCATTTTAATCTTCACACTATTTTAGGAGTTAGGTTTCACCAGGGGAAATAAATTTATAACCCAGGTAAGGAGGGCCAGAGTGAAGATTTGAACCCAAGGAATCTGACGTCATACTTCTTCCTCCAAACATAGAAGCTGTGTTCTTGGGGATCAGGGGGAGCAGACTCTTTGGGATACTCCCAGGAGCCTTCTTGGAGGAGGGGGATTTAGGTGTGCTGTTTAAAACCTCTTGAATCAGCCTTGGCCTTCACAGAGGCTTCATTGTCAATGGGCGTGCCTTTCTTTGGGAAGGCCCCAAATATACTTTCATCTGGACTTATCCAACAGAGAAACTAGGATGATTATCGCCTTGCTAAATGTTTCTTAGCGTCACAAAATGACTCACTCTGTGGTTGGGAAAGAAACAAGCTGCCCCAGCATCTGGAGGGTGGATCACACTGCCATTTGGAATGAAGTCTGGCGAAGGGAGGCTCGCTTTAGAGCAGGGATTGCTGACCTGAGCACTATTGATGTTTTGGGCCAGATCCTTCTCTGCTGTGCGGGGGCTGTCCTGTGCACTACATGGTGTTAGCAGCAACCCTGATTTCTACTCACTGGGTATCAGTAGCATGCCCTCTTCTCCAGTCATGACAATAAAAGATGTCTCCTGGCCAGTGTGGTGGCTCACACCTGTAATCCCAGCACTTGGGGCGGCCAAGGTGAGAGGATTGCTTTGAGCCCAGGAGTTTGAGACCAGCCTGGACAATGTAGTGAGACCCCATTCCTTAAAAAACATGTATCGGCTGGGTGCCTGCAATCCCAGCACTTTGGGAGGTTGAGGTGGGTGGATCACCTGGGGTCAGGAGTTCAAGACCAGCCTGGCCAACATGGTGAAACCCCATCTGCACTAAAAATACAAAAAAATTAGCCAGGTGTGGTGGCAGGCACCCGTAGTCCCAGCTACTCAGAAGGCTGAGGCAGGAGAATCACTTGAACCCGGGAGGCAGAGGTTGCAGTGAGCCGAGATGGCGCCACTATACTCCAGCCTGGGCAACAGAGCAAGATTCTATCTCAAAAAGAAAAAAAAAGAAAAAGAAAAAGAAAAAAAATTTAATGAACTATTTAGAACTCGGAGCAAAGTATAGATTGGTAATGGAAAAAAATGTAATGAACTATTTAAAGCTTAGAGCAAAGTACTTGCATATAGATACCTCTGTTCACACTCCAGAGATTCCAAATGTTAACATTTGGCCATGTTTGACTTAGTTTTTTTTTTTTTTTAGGTAAGAAAGGAAATGAAGTATTATGGCTGAGACTCTTTTTTTTTTTTTTGAGACGGACTCTTGGTCTGTCGCCCAGGCTGGAGTGCACTGGTGCGATCTTGGCTCACTGCAACCTCTGCCACCCGGGTTCAAGCGATTCTCCTGCCCCAGTCTCCTGAGTAGTTGGGATTACAGGAACCCACCACACCCGGCTATTTTTTGTATTTTTAGTAGAGTCAGGGTTTCGCCATGTTGATCAGGCTGGTCTCAAAGTCCTGGCCTCAAGTGATCCACCCGCCTTGGCCTCCCAAAGTGCTGGGATTACAGGCGTGAGCCACCACGCCTGGCTGACTCTCTTCGAATCCCTAATCCATCAGGTTCATTTCCCCTTTCCTCCCCTAGCGGTAGCAACCAGGCAGCCTAAGATTGTTGTGTAGGTGATGATGTTTTCACTAGGTTACAACATCTAATAAACAAACTAACAGCCAACAGGGAAGAAAACCAACAGCCTTAACCCTCAGGGGCAGGTGGAATGAATTTTCATAAAGCCAGATTTATTTCGTTTAAAAGCCCAGCTTTGATTCTGAGAGCAGGACATTCTGACTTTATTTGTATTAAAATGCCCTTCCAAGTAAGAAGAGTGGTAATCGTGACAGATAGCTATTTTTTAAATGTCCCATTTGGCAAAAGGAAAAAATCCAATCATAGGATGATGGAGAAAGAACTTGCAGCATGTTTAGGCAGTGAGGAAAAGGAAAGAAACCGAGCTGCGTGTATCAACACGGATCCATCTCGAAGCTAATATCAACGGAGCAAAAGCCAGCTGGGGGAAGCATTTGGGCTGGGTGATGCTACCTACATAAAAGCTTAAAATGGCAAAACAATATCACATAGTTAGGGCAGGGTTTTTCAAACTTTTGGGGGCCGCAATGTACTTTAAGAAAGATATTTTAGGCGGGGAGCGGTGGCTCAAGCCTGTAACCCCAGCACTTTGGGAGGCCAGATCATTTAGGGTCAGGAGTTTGTTACCAGTCTGGCCAATATGGTGAAATCCTGTCTCTACTAAACATACAAAAAAGTAGCTGGCACACATCTGTAATCCCAGCTACTCAGGAGGCCGAGACAGGAGAATCTCTGGAACCTGGGAGCAGGTTGCAGTGAGCCAAGATCCCAGCCACTGCACTCCAGCCTGGGCGACAAAGCTAGATTCTCTTTAAAAAAAATTTTTTTTAGGCTGGGCATGGTGGCTCATGCTTGTATTCCCAGCACTTTGGGAGGCCGAGACGGGAGAATGGCTTGAGGCCAGGAGTTTGAGACCAGCCTGGTCACCATAGTGAGATCCCATCTCTATTTTTATAAAAATAATATGGGCCAGGCCTGGTGGCTCATGCCTGTAATCCCAGCACTTTGAGAGGCTGAGGTGGGCAGATCACTTGAGGTCAGGAGTTTGAGACCAGCCTGGCCAACATGGTAAAACCCTATCTCTACTAAAAAGACAAAAATTAGCCGGGTGTGGGGGTGGGCGCCTGTAATCCCAGCTGCTCAGGAGGCTGAGGCAGGAGAATCAAAACAAAACAAAACAAATACCTGTTTGGAGCCTGGGCAACATAGTGAAACCCTGTCTCTACACACACAAAAAAGAAGTTGGCTAAAATGGTGGCCCACACCTGTAGTCCTAACCACTCAGGAGGCTGAGGCAGGAGGCCTTGAGCCCAGGAGGTGAAGGCTGCAGTGAGCTGTGATCGTGCCACTGCATTCTAGCATGGGCAACTGAGACCCTATCTCAAAATATATATATATATGTATGTCCATCCATTCACCTGTTGGCAGGCATTTGGGTTATTTCCGGTGTTTGTATCATGTATCATTTTAATGCCTGAGATAGTTTATCAAAGAGTAAATATGTATTTGAGATGGCTTCCAAAAAGAAAAGAAACACTTAGAGTCCTAACTACACAAAAGCAGAGGGAAAGGAAAACACAAAAAACAAACAAACAAAATAAATACATCCTGTTACAACCCCCCACCCACCACATTATTCTGGCAACTTTCCTGGTGTCCAGTCCTCAAGTCAAGGCTTCCTTGCCAGCACAAAACTACTGAATGCTGTTCACAGCGGAAGCTGATGGTTGGCCACTGGGCAGGGAAACCAGTGGTCCCCAGAGACCATGTAGGTTTCTGCACTGACCCGGCCTTTTCTCCTAGGAAATATTGATCAAAATAAATGGGCTGTTGGCTCAACTTCGAAAGCTGTCTTTAGATTTCAGATTTGTGTGGCCTGGAACATCCAGCCTTCCGGGTTCCCTTGCTGGGCATCTGAGCCCCACATTGATGGTTTCTGGAATAAGTGCTTTCCACCATCCCTTCCATCTGTCCACACACTGGCCTGCCCCCAACCCTGCAAGGAAGGTCCATCCAGATTTTAGGGCCCTTCAGAGCCAAGAACAGGCTACCAGGGCCTGTTCAGGGCAAATTGTCGTTTCTGCTTATGTATGTTCAAACCTCATTGTCATCATCATTATCTTCTCTTTTTTTTTTTTTTTTTTCGGGACAGAGTTTCACTCTGTTGCCTAGGCTGGAGTGCAGTGGCACGATCTCAGCTCACTGCAACCTCTGCCTCCCGGGTTCAAGCGACTGAACTCAGCCTCCCAAGTAGCTGGGATTATAGGCGCCTCCCACTACCCCCGGCTAATTTTTGTATTTTTAGTAGATACGGGGCTTCATCGTGTTGGCCAGGCTGGTCTTGGACTTTGACCTCATGATCCCGCAACTTGGCCTACCAAAGTGCTGGGATTGTAGGCGTGAGCTACTGCACCAGCCCTTCTTCTTGTTAAAGGCAGGGTCTCTCTGTATTGCCCAGGCTGTAATGTAGTGGTGTGATCTTGGTTCACTGCAGCCCCAACCTCCCAGGCTGAAGTGATCCTCCCACCTCAGCCTCCTAAATAGCTGGGACCCCAGGCATGTACTATACCCTGTAAGTGTGAAAAGTTTTTTGTAGGGAAGGGTTCTCACTCTGTTTCCCAGGCTGGTCTAGAACTCCTGAGCTCAGGTGATCGTCCCACCCCAGCCTCCCAGACTGCTGGGATTACAGGTATGGCCTCATGTTCTTACAGCCTTGAAATTAGAATAAAATCATGGCTTGAGAGCCAGTTGGGAAACTGAGGCCAACTAGAGAGGCGGGAAGGCTGCGAGTGGGCCCAGAGCAGGCAGCTCTCGTGTCTGGCTGCCCACCGTCTGGGTTGATCTTGGAAGGCCATTCTCTGTCACTTACAAGTCTTGTTTGGCTGATTTGCCTCAGCCAGGTTCGTGCCAGTTACATGGAATCAGTATTGGAATCAAACTCTAATTTTGTTCCCTTAGTGGCTGGGCAGCTTTGGGCAACCTTCAAACTTCCGTTATGTCATCTGTAAAGACAGTACGGGATGGACTGGAATGAGGTAAGGAGGTGCTTCGCCTAGGACCAGACACATCATATGGGGATTGTATTTTCCATATTTTCTAAAATTAGCCATGACAATATTTCCAGTCCCACGTGTTCTTCTAGAACATTACCCCTCCCCTAGCAAGAGACTGAATCTATGGCCTCTCCCCTTACCACGGGGTGGAGGCTACAGTGGAAGAGATACTATGTAGCTTTAGAGACTTGGTCTCAGAAGGTACTATAGCTTCTTTTTTTTTTTTTTTTTTTGATTTTGCTTTAGGATGTGGAATCAGGTAATATAGCTTCCATCCAGCTTTCTCGTTTTCTTGGGACACTTGCTCCTGGAATCCTGCTGCTGTGCTGGGAGAAGACCAAGGTCACATGAAGAGTGTCTGCGTAGGTGTCTGGCCACAGCCCGAGGTGAGGTCCCAGTTAACAGCCAGCATCCACCACTGTTGCACATACGAATGAAGAATTTTCAGATAACTCGAGCACCCTTCAAACCCCCCAGGGGATGCCAAGTAGGACAGATGAGCTTTCTCCACAGAGTCCTGCTCAAATTACAGATATGTGAGCTCAATAAATAACTGGTATGTTTTTTTCTCTTTTTTTAAAAATTTATTTTATTGCATTTTAGGTTTTGGGGTACATGTGAAGGACATGCAAGATTGTTGCATAGGTACACACATGGCAGCGTGATTTGCTGCCTTCCTTCCCATCACCCATATTTGGCATTTCTCCCCATGCTTTCTCTCCCCAACTCCCCACCCCCCACTGTTCCTCCCCTATTTCTCCCCAACTGACCCCAGTGTGTAGTGCTCCCCTCCCTGTGTCCATGTGTTCTCATTGTTCAACACCTGCCTATGAGTGAGAACATGCGGTGTTTGATCTTCTGCTCTTCTGTCAGTTTGCTGAGAATGATGGTTTCCAGGTTCATCCATGTCCCTACAAAGGACACAAACTCATCGTTTTTGATGGCTGCATAATATTCCATGGTGTACATGTGCCACATTTTCCCTGTCCAGTCTATCATCGATGGGCATTTGGGTTGGTTCCACGTCTTTGCTATTATAAACAGTGCTGCAATGAACATTCGTGTGCACGTGTCCTTATAGTAGAAAGTTTTATAATCCTTTGGATATATACCCAGTAATGGGATTGCTGGGTCAAATGGAATTTCTATTTCTAGGTCCTTGAGGAATCGCCACACTGTCTTCCACAGTGGTTGAACTAATTTACACTCCCACCAACAGTGTAAAAGTGTTCCTATTTCTCCACATCCTCTCCAGCATCTGTTGTCTCTAGATTTTTTAATGATTGCCATTCTAACTGGTGTGAGATGGTATCTCAATGTAGTTTTGATTTGCATTTCTCTGATGACCAGTGATGATGAGCATTTTTTCATATGTTTGTTGGCCTCATGTATGTCTTCTTTTGTAAAGTGTCTGTTCATATCCTTCGCCCACTTTTGAATGGGCTTGTTTTTTCCTTGTAAATCTGTTTTAGTTCTTTGTAAATTCTGGATATCAGCCCTTTGTCACATGGGTAAACTGCAAAAATTTTTTCCCATTCTGTTGGTTGCCAATTCACTCTAATGACTGTTTCTTTTGCCGTGCAGAAGCTGTGGAGTTTGATTAGGTCCCATTTGTCTAATTTGGCTTTTGTTGCCAATGCTTTTGGTGTTTTGGTCATGAAGTCCATGATGAACATAGATGCAAAAATCTTCAATAAAATACCGGCAAGCCGATTGCAACAGCACATCAAAAAGCTTATCCGCATGATCAAGTAGGCTTCATCCCGGGGATGCAAGGCTGGTTCAACATACGCAAGTCTATAAACGTAATTCACCACATAAATAGAACCAAAGACAAAAAACACATGATTATCTCAATCGATGCAGAGAAGGCCTTTGACAAAATTCAACAGCCCTTTATGCTAAAAACCCTCAATAAGCTAGGTATTGACGGAACGTATCTCAAAATAATAAAAGCTATTTACGACAAACCAACAGCCAATATCATACTGAATGGGCAAAAACTGGAAGCATTCCCTTTGAAATCTGGTCTGGTTTTAAGCCACTAAACATCCAGGTGTTTTGTTATGCAGAATAGATGAGCAGAACACCGTAAAGCTCTGTGCATCGCTCCATGCCTCTCTCTTGCTTGCGCTTCATACTCCCCATCCAGCAGTAAATCCAAACACATTCCAAATCCAACACCCTCCTCCTTTTTTTTTCTTTGAGACAGAGTCTCGCTTTGTCGCCCAGGCTGGAGTGCAATGGCGCAATCTTGGCTTACTGCCATGTCCACCTCCTGGGTTCAAGCAATTATCCTGCCTCAGCCTCCTGAGTAGCTAGGATTATAGACGTCCACTACCACGCCCGGCTAATTTTTTTTTTGAGACAGAGTTTTGCTCTTGCTGCTCAGGATGGAGTGCAGTGGCGTGATCTTGGCTCACTGCAACCTCCACCTCCCGGGTTCAAGTAATTCTCCTGCCTCAGCCTCCTGAGTAGCTGGGATTACAGGCATGTGCAACCACGACCCAGCTAATTTTGTATTTTTAGTAGAGACTGAGTTTCTCCATGTTGGTCAGGCTAGCCTTGAACTCCTGACCTCTGGTGATCCACCCGCCTCAGCCTCCCAAAGTGCTGGAATTATAAGCGTGAGACACCACGCCTGGCCTAAATCCAACCCCTTTAAGCCCAAGCCACTGTCACCTCTTGCTGGGAGGACTAAACTATTTCTTCTCTTGCCTGCCGACTGTATCTTCTCCAGGCACAGTCCAGAACGATCTCTGAGAAATAGAAATAGGATGTTGCCCCCTGCTCCAAAGCTCCAATGGCTTCATGTTAAACTTGGAATAAAATCCAAACTCCTGATTGTGACCTACAAAAGTCAGCAATTCAAGAAGAAGAAGAAGAAGGAGAAGCAGCAGCAGCAGCAGCCCTGATTTATAGCTTTTGCCAGTTTTCATGGTGTTAATACTCCCTTCACAATCAGTTTCGAACTTACCAATTTCAGGCAGCAGCATCCGGCTCCCAGGAGCCAGGAGAACCTCTGACTTATCTCCAGCCTCAAACTCTTTCACCTTCCCCTTGCTCCTGCCTTGAGCCACACTAGACTTGGCTGTGCCTGAAACATCCCAGGCAAACCCCCATCCTAGAGCCATTCCTTCCACAGAAATGTCCTTCCCCAGCTATTTATTCCTTCATTCCGTTCAGATCTCTGTTCAACTGTCACCCTGGCAGAGAGGGTTTCCCTGACCACCGGAATAAAATGCCCCCTAGCACCCCCAACCCTTCCATCACACTTTCTCTCTCTCTCTCTCTCTCTCTCTTTTTTTTTTTTTTTTTAAACAGGGTCTTGTTCTGTCACCCAGGCTGGAGTGCCGTGGCATGATCGGGGCTCACTGTAACCTCAGTCTCCCAGGCTCAGTTGATTCTGCAGCCTTGGCCTCCTGAGTAGCTGGGGCTACAGACACACGACACTGCACCTGGCTAATTTAAAAATGTTTGGTCTGGGCACAGTGGCTCATGCCCGTAGTCCCAGCACTTTGGCCTGGCCAACATGGTGAAACCCTGTCTCTACAAAAAATACAAAAAAAATTAGCCAAGCATGGTGGCAGGCGCCTATAATCTCAGTTACTCAGGAGGCTGAGGCAGGAGAACTGCTTGAACCCGGAAGGTGGAGTTTGCAGTGAGCCAAGATTGTGCCACTGAACTCCAGCCTGGGTGACAGAGCGAAACTCCAGCTCAAAGAAAAAAATACATTCTTGAATAGGCCAGGCATGGTGGCTCATACCTGTAAATCCCAGCACTTAGGGAGGCCAAGGTGGAAGGATGGCTTCAGGCTAGGAGCTTGAGACCAGCCTAGCAACGTATGGAGATCCTGTCTCTACCAAAAAATTTAAAATTAGCCAGGTGGGGTGGGTGCACTGAAGTCCCAGCTACTCAGGAAGCTGAAGCAGGCGGACTGCTTGAACCCAGAATTAAGCGTGCAGTGAACGATCATGCCGCTGCTCTCCAATCTGGGTGAAAGAGTAAAACTCTGTTTCTGAAACAACAAAAAAAGCTGAATAACCATAAATGAATGGGTCGGGCGCGGTGGCTCACACCTGTAATCCCAGCACTTTGGGAGGCCAAGACAAGTGGATCATGAGGTCAGGAGTTTGAGACCAGCCTGGCAGAGACGGTTTCCCTGACCCTGGCCAACATGGTGAAACACTGTCTATACTAAAAATACAAACATTAGCCAGTATGGTGGCTTACTCCTGTAGTCCCAGCTACTCGGGAGGCTGAGGCAGGAGAATCGCTTGAACCTGGGAGGCAGAGGTTGCAGTGAGCTGAGATGGTGCCATTGCACTCCAGCCTGGGTGACAGAGCAAGACTCCGTCTCCAAAAAACAACCCCAAAGACCCAAAACAATAAATGAATAAATTGAAGCTATTAATGTTATAGTTGTAAAATGGGGCTAATAGCTGGGGGAAGAATTCTGTGAAGTGATGCCGGGGAGTGCTTAACACAGCACTATGCTCTGGGTAGGTATGCATGGGAACCTTGCTATTCACCTCACATCACAGGCCTGGCGGGGACCAGGAGTTGATACCTGTTTCTGGGAGGAAGAAAGGCCATTTGTGGGGCATCCCAAGGGGCAGAGCAGGCCTCTGTCTGGCCCTATCGTGTCCATCACTGCAGCCATCAGGGCTGGGGACAGTCTCTTTTTGGCTTTGCTGCTTTATAGACTAAGGAAGAGAGAGCACCTGAGGGAGATTTCGGGCTGGAAAAAAAAATCTTGATTATTTTGACAGTGGGAGTGGGAGAGGAGAACAAAGGGCTCTTTATTGATTCAATTTTCCAAAGTCCAAAATCAACATGGCAACGTCACTGAGGGAAATAAAAATTAAAAGAATAATCATCTCTCTCCTTTCATACTCTTATTCTATTTTTTTCTTGTTGTTTATTTATTTGTTTTGTGGTTATGTTGAAAGATAAAAACAAAGTCCTGATAGTTTCGTGAAAGCTGTTCAAATATTTATGGATGAATGACATGGTGTCTGGGATTGGCTTCAAAATAACCTGTTGCCAGTTGAGTTCTCCAGAAGCAGGCACTGAGATGGAGTTTGAGGTGCAAGATGTATGACAGGCTTTGAAAATATACAACGATTTATTTATTGTTCAGTGCAAAAAGCCACATTGCAGAGCAGTATGTAAGTCATAAGCCTGTCTGTGTAAAATAAAAAAGTATGAGGTGGTTATATATCCTTGTCTAGACAGTGAAAATTTCTGGCAGGGGGTTGGGCACAGTGGCCAGCACCTGCAGTCCCAGCGCTTTGGGAGGCCGAGGCAGGTGGAGTACTTGAGCCTAGGTTTTCTTTTTCTTTCTTTCTTTTTTTTGAGACGGAGTCTCGATCTGTCACCAGGCTGGAGTGCGGTGGCACAATCTCGGCTCACCGCAATTTCTGCCTCCCGGGTTCAAGTGATTCTCCTGCCTCAGCCTCCCAAGTAGCTGGGATTACAGGCATGCACCACCATGCCTGGTTAATTTTTGTATTTTTAGTAGAGACAGGGTTTCACTATGTTGGCCAGGATGATCTTGATTTCTTGACCTTGTGATCTGCCTACCTCGGCCTCCCAAAGTGCTGGGGTTACAGGTATGAGCCACTGCGCCCCGCTGAGCCCAGGTTTTCAAAACCAGCCTGGGCAACATAGCAAGACCCTGTCTCTGTAGCAATAAAAACAAATTTTTTAAAAAAGAAAATTTCTGGCAGGATATACAGAAAATGACAACAATGGGGAGTATGGCTGGGTGGGAATAGGTGCCTCTGCTCCCCTTATTATCTTCTATGCTATTTGAATTTTTATTTAATTTAATTAAAACAATCAATCAATCGATTTATTTATTTATTTATTTATTTATTTATTGAGACAGAGTCTCGCTCTGTCGCCCAGGCTGGAGTGCAATGATGTGATCATGGCTCACTGCACCCTCTACCTCCCAGGTTCAGGTGATTCTCCTGTCTCAGCCTTCTGAGTAGCTGGGACTATGGGACTATAGGCGCATGCCACCACGCCCGGCTGATTTTTGTTTTTTTGGTAGAGACAAGGTTTCACCATGTTATCCAGGATGATCTCGATCTCCTGACCTTGTGATCTGCCTGCCTCGGCCTCCCAGAGTGCTGAGATTACAGGCGTGAGCCACCACACCCAGCTAATTTTTGTATTTTTAAAAGAGACGGGGTTTCACCATTTTGGCCAGGCTGGTCTCAAACTCCTGATCTTAAGTGATCTGCTCACCTCAACCTCTTGAAGTGTTGGGATTACAGGGGTGAGCTGCTTTGCCCAGACTGATGCTAATAAGTTGTTTTTTTTTTTTTTTTTGAGATGGAGTTTCAGGCTTTTGCCCAGGCTGGAGTGAGGTGGCTCGATCTCAGCTCACTGTAACCTCTGCCCCTGGGGTTCAAGTGATTCTCTTTACTCAGTGTCCTGAGTAGCTGGGAATACAGGCACCTGCCACCACACCTGGCTGATTTTTGTATTTTAGTAGAGATGGGGTTTCACCGTGTTGGCCAGGCTGGTCTCGAACTCCTGACCTCAAGTAATCCACCCACCTCGGCCTCCCAAAGTGCTGGGAGATTACAGGCGTGAGCCATCGCGCCTGGCCAGTAATCTTTTTTAACAAAAAGAAAGTACATCTCAAGTCCAGTTGTTAGATGATATTAAAATATCCAGCCTGAGTTTAAGAAAATGGTTTGGCCTTCGAGTGTGTATATTTACAATTATCTTCTATTTATGGCATGTGGCGCTGATTTTACATTTATGAGGGTTTTTTCTTTCTTTTTGAGACAGATTCTCACTGTGTTGCCCAGGCTGCAGTACAGTGTCACAATTTTGGCTCACTGCAGCTTCAGACTTTGGGGTTCAAGCAATCATACCTCAGCCTCCCCAGTAGCTGGGATTACAGGTGCCTGCCATCATGCCTGGCTAATTTTTGTATTTTTATTAGAGATAGGATTTCACCATGTTAGCCAAGCTGGTCTCGAACCCCTGACTGCAGGTGATCCATCTGCCTTGAGCCTCCCAAAGTGCTAGAATTATAGGTGTGAGCCACTGCGTTTGACCAGGACTCTTTATTATTTTATATAAAAAAAAATTATTGAGCACCTGCTACCTGCCAAGCCCTATTCTAGGTGCTAAGCGAAAATTAAAAATAAGAAAAATTCAAAAACCACTGCCCTTATGCAGCAGTGGGGGTAGGGGACATAAAATAAAAATGATAAATAATGATGATGCATGGTGAGATCATGAAGAAGGGGAATAGAGAATTGGGACTGTTTTTTTGCAAGAACCAGAAAAGCCACTCCAAGTGGCTGGCTTAAGCAAAAATGTTACTTGATTTACTAATATGAGTAAAAAGTACATGCATAATAAAAAGACATTCAGCAGGGCGCGGTGCCTCACGCCTGTAATCCCAGCACTTTGGAAGGGTGAGGCAGGAGGATCGCTTGAGGTCAGGAGTTAGAGACCAGCTTGGCCAGCATGGTGAAACACTGTCTCTACTAAAAATACACTAGCTGGGTGAGGTGGCAGGCACCTCTAATCCCAGTTACTTGGGAGGCTGAGGCAGGAGAATCAATTGAACCAGGGAGGTGGAGGTTGCAGTTAACCAAGGTTTGCGCCACTGCACTCTAGCCTGGGCCAGAGAGTGAGAGTCTGTCTCAAAAAAAGAAAAAAAAAAAAAAAAAAAAAAGACATTCAGGTGTGGGTTGATCCAGGAGCTCAAATGATGCTATCAGGGCTGATCTCTGTGTGTCTCCTTCTTCCCATCACTTAGTTTAGCTACCTTCTGTGCTAACGCCGCTCTCAATCAGATCTTACCCTCTGGGTGGAAAGGTGGCTGTCAGCAGCCCCCACCATCCTACCCTCACAGTCCCAAGACCAGCAGAGAAGGGAGTTACCTTTATCTTTGTAGCAGATGAAACGAAAATCCTGGGCCTGACTCTCAGTGGTCCAAACGGAGTCACTAACCATTGTGGCCAGAGGCCTTCCAGGCTCTGATTGGCCACGCCCAAATCACACACTACATTGGATACAGAAAGTAGAATTTCCATCACCCAGACCACATGAGCCAGTAGTAGGATAAGAAGGTGTGTGGAGGAAAACTGAGGTGTTGTTACTTGAAGACGGGTGAGTTGGTGGGGTGTGTGGGTGAAGAAACAATGTAAGTGGTTGGAATGTGGCAGCTGAATTTAAGGGGAGAGTGGACCTCATTTCTCCGAGTTCTAATTTGGCTATCCTTGGTTGCATCAGAACATTATTTGTGGGCCAGGCACGGTGGCTCACGCCTGTAATCCCAGCACTTTGGGAGGCCAAGCGGGGAGGATCGCTGCGGCCAGGAGGTCCAGGCTGCAGTGAACTATGATGGTGCCACTATACTCTCGCCTAGATGACAGAGCAAGATTCTGTATCAAAAGAAAAAAAAAAAAAAGACCAGAAAAAAATTATTACAGAAAAATTTTTGGCAGTTGTGGCTTGGTGCCCCTTGCCAAGAAATGCATTCATCAGGATGAAAAGGTCCAGCTACGTAATGAATGAGCCTAGTGGGGCGATGGTCAGGTCTACTGTGAGTGGAATGGGTGTCCACTGAGCTCAAGGGAAGGGGGACTTGGTGTTGGGGCAGCTCATACTCTCGCGTCTGGACCAACCTCAGGCCTGATCTGACACGATGGGTGTCTCTGATTCGTGTCTCTGCAGAAAGCAGAAGTCACCTGGGCTATTGCAGAGTGGGGGTTGAGGCCTTTGACAGGAGACGGAGATAAGGTGAGGGACGGCCAGATCCCAGGGGCATGCGCAGAGGAGCTGAACCCTTCAGGAGGCAGCCTGGAAATCGTTTCCTCTGTGAGACTTGAGAACGTTCCTCTGCAACCCCCAGAAAACACAATCTTCCACCATGCTATGCCCACAGCATACAAATAATAAAATAAGGCCAGGCATGGTGGCTCTTGCCTGTAATCCTAGCACTTTGGGAGGCTGAGGCAGGTGGATAACCCGAGGTTGAGAGTTCAAGACCAGCCTGGGCAACATGATGAGCCCCATCTCTACTAAAAATACAAAATTAGTCAGGCGTGGTGATGTGTGCCTGTAGTCTCAGCTACTTGGGAACTGAGGCAGGAGAATCACTGGAACCTGGGAGGCGGAGTTTGCAGTGAGCTGGGATCATGCCACTGCTTTCCAGCCCAGGCGACAGAGTGAGACTTTCTCAAAATAAAATAAAATAAAATAAAATAACAAGAAAGGTGTCTACCATAGAATTAATTTTGAATTAATTTGGACTGCATATAACAGAAACTCAAGCACTGATTGGTTTGTTTTTCTCTCACATTAAAATAAGTTTATGGAGGGGTGGGAGACAACTTAGGGCTTCTGCAGCCTCCACCTCCCAGGCTCAAGCTGTCCTCCCACCTCAGCCTCCCTAGTAGCTGGCACTATAGGCACACATCACCACGCCCAGCTAATTTTTGTATTTTTAGTAGAGATGTGTTTCACCATGTTGGCCAGGCTGGTCTTGAACTCCTTGCCTCAAGTGATCCGCCTGCCTCGGCCTCCCAAAGCACAAGGATTATAGGCATGGGTAGGACAGGGTCTTGCTCTGTCACCCAGCCTGGAGTGCAGTGGTTTAATTACAGCTTACTGCAGCCTTGACGTCCTGGGCTCAAGCAATCCTCCTGTTTCAGCCTCCGAAGTAGCTGGGACTACAGGCACGTACCACTGTGCTTGGCTAATTTTTATTTTTATTTTTGTAGACATGGGGTCTCACTGTGTTGCCCAGGCTGATTTTGAACTCCTGGCCACAAGCAATCCTCCCTCCTTGGCCTCTCACAGTGCTGGGGTTACAGGTGTGAGCCACTGTGCCCAGCCTCTGTCTCCTTTTGCACATTCTCAAGGCTGCTGGAGAGTTTTCATAGCCCATTCTGGAGAGGGGCCACAAAGTCACAAAGCTGAGGGCATGGACACGTGATTCCATTAAAGGAGAAATGGAAGAATTCCAGTCCACTACCAGGACCAAGAGAGAGTGCTAATACTTCTTTTTAATGGCTCTCATGTCCCATCTTAGTGCCTTGCATCTTGTAGGTGTGCAGCAAACACAGCTGCCTGAATTATAGCTTCCTGGCCACTCCCACACGGCAGCAGCTTCCTGCTTGCACGGGAAATTGAACACACAACAATCACACCTAAGGCTTATTGCACACTTGACTTCAAGCCAGATACAGTGCTTAGAGAAGCACCTTGCATACATCTTTTAATTTTATTTAAAGCTTTACAAATTGTGGCTAAGTATCTTATTATTTAATAATAATTTTTATTTCTTTATGAGATGGGGTCTCTCAGTCTGGGCAACATAGCAAGACCTTATCTCTTCAAAATGTAAAAAAGAAAAAAAAAGTTAGCTGGGCATGGTGGCACGTGCGTGTAGTCCCAGCTACTTAGGAGGCTGAGGTGGGACGATTACTTAAACCTAGCAGGTTGCAGTGAGCTGTGATTGCACCACTGCACTCCAGCCTGGGCGACAGAGTGGGATCATGTCCTCCCACCAAAAAAAAAAAAAAAAAGGTAAGAGATGGGGTCTTGCTATGTTGCCCAGACTGGTCTCAAACTCCTGGGTTCAAGTGATCCTCCTCTCAGCCTCCTGAGTGGCTGGGATTATAGGCACATGCTACCGTTCCCAGATTAATAATTATTTTTATTAGAAACTGAGGCTTGAGGCCCAGAGAGGTTAAGTGATTTGCCCAAGGTCGAATAATAAATGGTGGACTGGGGACTTGAACCCACATCTGCCTGAGTCAAAAGCCTCTTTTCTTAACTATTAGGTGATCTTGCTTCCTTGATCCTCAAAAAACTACCAGGGCTGGGCAAGGTGGCTCATGCCTGTAATCCTATCACTCTGGGAGGCCAAGGTGGGTGGATCGCCTGAGGTCAGGAATTCGAGACCAGCCTGGCCAACATGGTGAAACCCCATCTCTACTAAAAATACAAAAAGTAGCCGGACAGGGTGGCATGTGCCTGTAGTCCTAGCTACTGGGGAGGCTGAGGCAATAGAATCACTTGAACCTGGTGGGCAGAGATTGCATTAAGCCAAGATGGCACCACTGCACTCCAGCCTGGGCAACAGAGTGAGACTCCCTCTCAAAACAAACAGCCGTCCTTCAAGAGAACCCACATGTGAGCCTGCGGATCTTCACTGCTCGCATCTATGATGATCAAAGAGGATATAAAAAGGCCTGCGCAGGCTGGATGGGGCTGGGCCCCAATTTCCATGATGAAATACAATGAGTTTAGGTATTGCTGGGACACCTTTGTGGATCACTAGCAATGTCCCTTCCAGCCCCGGGATGGACTAGATGAGCACAGCCAAAATTCGAGTAGGAGGCTGCAGACCATTCTCCAGAATCAGGGAAACTAAGGATGGGCCTCAGTCTCTGAGGAAGGCAGAGACCTGGGCTGAGCAGCAGAATAAAGGATCTTCTTCCAAGAAATGCAACCAGGCCGTTCACCACCATCTCCAGCTGTTCACAGACACCAGCGAAGCAATGCGCTGCTCACCAAGTAGATTCTTTTAAAAATTAGATCTAATTACTTTTCATAAAAAATGTATGTGATGTTTCAAGAATACAGTAGTGAGATTGTGCTCAATACACTTGGAAAGGTTTCAAACCTACTAATCCAGCGACAATTTGAATTGGTTTTTACATGTAGAGAAAGACAATGAAATACTAAATAAAAAACCAACCCAAAAAAAGCCTACCGAGATGTATGCACTATAACATTCATTGCAATGTCATCAGAGCTAATGCTTATGGGAGGCTTATTCTGTGCCCAGCTGTGTTCTCAGCATTTGATATGAATCATCCGTGTCATCCTCCCTAACAGTCCTATAAAGTAAGCACTATAATTATCCCAGTTTACAGATGTGGAAGCAGAGTCATAAGGAAGTCAAGTGAGTGGTCCTTGAGTGGCTAAATTAAGAATCAAACCCAGGCAGCCTGTCTGCAAAACCTGTAGCAGACACTGTATAGCCTTTCAGTAATCGCCTTTCTGTGCAAGAAAGGTTCAACCTGTCCACTCTGCAATTGCACAACCCCAAGAGTGAGTGCCTCCTTAAATTTTGCACCCTGGTCACCTCGCTTGCCTCCCTCTAGTCGTGGACCTGCTGCTAGCACCTGTACTTGGCTCTAACCACCAGGGCTTGCTCAACAAGTCTGGGGGCAAATCAGTAGTGACAAGAAGTTAGCTTACCCTGGGGACATCCTTCAACCAATGACTGACAGATGTTGGTGGATAAATACCCCAGCTCCCTCGCTCCTCAGATGGGATAATTCTGTTTTTATTTATTTATTTATTCAGAGACAGAGTCTCACTCTGCTGCCCAGGCTGGAGTGCAGTGGTGTGATCTCAGCTCACTGCAACCTCCGCCTCCCGGGTTCAAGTGATTCTCCTGTCACAGCCTCCTGAGTAACTGGGATTACAGGCACCCGCCAAAATGCCTGGCGAATTTTTGTATTTTTAGTGGAGATGGGATTTCACCATGTTGGCCTCGAACCCCTGACCTCACGTGATCTGCAGATGGGATAACTCTGAAGTGTGTTCTGCTCAGCTCCCAGCATTTCCAAACAGAATGGTCCAGTCGCCCTAGTGGTAATTTGCTTGATAAAAATACCCTTCTATTAACTTCCTTCTCTTACTCTTTTCCTGATGTTTCCTGGAGTCATCCTCCAAATATACAACTTGCAGTAGAATCCTTGTCTCTGAGTCTGTTTTGGGAGGAACTCAAACTAAGTCGGAACCTAAAGTCCCAACCTCTACACATACTGCCTATACACGCCAATGTCTTTTGTAACTGCAAACGGAACAAGCAGCTTAGAAAAAGCCTGGAAGTCACCTAAGCAGGAAACAGGCTAAGAAAATCTTTGTGTGCATGTATATATAAGTGGTTGTATATTCGTGTATGTAAGTGGCTTTATATGGATGTATTTAAATGGTTGTATGTATATGCAGGTTTGCATGCATCGGTGTGAAGTTATGTGGTCATGGACCTCTTCCACACCATAAAAACTTGCTTGAAAGTTCGACGTCATCCAGTCAAGCCAAGAGCAGGCAAACTTTGAAGAGTGGACCAACTTTGCTTCCCAAACAGCCCAAGAGGAAGGACACCTATTGATAAGCTCAACACGAACAAATTTGCCATTTGTTGTGAATGATCAGGGTTCAAGCCAGCCTTAAGCAGCACCTCAAGCTGTGGATTTTCTGTTCTTGTGTTTTTATTTTATTTTATTTTTGTGGGGGGAGGGTTTCCTTCAGAGGCCTAAGGTTGGGAAGAGGAGTGTGGAGGAAAGAAGTTGGTGTATTTTTTTTTTTTGAGATGGAGTCTTGCTCTGTCCCCCGGGCTAGAGTGCAGTGGTACCATCTCAGCTCACTGCAACCTCCACCTCCCAGGTTCAAATAGTTCTCCTGCCTCGGCCTCCTAAGGAGCTGGGATTACAGTTGTATGCCGCCCTCCCTGGCTAATTTTTGTATTTTTAGTAGAGATGGGGTTTTGCCACATTGGTCAGGCTGGTCTCGAGCTCCTGACCTCAAGTGACCTGTCTGTGTTGGTCTCCCAAAGTACTGGGATTATAGGTGTGAGCCACCACACCTGGCCAGTGTAGCTTAAACTGGAGGGTGTTGCAGTGTTCTTGTCAACCCAAATTATCTATATCGATATCTATATCTATCTACATTATTTAGCCTGGATAGCTCCGCAAGGTTATAATCCTACTTTGAGATCAAGGTCAGGCCTTGGTCAGGCCTGGGATCTGAAATATTAGCTGAACTTGTCCTTGTATCTCCTATTAACAGAGCCCTTTCTCAACTCCAAGCCCTTTATGGACAAGATCTCATTTAATCCTTACCATAACCCTGTGACATATAAGCAGTATCACTATCCTCATTTCACAGATGTGGAGAATGGAGATCCAGGAGGTGAAGCAGCTTGCTCAAGGTCACCTAGAATTCGATGTGGGGAAGAGCTGGGATTTGAACTGAGGTCCCTCTTCTTCCATAGCCTTTGGTCCTTCCCAGAACCCTGGGGCAGATGTTTAAGTCAGCTTTGCTGCATAGCAAACAGCCCTCACACTCAGTGGTTTACAACAACACACGTGGATTTCTTGCTCTTGTTAACATCAGTGGCTGCAGCTGTGGCTACGCTGGGCTCTTCTCTGTGTGTCTTTCCATTCTGGGGCCCTATGGGACATGCCCATTCTTGTTGCAGAAGGGAAACTTGTAAGAAAGCAGGAGAAAATTCCAGCAATGCCTCTTACAGCTCTTAGGTGGGTGTGATGGGCATGACATATTCTTTTGGCCAAAGCATGCCATATGGCCAAGTCAGTTGAAAGTCACAGAAAGGAGTGTACAATTAAGAACGATAATATATTCTGGCATGCTTGCCCTCCTGGTTACAAATATTTATTTCTGTCCCATCTGCACTCAAAATACACCTCCCCATCCCCCAAGGAAGACACCTCGATAAGTCACGTCCAGTCATGACAGAAGTCTTCACGTCTAGGATCCTGTGCTGGTCTCTACTTCATTTGCGGAGAGAGCATTGCCTCCAAGAGCCTTTTCTGCAGACCCTTGTACTGTCTTTTGTTTATATATTTTTTCTTTCATTATGAATTTAACTTTAAAACCAGATCAGAGGAATACTTTTTCTTTTGTTTATATTTTTTTCTTTATTAATTGTACTGTGTGAAAGGAATAGACTATCGCTGTTTCGGTTCCCACGGGACCGCGTCGGGGAAGGCATTTCAGTAGCAGGAGAGTCGGAGGACTGGATGATAATAATACTAATCGCTAAGACATATTGTGTGCATGCTGTGGGGTGGGCAACATGTTAAGAACTGTGTCTCTTTTCAGCATCACAACACCACCATTTTATTATTTTTTTCCGTTTGTTAGCATTATCAACCCATTTTATAGACATGGAGGCCGAAGCTCGCCCCTGACCCCAGTTCATAGAATCGCTTGATTTCCTGCAATGCCTCCTCACTGCTTACTTATGATGGCTGATGGTCCTGGGCTGTTAACCCTTTAATCTCTACAGCTGCTGTCCCACTTCTAATGCCTTTCACTCTGTCTGAAGCAGTCCAATGCCCCACCATGTTCTCCCAAAAGTCACACTGATCTTTTTTTCTCCAGCCCTCTCAGTCTACAATTTGTCACTCTGAGCAGTGGTCTATATTTGATTTTTTTGTATTTTTTTTTCAGGCAGGGTCTCATTCTGTTGCCCAGGCTGGAGAGCAGTGGTGCAGTCATGGCTCACTGCAGCCTCAATCTCCTGGGCCCAAATTATCCTCTCATCCCATCCCAGCTTCCTGAATAGCTGGGACCACAGTTATGCACCACCCTGCCTGGCTTTTTTTTTTTTTTTTAATGGAGTTGGGGCCTCACTATGTTGCCCAGGCTGGTCTTAAACTCCTGGGCTCAAGCACTCCTCCTGCCTTGGCCTCCCAAAGTGCTGGGATTACAGGTGTGAGCCACTGCACCTGGCCTGTAAATTCTTTTTTTCATTGTCTGAAATATCTCTAACCTTGGCCGGTTATAAACTGTTGTTATAAACTGTTTAAAACTATTGCTAGTTTCAAAGCAACTAGGCTGGACACAGTAGCTCATGCCTGTAATCCCCGCACCTTGGGAGGCCAAGGTGGGCGGATCACCTGAGGTTAGGAGTTCAAGACCATCCTGGCCAACATGGCAAAACCCCATTTCTACTAAAAATACAAAAATTAGCTGGGCATGGTGGCATGCGCCTGTAGTCCCAGGTACTTGGCAGGCTGAGGCACGAGAATCACTTGAACTCGGGAGGCGGAGGTTGTGGTGAGCCGAGATCACGCCACTGCACTCTAGCCTGGGCAAGAGTGGGACTCTGTCTCAAAACAAACAGGCCAGGTGTAGTGGCTCAGGCCTGTAATCCCAGCCCTTTGGGAGGCCGAGGTGGGTGTATCGCAAGGTCAGGAGATCGAGACCACTCTGGCTCAAAGGTGAAATTCTGTCTCTACCAAAAATACAAAAAATTAGCTGGGCATGGGGGCATGCGCCTGTAGTTCCAGCTACTCGGGAGGTTGAGGCAGGAGAATCACTTGAACCTGGGAAACGGAGGTTGCAGTGAGCCGAGATCACGCCAATGTACTCCAGCCTTGGCGACAGAGCAAGACTCCATCTCAAAAAAACCACAAACAAAAAACAACAACAAAAACCAACTTTAGTCACTTTAACAAATAGACGCCAGGCTAGACATGGTGGCTCACACCTGTAATCCCAGCACTTTGGGAGGCTGAGGGGCGTGGATCACCTGAGGTCGGGGATTCAAGACCAGCCTGACCAACATGGAGAAACCTCATCTCTACTAAAAAATACAAAAATTAGCTAGGCATGGTGAACATGCCTGTAATCCCAGCTACTTGGGAGGCTGAGGCAGGAGAATCGCTTGAACCAAGGAGGTGGAGGTTGTGGTGAGCTGAGATTGTACCATTGCACTCCAGCCTGGGCAAGGAGAACAAAACTTTGTCTCAAAAAAAAAAAAAAAAGAAAGAAAGAAAGAAAGAAATGGACACCAACTAGCAGTGACTGAAATAAGATAGAAGCTTATTTCTTTTTCATATAAAGGTAGTATGAAAGAAAAATATCTTGGGCCTCCAAAATCACTAAGCTAAGGGAAAATTCAACCTGGGAACTGCTGATGGCAAACCTGCCTCCCATTCTATTCAGTCATCCCTCCTCACTGAGACAAATGCTATCTGATTGCGTCCTTTAGAAAGGCTGATTGTCCTTTGGACAGGCTAATCAGAAACTCAAAAGAATGCACCTGTTTGTCTCTCATCTAACTGTGACCTGAGAGTCCCCTCCCCCACTTCCAGTTTTCCCGCCTTTTGGACCTAACCAATGTTCATCTTACTTATGTTGATTGATGTCTCATGTCTTCCTGAAATGTATAAAACCAAGCTGTACTCTGACCACCTGGCACCTGTCATCAGGGCCTCCTGAGGCTGTGTCATGGGCACATGTCTTCAACCTTGGCAAAATAAACTTTCTAAATTAACTGAGGCCTGTCACAAATTTTGGGGGTTCACAGTACATATGGGCAGGCTTGGGCTTAATGGCATTTCCATAATTATCAGGTACCTGGGCTCCTTCCATCTTATTTTTCTGCTATCCTCAACAGTTGTCTGCCCTCTTGAGACACAACACAGCTGCTGTAGCACCTGCCATCACATCTGTATTCCAGCCATAGAGAAGCTTGCAAAGGGGAAGCAAAGAGCATGTTCCTTATTTTTAAGGACACTTCCTAGAACTTGTACATCCATGTCTGTGTACATCCCAGTGGCTGGAAGGTAATCAATCATATGATCATATCACTATCACAGAGCTGCAGTTGTTACCAGAAAGGAGACTCAATCCAGATCCCAAGAGGGGGTTCTTGGATCTTGCACAAGAAATTATTCAGGGTAAGTCCATAAAGTGAAAGCAAGTTTATTAGGGAAGTAAAGAAAACAAGAATGGGCCAGGTACAGTGGCTCACACCTATAATCCCAGCACATTGGGAGGCCGAGGCAGGCGGATCACATGAGTCCAGGAGTTCACAACCACCCTGGGCAATGTGGCAAAACCCTATCTCTACAAAAAAAAAAAAAAAAAAAAAAAAATTAGCTGGGCATCATGGCATGTGCCTGTAGTCCCAGCTACTCAGCAGGTTGAGGTGGCAGAATCACTTGAGCAGGAGGTGGAGGTTGCAGTGAGCCGAGATTGTGCCATGGCACTCCAGCCTGGGTAACAGAGTGAGATTCTATCTCAAAAAAATTAAAACAAATCAAAAATTAAAAGAATGGCTGAGCACCTCTGAGAGCTTCTGGTTGGCTATATTTATGGTTATTTCTTGGTCATATGCTAAACAAGGGGTGGATTATTCATGGGTGTTCTGGGAAAGGGGCAGGGATTCCCTGGAACCGAGGGTTCTTCTTCCTTTTAGACCGTGTAGGGTAACATAAGGATTAAAGAAAGAGGAAAGAAACACGAAAGATGACTTGTCAGTCAAGATGGGTTTATTTTAAGGAAAACAAATATAAGAGGAGCTTCTGGCTGAGTTAGGTCAGAGGCACACCCTCTTACAGACTCAGTTTTTAAGGATTCCAGGTAGGAGAGTTTATCAGAGGCTTGGACTGCTTCTGTGTCTCTTTGTTGTGCTTATCTGGGAGGAAGAGTTTTGTGTCGGTTCCCATGCATCTTCCTGCAGCTGCAGGCATACCCCCGGGTCTGCGTTTAGCTTCCCTGTCTTAGTGCACCTGAAGGGAAACGAAAGTGCTTATTGAGGCCCGCTGTTTCACTGGGGCCCGTTGCATGAGGGTAAAGTTTGGCAGTTGCCCAAGAGACTTTCCCCCACCGCCTCCCGTACCTGAGCTGTCTTCTCTGTGTTTTACTGTCTGCTCTTTCCGGCTGCTTGTAGTTAGAAGAGAAGTGACTTCCTTGAAATGCACGAGGCTAGAAAGGGAGCTGGAACTTAAAGTGGCGGTGTTTGTCCGGGATGACGGTGCTCCTGCTCTGCCAGTAGCTTCCAGATGTTGCCATACCATTTGTAAACTGTCATGGTGTTAGTGGGAGTGCCTTTTAGCAGGGAGGCGTTATATTAAAGCAAACACACAAGCAAAAAAGGTCTCGTATGGTGGCTCATGCCTGTAATCCCGGCACTTTAGGAAGCTGAGGCGGTTGGATCACGAGGTCAGGAGTTTGAGACCAGCCTGGCCAACATGGAGAAACTCTCTCTTTACTAAAAATACAAAAATTAGCCGGATGTGGTGGCGGGTGCCTGTAATACCAGCTACTCGGGAGGCTGAGGCAGAAGAATCGCTTGAACTTAGGAGGCAGAGGTTGCAGTGAGCCGAGATCATGCCACTGCACTCTAGCCTGGGCAATAGAGCAAGACTCTGTCTCAAAAAACAACAAGAACATATATGTGTACACACACACACACACACACACACACACACACACACACACAGAGGTAAAGTCATTTTCCCAAGGTCACATAGCCAGGAAGCAGCTGAGACGTTGCTTCTATACATATATTTGAGACAGAGTCTCTCTCTGCCACCCAGGCTGGCGTGCAGTGGCACAACCTCAGCTCGCTGCAACCTCTGCCTCCTGGGTTCAAGCGATTCTCCTCCCTCAGCCTCCTGAGTAGCTGGGATTACAGCCATGTGCCACCACATCTGGCTAATTTTTGTATTTTTGGTAGAGATGGGGTTTCACCATGTTGGCCAGGCTGGTCTCAAACTCCTGACTTCAGGTGATCCACCTGCCTTGGCCTCCCAGAGTACTGAGATTACAGGCGTGAGCCACTGCGTCTGGCCAAGCTAATGCATTATAATTGGCGTATAAGGAGCAGTGAGGATGACCAGAAGTCACTTTTGTTGTCATCTTGGTTTTGGCTGGCTTCTTTACTGCATCCTGTTTTATCAGTGGAGTCTTTATGACCTGTATCTTCTGCTGACCTCCTATCTCAACCTGTGACTAAGATGCTTAACCTCCTGGAAATGCAGCACAGCAGGTTCAGCCTCATTTTAGCCAGTTCAGGATGGAGTTGCACTGGTTCCAATGCCTCTGACACAATGAAGTGTCATCTCTATTCTGGATGGCCATGTGTAGTTTTATTACCAAAGGAATAAGGAAGCACAGACATTAGGGAACAAGTTTCTCTAGTACCTGGGGAACCAGGCCTGTTTGTGCCCCAGACTACTTAATAAAACCAACACTTACTCTTCAAATGTAAACTCCATATTAACTCAGAGCAGGGGCTGCGCCTTACAATGGGTAGGGCGGAGATGCAGGTGTGGAATTTTCTGATTGGTTTCTCCTCTGCCCCAAGGCGAACAAGACAATCTCTCCCCTTAAAGGGCTGTGGATGAGGCCGGGCATGGTGGCTCATGCCTGTAGTCCCAGCACTTTGGGAAGCTGGGGCAGGTGGATCACCTGAGGTCAGGAGTTCAAGACCAGCATGGTTAACATGGTGAAACCCTGTCTTTACTAAAAATACAAAAATTAGCCAGGTATGGTCGTGCACGCCTGTAATCCTAGCTACATGGGAGGCTGAGGCAGGAGTATCGCTTGAACTGGGAATGGGGAGGTTTTGGTGAGCCGAGATTGCGTGACTGCACTCTAGCCTGGGTGACAGAGCGAGACTCTGTCTCAAAAAAAAAGCCTGTGGATGGGATGGGCTTGTGTTCCCCAATGGCACCTGCTTTTCCAAGGCTTTCTTCTGACTATACTCATCTCTGAGGCGGGTCCCCATGAATGGTTTTCTTGTCCAGTTATAATACAGGGTTAATCCCATGAGGGATGTGTTTGGATTGCTGTTCAACTGCTTCCTGGCTGTGTGATCTTGGGCAAATGACTTCACCTCTCTGAGCTCCAGTTTCCTCCTCTGCAAAATGGAGGGAAGAATAGTACTTAGCTCATGCAACTGTTGTGAGGGAATGAAAGAGATGAGCAATGGGAAGTGTTTAGCCCACTACCTGACCTTGGGGCACCTGATACAATTGAACTATCATTACCGTTCTCAGGGAATTTTTAAAAATACTGTATCCTCAAGCAACTGTTTAGAACAGCACTATCCATTAGAAATAGAATTCAAGCCTAGGTGCAGTGGCTCACGCCTGTAATCCCAGCACTTTGGGAGGCCAAGGCAGGTGGGATTCCTTGAGGCCAGGAGTTTCAGACAAGCCTGGCTAATGTTGCGAAACCCTGTCTCCACTAAAAATACAAAAATTAGCTGGGCGTGGTGGCGGGTGCCTGTAATCCTAACTATTTGGAAGGCTGAGGCAGGAGAATCACTTGAACCTGGGAGGCGGAGGTTACGGTGAGCTGAGATCATACCATTGCACTCCAGCCTGGGTGACCAGAGAGACTCCATCTCAAAAAAAAAAAAAAAAAAAAAAAAAACAAAAAGAAAACATATTCAAGGCCAGGTGCATGGCTCATGCCTGTAATCCTAGCACTTTTGGAGGCCAAACCGAGAGGACTGCTTGAAGCCAGGAGTTTGAGACCAGTCTGGGCAACATAGTGAAACCCTGTTTCTAAAAAAAAAAAAGACAGACAGAAAGAAAAATCAAAAAATAAAAAGAATTAGCTAAGAGTGGTTACACATGCCTCTAGCCCCAGCTACTTGAGAGGCCACTACAGCTTGGGTGACAGAGTGAAACCCTGACTCAAAAAAAATTAAAAAAATAAAAAAAATAAAAGAAGGAAGGAAAAACAAAGAAAAGAAAAGAAGAAAAGAAAGATGAAAGTAATTCAGTACCGTAGGAAAGGTTTTCTAAAAAAGCATTCGTGAGCTATTTTATCCCCCCTTTCTCTCTTTTTTTTAATGTATAAGGCTTCAAAATCTGGTATTTTGCATTTATAACCCATCTCAGTTTGGACCAGCCACATTTCGAGGGTTCAAAACCTGATTTGAGGAGTGGTGGCCATATTGGATGGAAACAGCCCATCTCCTCTGGTTTTGTCTCTGCAAACAGCCACAGAAACCTAATTATGGATCCAGCTCTCTGGCCTCTTGGCTGAGCCCACCTGCCGGAAGCTTTCAGAATATTTATAGGTAACTGATCTGCAGAAAACAGAAAGTGATACCATCTCCAGCCCCCACAGCCTTCCTCAGTCTCAAGTTTGCTGCCTCAGCTACTGTTTTCTAGAGGCCCAGTGGGAAGGGTCTGCAGAGTGGCAGCAGTGTGTCCGTAAACACCTAGGCAAAGGCTGAGAGGATGCTCACCAAACTGCGCACAGTGGAAATTAAGAGTAACGTCAAAGCAGACTTTAGTTTTGTCAGTAATGCCCTGATTTTGTTTGTGTTTTTTAGAATGTATTCACATATTACTTGCGTAAGTGAAAGTGAATTGATATACACAGAGAGAATGGTAAAGAAAAGTAACCATGATTTGCGGTAAATCCCCAAGAATTTTAACAGGAGGCAGTGAGTGTGGAGATTATAAAGTGGACCCTGGGTCAGCTGCCTGCCTTCCCATCCCAGCCCTGCTGGCTACTAGCTCTGTGACCTTGGGCAAGGTTCTTCTGCTCTCTGGACCTCAGTTTCCTTATCTCTAAACTGAGGATAATGACGGGACCTGTGTAACCAGGTTGTCATGATGATCCGATAAGCAGGTGTTAGGCCTTGGGATGGGGTCTGGAACACAGAGTGTCAGCTGTAATAACTAAGATAATTAATATTATCACCGTTAATTAAGATATTATTAATTAAGATAATTAATATTATCACTGTTTTGGGCGGGGAGGAGAAAGTAGCAAGAAATTCTGTTGGTGAAAATACGCTGGGCCAGCTGCGGTAGCTCACGTCTGTAATCCCATCACTTTGGGAGGCTGAGGCGAGCAAATCACTTGAGGTCAAGAGTTCGAGACCAGCCTGGCCAACATGGTGAAACCCCGTCTCTACTAAAAATACAAAAATTAGCCGGGTGTGGTGTCCCGTCCTGTAGTCCTAGCTACTTGGGAGGCTGAGGCAGGAGAATCGCTTGAACCTGGGAGGCGGAGGTTGCAGTGAGTTGAGATCACGCCACTGCACTCCAGCCTTGGCAACAGAGTGAGACTCCGTCTCAAAGAAAAAAAAAAAAAAGGCCAGGCATGGTGGCTTATGCTTGTAGTCCCAGCACTTTGGGAGGCTGAGGTGAGTGGATCACCTGAGGTTAGGAGTTCAAGACCAGCCTAGCCAACATGGTGAAACCCCGACTCTACTAAAAAATACAAAAATTAGCCAGGTATGGTGGCAGGTGCCTGTAATCCCAGCTACTTGGGAGGCTGAGGCAGGGAGAATTGCTTGAACCTGGGAGGCAGAAGTTGCTGTGAGCCAAGATCATGCCATTGCACTCCAGCCCGGTCGACACAGTGAGATGAGACTCTGGCTGAGGAAAAAAAGAAGAGAAAATACCCTGGAGTGAGAGCTGGGAGACCAGCTGCTAAGTCTGGATCTGCCATTACCTAATTTGTGTAAACTTGGGCCTCAGTTTTGCACTAATGCTAATTCTAACAACAACAACAACATACGTTTTCTAGTCCTTACTATCATCTCAGAACCCTGCACGTCTCACTTAATCAGATCTTCGTAACGCCCTTCTGAGAGAGTGATACTGTTGTTATTATTATTATTGAGAGGAACCTCACTCTGCCTCCCAGGCTGGAGTGCAATGGCGCAATCTCAGCTCACTGCAACCACTGCCTCCTGAGTTCGAGCGATTCTTCTGCGTCAGCCTCCTGAGTAGCTGGGGTTACAGGCATTTGCCACCACACCCAGCTAATTTTTGTATTTTTAGTAGAAACGAGGTTTCACTATGTTGGTCAGGCTGGTCTCAAACTCCTGACCTCAGGTGATCCACCCGCCTCAGCCTCCTGAAGTGCTGGGATTACAGGCGTGAGCCACCATGCCTGGTTGAGATACTGTTATTGTTCCCATTCTACAGATGAGGAAACAGAGGCTCAAAGAGTGACACGGCTTGCCGAAGGCGGCAGCTCTAAGTCCCAGAGAAGGGATTTGAGCTCAGGGTTGTGTAGCCAACATGAGAAGCTGAGGCAGTGCTCTCTGCAGCATGCGGCCCCGTTTGTGAGGTCTTTTCCAGCTTTGCTCGTCTGTGGTGCTGGCAGTTGAGTTGCATGCTAAGAGCTAGGAGTTCAGGATTGGAGTACAGGTTCTTTTGAGCTTTTGGACCCTAGACTTTGCCTGTCAGTTTTTTCATCTGTAAAATGGGGCCAAGAACAATGCAGTGCCCTGAATTTGAGGGTTTTTTTTTGGAGAGACAGGGTCTCATTCTGTTGCCTAGGCTTGAATGCAGTGGTGTGATCTTGGCTCACTGTAACCTCTGCCTCCTGGGTTCAAGTAATTATCCCACCTCAGCCTTCTGAGTAGTTGGGATTACAGGTGCCTGCCACCATGCTGGGCTAATTTTTGTATTTTTAGTAGAGAAGGGGTTTCATTTTGTTAGCCAGGCTGGTCTTGAACTCCTGGTCTCAAGCAGTCTGCCCACCTTGGCCTCCCAAAGTGCTGAGATTATAGGCATGAGCCATCAGGCCTGGCCCTGAATTTGGGGGTTTTCTTTCCAGCTTTCTCCAGGGCTTTCTTTAGACTTCCTTCCTCATTTTACCTTATCTTTCCAAACACCTCACTCACAAGACCACTTGTAGATCACAGGATGCCAGTGGAAGGTATTTGAGATGACTGAGCAGCACCAGGTTTTAGCTATGTTATCTAGGAGGAGGAAAAGAGGGAAGTTGCCGGGGAAGAAATCTGAATCAGACTACATTAAAGGATACAAGTGGGGCTTTCAGAGAATGGTGACTTTTGCACAGGGTCTCCTGAGGGAACACACGGGACACACACGTGCGTGCCTTCACATAGACACGCTGTGTTAGACACCCCCACGGCGGAAGTTCCGGGGGAAAACAAGGAAGCTGTTAAATGATCCAGCTGTTCTGTCTGAATATGTTGCACATCTGGTGGCCTGGAAATCTCCAGGTGACTTTTCACTTTATATTCACTGTCTTGTTGCCTGGCCCCAATCTTGAGGCTCTAGAGGAGGGGAAAAGGAAGGGAAAAAAGAAAAACAGGGGTGGATTGGAGGCAAGGCGGGGAGGGAAAGAGCAGACAGAGAGAGACAGAGGGAAATGGGGAAAAGGAGGGGAAACTCAAGAGGAACTGACATGGAGGGATAGAGAAACACAGAGACGGAAAGATAAACTTCACGCACACACAAAGACCAAAAAAGAAAGATAGCTGATATAGAGTCACATAGAGAAAGTCAGTCATATACAACATACAGCATGAGAGAGAAATAGACAAAGATTGAGAATGAGGCATCCACATACAGAGATGGAGACAAAGAAAGTCAGAGATAGCCAGGCGTGGTGGCTCACAGCTGTAATCCCAGCACTTTGGGAGGCTGAGGCTGGCGGATCACTTGAGGTCAGGAGTTCGACACCAGCCTGGGCAACCTAGCAAGACCTCATCTCTTAAACAAAAAAATGAAGCCATCAGATTTTCTGTTCTGCCAAAAAAATCCTGAGAGAGAGAATTTGTTAGGTCTTAATGTAAAACATTAATCTCTTCAGAGGAAAGAGTGAGTTTAAAAAAATGTTTTTAATTTAAGTAATTGCTCCCCAAATGGAAAATTATTTTATTCATTTTTTTCCCTTCTTATCACATCACAACTTTCTGAGCCACACCAAAGACAGTATTCAAGTGTTGTTTATCTACTTTCTACGAACATCTAGCATCAGCGGTTTCTTTTTAACTGGAGAAAAAAAGTTTCCGGGCAAGAATGAGGCCTCTTGCTGAATGCTGTGGGCTGCAGAGCAGGCTGGCATGTAGAAAATGCTAGAACAGGGAAGAAGATCCCCTTGCACCTTCTGTGTGGGTGGGTGATGAGGAGCGGCTGCTGGTGGGGCTGTGTGAGAGGCAGCTCTGAGGCTGTGTCTCAGGGAGAAGGAGGGCTGTGATCCACTGCTGATGTCTGCCACAATTAGGGATGGGGCAGTCATCGTGGGTTTGCCATATATTTGCCATTCCCACTCCTCTAACAGAATCTAGAACCTACCTGAAATATCAGCATGGTCTGGGTCAAGGGTATAAACGGAGGTCATATACCATACATGTAAATATGTAAATTAGAAAAGTCAGAAATTAGCCGGGTGTGGTGGTTCATGTCTGTAATCTCAGCACTTTAGGAGGCCGAGGCAGGAGGATCGCTTGAGCCCAGGAGTTTGAGAACAGCCTGGCCAACATAGCAAAACCCTGTCTCTACAAAAAATACAAAAATCAGCCAGGTGTGTTGGTGTGTGCCTGTGGTCCCAGCTACTTGGGAGTCTGAGGTGGCGGGACACCTGAGCGCAGGGGGGTGAGCTGCAGTGAGTTGTGTCATTGCACTCCAACCTGGGTAACACAGTGAGACTCCACCTCAAAAAAGAAAGAAAAGTTCGAGGCCAGGTGCGGTGGCTCATGCCTGTAATCTCAGCACTTTGGGAGGCCAAGGCGGGCGGATCATCTGAGGTTGGGAGCGCAAGACCAGCCTGGCCAACATAGTGAAACCCTGTCTCTACTAAAATACAAAAATTGTCCGCTTTTCTGTGTGGTGGCAGGTGCCGTAATCCCAGCTACGCAGGGGCTGGGCAGGAGAATCACCTGAACCCAGGAGGCAGAGGTTGCAGTGAGCCAAGATCATGGCCACTGCACTCCAGCCTGGGTGACAGAGCAAGACTCCAACTCAAAAAAAAAAAAAAAAAAGAAAAAAGACACAAAAGTTAGAAACCAAGTTATTCCAATGGCCTGGGCTTGGGATCTTCCTCTTGGTCCCAGCAGCCCAGCCACGGAGGTTTCCCTGACAGCTTGTGCACAGGCTAAAGGAGCTGAGGTCTTCCCTGGGCCATCCTTGCCACCCACAGTCCTGAGCGGTGACTGGATGTGCAGAGCAAGGCATGGCAACACGACCTGCAGGAGCCTGCAGTGGGGACTTCCCTAGGTGGTCTCACTCAGGATTTCCAGGCAGTTCTCAATCACATTACCCCCGTAGGGAAGAGGAAGGCAGCGTGGTTATCTGTGGAGTGTGATCTAAGACATCACCTTGGGGATTAGAGGCAGCGGGCTTCAAACCGAAGGAACCATTTTTCCCTCAGTGCCCAGCTCAATGTCTGGCACATACTAGTTGCTCAGGAAATATTTGTTTAAAAAAAATGAAAGTGTCAATGTCAGTGTTGTAGGACTGTTTAAAGATGTTGACAGGACTCTCTCCTTAGTTCAGCCAAGAGCTGGATCCTTGTCACACAGCCACGAAAAATGAGGCTCACAGACAATTTGAAGGGTGAGGAGGGCAGCGTTTATTGGGTGAAAAGGGAAAAAGGGAACGCTGCAAGGCCAGGATTCTCCTGGTGCACGTCCTGCCTCACAAATTGAACCCCAGATTCCACCCAGGCAGAGGAGGGGCCAGGCTCCTCCCCTCTGCAAATGGTGGGAATTCTGCAGCTCCACCCAGTGCACCCTCCCAGTGTGCAGGCTAGCTGGAGTTTTTTCCGGGGACCCCTTACACTTGACGGTCTCATTAACTCCTGCAACTCAGTAATTCCTCCCAAAGGTGAGGGGCCAGGGAGTGCTGAGAGGAGGGGGCGATGTTTTTATTTTAGACAGGTGGTCAGAGGCGGACACATAGTTAAAGTGACATTTGAGCAAAGACTGAGGGAAATGAGGGAGCAAGCCTTGAAGGCATCTGGGGGATGGGGTGGGAGGTAGAGAACAGCCAGTGCAGAGGCCCTGAGGACAGGTGCCTGCCATGGTTTACGGACGGAAACGTGCTGATCTTGGTGCCTTTTGGCTGTAATCCAGCCTGGAGTGCAGTGCACTTTGGGAGACAAGGCAGGTAGATCATTTGAGGTCAGGAGTTCGAGACCAGCCTGGCCAACAAGGTGAAACCCCATCTCTACTAAAAGGATAAAAATTAGCCAGCATTGTGGCGCACAACTGTAGTCCCAGGGGAGGCTGAGGCAGGAGAATCGCTTGAACACAGGAGGCAGAGGTTGCAGTGAGCAGAGATCGTGCCACTGTACTCCAACCTAGGCGACAGAGAAAGACTCTGTCTTTAAAAAAAAAAAAAAAAAAGAACAAAAAAGAGGCCAGTCACTGTGGCTCATGCCTGTAATCCCAGCACTTGGGAGGCTGAGGTGGGCAGATCATCTGAGGTCAGGAGTTCAAGACCAGCCTGGCCAATATGGCAAAACCCCGTTTTTACTAAAAATACAGAAATGAACTGGGTGTGGTGGGGCATGCCTGTCATCCCAGCTACTTGGGAGGCTGAGACATAAGAATCCCTTTTCCAGCTCTCAAAAAACAAAACAAAACAAAAGACAAAAGAACATCAAGGAGGCCTGCGTGGCTGGAATGGTGTGTGTGAGAGCGGAGCAAGGGGTTATGTGAGCAGAGGAGGCTGAGGCTTATTCCCGTAGGGCCCCGTGGCAATGCGACGGGTTTTGGCTTTTCTCCTGAGTGAGACGGGCTCATCAGAGAGTGTGGAGCCCAGAACGGCCTTGCCCAGGTGAGAAGTGATGGACCAGTAACTTGAAGACAGGGAGAAGTGGTCAAATGCGCAGTTATGCCCTGCTTCTCTGTGGTTTCACTTTCTTTTTTTTTTTGAGACGGAGTTTCGCTCTTGTTACCCAGGCTGGAGTGCAATGGCGCGATCTCGGCTCACCGCAGCCTCCGCCTCCTGGGTTCAGGCAATTCTCCTGCCCCAGCCTCCTGAGTCGCTGGGATTACAGGCACGCGCCACCATGCCCAGCTAATTTTTTGTAGTTTTAGTAGAGACGGGGTTTCACCATGTTGACCAGGATGGTCTCGATCTCTTGACCTCGTGATCCACCCGCCTCGGCCTCCCACAGTGCTGGGATTACAGGCTTGAGCCACCGCGCCCGGCCACTGTGGTTTCACTTTCTATGGCTTCAGTCACCATGGTCAACCGCAGTCAGAAAATCATAAAACGGAAAAATCCCAGAAATAAATAATTCGTAAGCTTTAAATTGAGTGCCGTTCTGAGTAGCGTGATGGAATCTTGTCTGTCCTCCTCTGTTCTGGGACGTGAAATATTTTCTTTGTGGAGTGTATCCACGCTGTACAAGCTACCCGTTTGTCACTTAGCAGCCATCGCACTTATCAGATCAAAAAAACATAGTCTATCAGGCATCCGCAAGGAGTCTTGGTGCACATCCCCTGCAGAAAATGGGAGACTGCTGTGTGTTGGAGGCAGAGATGACAAAATGTGGAAGGGAACTGGGCGTGGAATCAGAGAGAAAAAGAATCTGGGAGGATCCAGAGGCCTGAGCAATCAGAAGGACGGAGTTGCCGCCATTTCCTGGGTCTGGGGAAAGGTGTGGGAGGCACTCGTTTAGGGCCACCCATCAGAAGTTCAACATCAGAAATGGATTCAGGGCCAGGCGCAGTGGCTCATACCTTTAATCCCAGCACTTTCGGAAGCCAAGGTGGGTCAGGAGTTCGAGACCAGCCTGGCCAACATGGTGAAACCCTGTATGTACTAAAAATTAAAAAAATTAGCGGGGCATGGTGGCGGGCGCCTGTAGTCCCAGCTACTTGGGAGGCTGAGGCTAGAGAATCGCTTGAACCTGGGAGGCGGAGGTTGCAGTGAGCCGGGATCACGCCACTGCACTCCAGGCTGGTTGACAGTGAGACTCCGTCTCAAAAAACAAACAAAAAGAGAAATGGATTGAGGGGCCAGATTGTGCCCCTCAGTAAGTGTGCCCCACAGTAAGCACCGCATCAAGTAATTGCATTTTTTTTTTTTTTTTTTTTGCTCCTTCTAGGGCTTCCCGGCTTCTCATCTTTTTTTCGATTCTCCCTCTTCTCTCTACAATTAGGTTTTTCGCTGGTTGTCAGCAGGCCTCAGGCTGAAAACACACATCCCTTCCCTGATTCCACCACTGTTTGGCCAGCTACTGCCTCTGTCTCTCAGTTTACATCCTGGAAGCAGCAATTTTCAACTTGTGTGCCACGGCACGCTGGGGTTCCCCACAAACTCACAGGGACAGTAGGGGATATTTACATTTTCAAAGCAAATACAGTGGACGATCACATCTCTCATATACTTCCCTAACTACTGGCTCAAAGGAGCTCACAGTTTCAGCGTCAGATCGCACTAATCCCTTTCCATGATGTCATCATTTTGCACACTGGGTTTCCATGATTGCTGTAACAAAAAGCAATTAGTAGCCGAAAATCAGCTCGGAACAGGAAATGAGGCAGTGCCTGAACTGATTCCGAGGTCTGAGAATTTGGAGCGCCCAACAGACACACACTTTCCATTCGACAGCATGTGGTTATTTAAGAATGAAAGAAAAATATTTTTTCCCTCAATTTATCTTTTCAAATGGCTGCTGTTAGGCCATGAATAGTTATTACGTTGTTTGATCTAATTACTTAACAAATGAAACTGTTAGGTATTGCTTTTGGCCTAAGGCCACCCTGAAAAAAAGAAAAAGAAAACTCTGAGACCCTGAGATTCCTTTAGACAGAATCTCACTCCGTTACCTGGGCTGGATGCAATGGCACAATCTCAGCTCACTGCAGCCTCCATCTCCAGCCTCTGCCTCTGCCTCCTGGGTTCAAGTGATTCTCCTGCCTCAGCCTCCCAAGTAGCTGGGATCACAGGTATGCACTATCACACTCAGCTAATTTTTGTATTTTTAGTAGAGATGGGTCACCATGTTAGCCAGGCTGGTCTCAAACTCCTGACCTCAAGTAATCCACCGCCTCAGTCTCCCAAAGTGCTAGATTGACAGGCGTGAACCACTGCACCTGGCTGAAAACCTGACTTTTTTTTTTTTTTTTTTTTTGAGACAGAGTCTCACTCTGTGACCCAGGCTGGAGTGCTGGAGTGCAATGGCATGATCTTGGCTCACTGCAACCCCTGCCTCCCAGGTCCAAGCGATTCTCCCACCTCAGTCTCTCTAGTAGCTGGGATTACAGGTGTGTGCCACCATGCCCAGCTAATTTTTTTATACTTTTAGTACAAACAGGTTTTCATCATGTTGACCAGGCTGCTCTTGAACTCCTGGGCTCAAGCAATGCTCCTCCTGCCTTGGCCTCCCCAAGTGCTAGGATTACAGGCATGAGCCACTGGGCCTGGCCCATCCACAGAGGATTTGGACCCTGGAGTGGGCAGAGAAGCAGAGACAAGGAGAAATTTGTGTGAGGGGTGGAAGGTGGGTGGAAGTGGCAGGACTGTCCATGTTCCAGGGTCAGCAGTAGCAGTCAGCGGGCTGGCAGGATTCAGAGACAGAAGCTGGGGGGCCTTAGCAGCCTGGTGCCGGGAGGTTTCTGGATGCAGTTCCCACTGTGTGCCTGTCCTCTGTGTGTGCCTTCCAGGCAACTGTGGGAGCTCATGCTGAATTTAGCCAGTCTGCATCTGTGTCTGGAGTTTGCCACTAAAAACCCTGAAGAGGCTCACACCTGCAGTCCAGCACTTTGGGAGGTCTAGGTGGTTAGATCACTTGAGGTCAGGAGTTTGAGACCAGCCTGGCCAACATGGTGAAACCCTGTCTCTACTAAAAATACAAAAATTAGGTGGACGTGATGGCGGGCACCAGCTATTCGGGAGACTGAGGCAGAAGAATCTCTTGAACCTGGGAGGCAGAGGTAGCAGTGAGCTGAGGTCACACCACTGCACTCCAGCCTGGGTGACAGAGTGAGACTCCATCTCAAAACAAAACAAACAACAACAAAAATCCTGAACTGATAGTGGAACCCACCTCTTGAGGGTGAGGAAAAAATTGAAAATATATTTCCTCTGCTCTCACTCCCCAACTGCAATCGCAGGTGACTTCTGTGACCATTTGCGTAGGGGTTTCTCTCCACCACTAAGGAAGCAGTCGAGTCTGCAGTGGACACCAACTGAGCATCCTCCAATTCCACTCTGACACTGTGTCCTTGCAGATGGTGTCAGATCTAAGTGTCAGAGTGTGGGCTCAGTCCCCAGGACTGCCCCCCACCTTCAAACACCAATCACAAGTTCCAGCCTCCAGAACTTCCATTGACCTACTTCAGGGTGAGGTGCCCATGACCCCCTTTTTGGGTTTGATTAATTGGTTAGAGTGGCTCACAGAACTCAGGGAAATACGTTTACTGGCTTATTACAAAGGATTTTACAAAGGATACAGATGAAGAGATGCATACATTGAGGTAAGGGGGAAAGTGCGCGGAGCTTCCCTGCCCTCCAGCAGCTGTGCCATCCCCTGGGAACCCACACACACTCAGCCATCCAGAAGCTCTGCAAACCCTATCTTCTTGGGCCTTTTTTTTTTTTTTTTTTTTTTTTTTTCCTGAGACGGAGTTTCGCTCTTGTTACCCAGGCTGGAGTGCAATGGCGCGATCTCGGCTCACCGCAACCTCCACCTCCCAGGTTCAGGCAATTCTCCTGCCTCAGCCTCCTGAGTAGCTGGGATTACAGGCACACACCACCATGCCCAGCTAATTTTTTGTATTTTCAGTAGAGATGGGGTTTCACCACGTTGACCAGGATGGTCTCGATCTCTTGACCTTGTGATCCACCCGCCTTGGCCTCCCAAAGTGCTGGGATTACAGGCGTGAGCCACTGCGCCCGGCCGGCCTTTTTTTTTTGAGACAGAGTCTTGCTCTGTCACTCAGGCTGGAGTCCAGAGGTGTGATCTCGGCTCACTGCAGCCTCTGTCTCCCAGGTTCAAGAGATATTCCTCCCAAGTAGCCGGGATTACAGACATGCGCCACTAACGCCTGGCTAAGTTTTGTATTTTAGCAGAGGCAGGGTTTCGCCATGTTGGTCAGGCTGGCCTTTAACTCCTGACCTCAGATAATCTGCCCTCCTTGGCCTCCCAAAGTGATGGGATTACAGAGCAGTACACCCAACTGGGTCTTTTATGAAGATTTTATGGGATAGGCATGACAGACAACTGTGTAGAAATGTGATTGGACAAAAAGGGTATATGACCTAATGCTCATAAGCTGAGGGGAGCCCAGCAAGCCTGTCTGTTCAGATGCTTTTTGGCCTCTCTGTGCAGCCTTCTTTGCTCTGCGTTATGGGGCAGGATCCCTTCTGAAATGATGGTCTTATGATTTTACAATCAGACAAGGTAGGTCAGAGAATTTCCTTATGGTCAGCTCCAAGATAGAAAGGTTGGGGAGGATTTCTGCTTTGGGGAGAGAACTGAGCAAGCGAAAGGAGGGAGGAGAAGGTCAGATAGAGATTCTGTTTCTGAGGCTGGCTTCTGAGGCCCAAAGCACTTCAACATTACAAAAAAGGCTCTGGGAGTTCTGAGTCAGGAACCATGGACAAAACCCAACACCTAGGTCATAATGTCACACTATCTTGTTCATTTACTGGTTGGAAAAAAGTCTATGAAGTATATCAGACATAGAAAATGTATATATTCACTTGATTGATTGATTGATTGAAACAGGGTCTGACTCTTGTTGCCCGGGCTGGAGTGCAGTGGTGTGATCTCGGCCCACCACAACCTCTGCCTCCCCAGTTCAAGCGATGTTCCTGCCTCAGCCTCCCGAGTAGCTGGGATTACCTGCTTGCACTACCATGCCTGGTTAATTTTTGTATTTTTAGTAGAGATGGAGTTTCACCATGTTGGCCGCTGGTTTCAAACTTCTGACCTCAAGTGACCTGCCTGCCTCGGCCTCCCAAAATGCGGGGATTGTAGGCATGAGCCACTGCACTTGGTCCTATATGGCCGCTTTAAAAAGTGCTAATAAAACAAATACCCATGCCCACACCAACCAGGCCATGAAATAGAGGCTTATTAACATCAACCAAGGGGGACAATCCAATGTTCTGGGTTTGCCTGGGGCAATTTTGATTTACACCTGTTTTCCACCGTAATCGTTACTAACAATCCTTTTTGTCTTCGAAGCTGTGCCAGTGAGGTAACAAAATATATGGTCCCCTTACCCAGAAGCCCTTTGATATGGTTTGGATCCACGTCTCCACCCAAATCTCATGTTCAATTGTAACCCCCAATGCTGGAGGGCCTGGTGGGAGGTGAGGGGGTCATTGGGACTGATTTGGTGTTATTCTCATGATAGTGAGTGAGTCCTTAGGAGACCTGGCTGTTTAAAGGTGTGTAGCACCTCCCCCTTCACCTTCTGCTGTAATTGTAAGTTTCCTGAGGCCTCTCCAGAAGCCGAGCATCCCAACCTCATGCTTCCTGTACAGCCTGCAGAACCATGAGCCAATTAAATCTCTCTCTCTCTCTTTTTTTTTTAAGAGGGAGTCTCGCTGTGTCACCCAGGCTGGAGTGTAATGGAATGATCTCGGTGGCCCACTGCAACCTCTGCCTCCCAGATTCAAGCAATTCTCCTGCCTCAGCCTCCCGAGTAGCTGGGATTACAAGCATGTGCCACCATGTCTAGCTAATGTTTGTATTTTAATAGAGAGGGGGTTTCACCATGTTGGCCAGGCTGGTCTCAAACTCCTGACCTCAGGTTCTACACCTGCCTCAGCCTCTCAAAGTGCTGGGATTACAGGAGTGAGCCACTGCTTCCGGCCTTAAACCTCTTTTCTTTATAAATTACCCAGTTTCAGGTGTTTCTTTCTAGCAATGCAAGAATGGGTTAATATGGCCAGGTGCAGTGGTAGACAAAACCTCATGTCTACTAAAAATATAAAAAATTAACTGGGCATGGTGATGTGTGCCTGTAATCCCAGCTGCCTGGGAGGCTGAGACATGAGAATCACTTGAACCCAGGAGGCAGAGGCTGCAGTAAGCTGAGATCATGCCCCTGCACTCCAGCCTGGGAGACAGAGCGAGACTGTCTCAAAAAAAAAAAAAAAAAAAGAATGAACTAATAGACCACCTATGTTCTCCACTCCCCTACCTCCATTGCAGCCCTTCCTTTTTATCAATTAACTACTATCTGGAAATTTACTTTAATTATTGCCCCCTTTTCTTTAAAGTTTAAATATCCAAACAGTGGATTGTTTAGCTGTACGTGTTTCTGAGCTTATGCAAATGGGATCACCCTGTGCGTACTTTTTTTGTGACTTGCTTCTTTCTCCCGCTTCATGTCAAGTGTGTGACATTTATGCTTGTTGTTGCAAATAGCTACGGTGTATTCCTTTCTCCCACCATAGAACATTCCATTATGTGCAGAGACCACAGTTTATTTACCCCTTCTCCTTTGGGTGAGATGTGACTTGTTTCCAGGTTTTGTCATTATAAACCGCGCTGCGAGGAATGCTCCTGGATGTATCTCTTGGCTGACTTGGGCAAGCATTCCTGCAGAGCTTATCTCACGGGGAATAGCTGCTCATTGTCGTGCACATAACCAACTTTATAATTTAGTTCTGCCAACCTGTTTTCCAGAAAAGAGGTACCATTTGTGTTAGTTTACTGGGCCGCTGTAGTGAATTACTACAAACTTGGTGGCTTCAATCAACAGAAATTTATCCTTTCTTTCCTTTGGAAGCCAGAAATCTGAAATCAGCATCACTGGGCTGAGTTCAAGAAGGGCAGTACTCTCTTTCCAGCCTCCCGGGAAGAGTCCTTCCTTGGACTTTGGAGCGTCTGGTGGCTCCAGGCGTTCTCTGCCTTTGTCCCCATGTGGCTCTCCTCTCTGTGTGAGTGAAATCTCCTTTTGCATCTTTTATAAGGACACTTGTGATTACATTTAGGGCCCACCCAGATAATCCAGGATAATCCCCCCAAGACTAGCTCCTTAATTTAATCACATATTTTGCCGTGTAAGGCAATATTGGAAGATTCTGGGGATTAAACCCTGATCAGTTTGGAGGGGGTATTTTTCAACCTTCCATCAGCTACGGATAAACCTTCCTGTTGCGCCTCATCCTCCCACCCGTGCTTGGCATCTACATTTTGCTAGTTTTATTATTTTTATTTTTTGAGACAGAGTCTCCCTTTGTCACCAAGGCTAGAGTTCAGTGGTGCAATCTCAGCTCACTGCAACTTCTGCCTCCCGGGTTCAAGTGATTCTCCTGCCTCAGCCTCCGGAGTACCTAGGATTACAGGCATGCTCTGTGACACCTGTCTAATTTTTGTATTTTTAGTAGAGATGAGGCTTCACCATGTGGGCCTGGCTAGTCTTCAACTCCTGACCTCAGGTGATCCACCAGCCTCAGCCTCCCAAAATGCTGGGATTACAGGCCTGTGAGAGCCACCGCACCCGGCCATTTTGCTAGTTTGAAAATGTATTCATCTTCAGGTGGTGATGCCTCTTCTGGGCCTGGCCAGGTGCTAAGTATGGTGATACAGAAATGAGTCAGACACAATCCTTGTCCTCCAGGACTTCATGGTTACATGGGTGAGATGGACAAGTGAGTCAGGTGATGTGACAGAATCAATTCAGAGTGTGTCTAAGAGCACTTGACCCAGCCTGGGGAGGTCAAGAAGGGCTTCCTGGAGGAGGCAATCTTTCAGCTGAGGCATGAAGGACTAGAAGAACTTAGGTAGGTGGGAGGACTGGAGGAAGTGGGAGAGGGTGTTTCAGAGACCAGCAAAGGTAAAGGCCTAGAAGCGTGAAACAGCCTGACTTATTTGAGAAATGGTAAGTAGTTTCATGTGGTTGGAATGAAGGGTAGGGGCAGTTGAAGAAATGAAGGCTCTGTGTGCTAAGCTAGAGTCTGGAAAAGAGTCTAGGCTGGATGTGAGGCTGAGGCAGGAAGATTGCTTGAGCCCAAGAATTTGAGATCAGTCTGGGCAACATGACAAAACCCCATCTCTACATAAAATACAAAAATTCACTGGACATGGTGACACGGGCCTGTGGTTCCAGCCACTTGGAGGCTGAGGTGAGAGGGTCACTTGAGCCTGGGAAGTTGAGGCTATAGTGAGCTGTGATCTCATCTCTGCACTCCAGCCTGGGTGATAGAGCAAAACCCTGTCTCAAATACGAAACAGAATACCAAAAACCCCACAATTATGTGTCATATATGTTTAAAGAGAAAAACAATTTTAAAGAGTCAAATAAAAATATTTGTATTTTACAATATTTTTACAATTTTTCTTTTGAAAAAACATTTCAAAAGAATTTATAAAATATTTAGCTACACATTGGAAGTCCAAAGCTCCCCATAATCCCAGCTATCCCAGGAGATAATCTGTAATCACATCTTTGGGGTATATAATGTTTTTCTTTAAAAAAATTAAGATAGGACCCGGCACCGTGGCTCATGCCTGTAATCCCAGCACTTTGGGAGCCCGAGATAGGCGGATCACCTGGGGTTGGGAGTTCAGGACCAGTCTGACCAACATGGAGAAACCCTGTCTTTACAAAAAATACAAAAAATTAGCCAGGCATGGTAGCATATGCCAGTAATCCCAGCTACTTGGGAGGCTGAGGCAGGAGAATTGCTTGAGCCCGGGAGGTGGAGGTTGCAGTGAGCCGAGATCACACCATTGCACTCCAGCCTGGGCAACAAGAGTGAAACTCGGTCTCAAAAAAAAATAATAATAATTAAGACGGGCTGGGTGCAGTGGCTCATGCCTGTAATCCCAGCACTTTGGGAGGCTGAGGTGGGTGGGTTACCTGAGGTCAAGAGTTTGAGATTAGCCTGGCCAACCTGGTGAAACCCCATCTCTAATAAAAATACAAACGTTGGCCAGGCATGGTGGCCAGTGCCTGTAATTCCAACTACTTGGGACACCGAGGTTGCAGTGAGCCAAGATTATGCCACTGCACTTCAGCCGTCTCTGTAATAATAATAATATCATCTAGAGTCACTGCCAGTGTTGGCTATAGTGTTTATTTTGAATAGTAGAATAAATTTTTAAGTTCAAATATATAGGAAGACAATCAAGCAGTTGGTGAATACTGGCCCTTTTCAGCTACTCAGGAGGCTGAAGCAGAAGAATCGCTTGAACCCAGGAGGCGGAGATCGAAGTGAGCCAAGATTGCACCACTGCACTCCAGCCTGGGCAACAAGAGCGAAACTGTCTCAAAAAAAAAAAAAAAAAAAATTAAGACATAATAATATATAGTATAGAGGAAAGTGTCCAATTCTTAGGTACAAACTGCAGGATTTTTACCCGTTTAACCTGTGCTTGTGTAATCTAATCACCACTAAGGTTAAGATGTAGGACCAGCATGTTGGGGGTCTGTCTAGATTTTTATTTTTATTTTTTGAGACACACTTGCACTATTGCCTAGGCTGGAATGCAGTGGCATGATCTGGGCTCACTGCAGCCTCTGCCTCCTAGGTTCAAGTGATTCTCCTGGGTCAGCCACTCGAGTAGCTGAGATTGCAGGTGTGCCACCACCCCGGGCTAATTGTTGTGTTTTTAGTACAAAGGGGGTCTCACCATGTTGGCCAGGCTGGTCTTGAACTACTAACCTCAAATTATCTGTCCACCTCTGCCTCTCAAAGTGCTGGGATTACAGTCATGAGCCACTGCGTCCAGCCTCAATTTTTTTTTCTCTTTATAGACCAGAAATCACGTACACATACAAATGTATCCTAATACGTACACTATACATCTATATACTAACCTACACATAAGCAAATATATGCATATGCTAATATCAATACAATTTTGTGTACTGTATGTAATTATCTTATCTTTCAAAAACAAGATCATCCTTTATGTAATATTCTAACTTTTCCATATCAATACATATCAAGAGATAAAGTATGAGCCTGTTCATTCACATATGTATTAATTTACACATTCAATCAACAAATACGTTTTTTGAGATTATCTAATATACTCAGCTATATGTCACTGAAAGGATTTAAACAGAGGAGCAACATAAAGAGGGGAAATAGACTCAGCTTTCCTATTTATTTATTTATTTAATTTATGTATTTTTTTGAGACAGAGTCTCACTCTGTCACCCAGGCTGGAGTGCAGTGGAGCTATCTTGGCTTAATGGAACCTCTGTCCTCTGGGTTTAAGTGATTCTCATGCCTCTGTCTCCCAAGTAGCTGGGACTACAGTTGCTAACCACCATGCCGGCTAACTTCTGTATTTTTAGTAGAGACAGGGCTTCACTATGTTGGCCAGGCTGGTCTTGAGTTCCTGACCTCAGGTGATCTGCCCACCTCAGCCTCCCACAATGCTGGGATTATAGGTGTGAGCCAGCACACTGGGCCAGGACTCTTTATTTTTCTATTAAAAAAAGTTTATTGGGCCGGGCATGGTGGCTCACGACTGTAATCCAAGCACTTTGGAGGCCAAGGTGGGTGGATCACCTGAGGTTGGGAGTTCAAGACCAGCCTGACCAACATGGTGAAACCCCATCTTTAAAAGACAAACAAACAAACAACAACAACAAAAAGTTTATTGAGCACCTGCTACCTGCCAAATCCTATTTTCAGTGGTAAGCAAAAATTAAAAATAATAAAAATCAAAAAGTATTTCCCTTATGCAGCTGCAGGGGCAGGGGACATCCAGTAAAAAAGACAAATAAACGATATAGAATGATGTACGGCGAGATCACGAAGAGGGTTTCAGAAAATTGGGACCGTTTTTTGCAAGAACCAGAAAACCCACTCCAAGTGGCTTAAGCAAAACAGTTACTTGATTTACTAATATGAGTAAAATGTACATGCATAATAAAAAGACATTTGGCTGGGTGCGGTGCCTCATGGCTGTAATCTCAGCACTTTGGGTCACCAAGGCAGGAGGACTGCTTGAGGCAAGAAGTTTGAGATCAGCTTGGGCAACATAGCAAGATCCTGTCTCTACAAAAAATATAAAAGGCAGCCAGGTGTGATGGCATGCACCATAGTCCCACCTACTCGGGAGGCTGAGGTGTGAGGATGACCTGAGCCTGGGAGGTTGAGGCTGCAGTGAGCCGTGATTTTGCCACTGCACTCCAGCCTGAGTGACAGAGTGAGAACATGCCTTGAGGGTGCAGGGAACAAACCCCAAATAAAATAAAAGTCACGTTTCTTACTTCACAACGTCTCTTAGAGATCAGTCCTATGAGTGTATAGGGAGTGTTCCATTCTTTTTTGCCACTGCACAAAATTCCATGGAATCCAAGGACACCTTCCGTTGTGATATTGTGCTGGCCTAGAGCCAGAACCTGAGCAAAACTGTTTTTTAAATAAGTTGAAGTGGCTGCCCCATTCTCCTCACAATAGCTACTGTCCTTGGCCGCTGTAAATAGAACTGCTAGTTTGTTCTATAAGACTATGTAAAGCTGCTTACCTTTTCTTATCAGTAACTGCTAAAATCTGTGACTTCTATCACCACCCAGACGATGTGTAAACAAATGTATATCTTTTTTTTTTTTTTTTTTTTTTTTTTGAGATGGAGTTTCGCTCTTGTTACCCAGGCTGGAGTGCAATGGCGCGATCTCGGCTCATCGCAACCTCCGCCTCCTGGGTTCAGGCAATTCTCCTGCCTCAGCCTCCTGAGTAGCTGGGATTACAGGCATGCGCCACCATGCTCAGCTAATTTTTTGTATTTTTAGTAGAGACGGGGTTTCACCATGTTGACCAGGATGGTCTCGATCTCTTGACCTCGTGATCCACCCGCCTTGGCCTCCCAAAGTGCTGGGATTACAGGCTTGAGCCACCGCGCCCGGCCACAAATGTATATCTTGACTTCTGTAAACCACTGAAGTAACAAACAGAATGACAAAAGTCCCCTGGCCCTTGGAATGTCCGGAGACCCCCGCCCTTGTCTCCACCCAGGAGGTGAATCACAGAATCCCCTAGACCTTGGAATGTCCGGAGACCCCCGCCCTTGTCTCCACCCAGGAGGTGAATCACAGAATCCCCTAGCCCTTGGAATGTCCAAAACCTTTTCATCCCCATCCCCGCCCCTCACCCCCACTCCCAAGGTGGTTTTTCGGGTATAAAAAATCGTGGCACCCTCCTTTTGGCACCACAGGTTGGAGAGACGTGAGTCCTCTGTGGTTGGCCGGCATAATAAATGACCCTGCAATCTGGCATACTTTTGTCTTGGTAATAACTTTCTACACTCGGTCAAATACAACACCGTTTCAAACCTTGCCCGGCAGCCCGGGTTCATGTAGTCCCTGCCAGACTTGTCTCTGCTCTTGGCCAGAGAACACATAGGTAGGCTGGGTGGGGGGCAGGGCTCTGAGGGTGGGCCAAGTTCCCTGGCCTGTCTGGGGATTCCTGGAGTTAGGGTGGAGGCTCACATATTCCTGCTTCCCAGCTCTTTGCCCTGGGAGACATTCTTGTTCCCACTCTTGTTATTTCAAGAAGCTGCCCTGGCTCATTTCTGGTCCTTTTCTCCCTTGTCTCTATGGCCAACTGGGTCACCAGTTGGCCTCAGGGGCCTCCACCCACCCCACATCCGTTCTCGACCTCTCACCCACGCAGGCATCCAGCTGTTCCACAGCTGTGTCAGAGCCCCCAGGTCTGTGTCCACATTTTCCGGGGCAGTTGCCAGGCAGACAGGGTCACCCTTGGCCATGGGATAAAAGGACTCACTTAATGAGTACCTACTATGTGCGAGGTTGTCTGGTAGCCTTTTGCAGGTTAATGTATAATTCTCATAACAATTCTGCCAAATAGATATTCTTATTCCCATCTTGTGGATGGGGAAACAGGCTCAGAGAGCAGATGTCAGAGCTGGGTAATGATGGCGGAGCCTGAATTTGAACCCACTGGTGCCAGAAGCCCTGGTTACCCTTGGGGTTCCTGAGTCATTAAGCAGTAAGCCTCAATAAATATGTGCAGAAGGCATGAATGAAGGGATGAATGAATGAATGAGTGAATTTGAGAGACAGTTCCGGAGCAAGTCCTATATGCCAGGCACTGGTCTACGGGCTAGAGATAGAGCAGTGACCAGACAGCTTCCTTGGCGCTGAAATTCTAATGGGGAAGACAATCTAAACAAGTAAGCAAGCAAACAAAAATAAGATAATGAGAAGGGGCGCGGTGGCTCATTCCTGTGATCCCAGCACTTTGGGAGGTGGAGGCAGGTGATCACCTGAGGTCGGGAGTTGGAGAGCAGCCTGGCCAACTTGTGAAACCTTGCCTCTACTAAAAATACGAAAAATAGCCAGGCATGAGGTCCACGTCTGTAATCCAAGGTACTCAGGAGGCTGAGACACGAGAATTGAACCTTGAGGGTGGAGGTTGCAGTGAGCCGAGATTGCACCACTGCACTCCACACTGGGTGACAGAGCAAGACTCTGTCTCAAAAAAAAGCTAGTGAGATAGTGAGATAGTGATAGGCTCTGTGGGAGAATTTTCATGAGATGAGGTAGGAGGCAGTAGCTGGGTGGGAGTGATGGTGGGTGTGCCTAGTTTAGATAGGAATGGGGTCTCTAATGAGGTGACCTTTGGACTCAGATCTAAATGGCAAGGACAAGCCAGCTACACAGATAGAGGGGAGAGGATTCCAGGTGAAAGGAACAGCACATGCAAAGGCCCTGAGGTCGGATGAAGCCTGGTGTGTGCAGGGAACAGGAAGAATGCCAACGTGGCTAGTGTAGAACACAGGGAGGGCTGGAAGTTCAAGACGCAGGCCACAGCCGGATGAAACAAGCGTGTGGCAGCCACATAAAGACTTGGAGAGGCGGGGCCGGGCGCGGTGGCTCACGCCTGTAATCCCAGCACTTTGGGAGGCCAAGGGGGACAGGTCACGAGATCAGGAGATCGAGACCATCCTGGCCAACATAGTGAAACCCTGTCTTTACTTAAAAAATATAAAAATTTGCCCAGCATGGTGGTGGGTGCCTGTAATCCCAGCTACTGGGGAGGCTCAGGCAGGAGAATCACTTGAATCTGGGAGGTGGAGGTTGCAATGAGCCAAAATCAAGCCACTGCACTCCAGTTTGGCCACAGAGTGAGACCCTGTCCCAAAACAAACACCAAAAAAAAAAAAAAAACAACAACAAAAAAACAAACTTTGAAGAGGCTATGAGGCTATGAGGTGCAGTGGTTCACACCTGTAATCCCAGGACTTTGGGAGGCTAGGGTGGGAGGATGGCTTGGACCCAGGAGGTTGAGGCTGCAATGAGCCATGATTGCACCACTGCACTCCAGCCTTGGGTGACAGAGTGAGACCCTTTCTCAAAAAAAAAAAGAAAAAAACCACTAAAAAATTGTGAAATAAATAATAAAATAAAATAAAATAAAAATGTGGAGAGTTTAAGCAGGAAACTCATGTTTTCCCAGGGTGCCGTGTGGAGAGCGGGCGGTGGCGTGGCCAAAAAGGGAGGAGGAAGCAGGTTGAGGGGGTTCCTGAAGTCACCCTGGCCTGAGAAGGCAGTGACCTGGACCCAGGTGGGAGCTATGGAGACAAAGAAGAAAACAGACTGGGGAAGCGTTTGGAAGGAGATTAAATGAAGATGAATTATGGTTGGGTGATTCAAGAGACAGCCAAGGCTAACTTCTTGGTTTCTGGCTCAAACAACTGGGCAGATGTGATGGGGCCGTTTATTCCGACGGGGAAGATGGAGGAGGAGTTGGTTTTGGTGGGGGCAGTTGGAGAGCTGGGAGGATGAAATGGAGAAGCTCCATTCTGGACGGGGGAGTTTCGCTTGCCCACCGCACCTTCCAGCTGACAGTCAGTCAGCAGATGGATAATAGTCTGGGACTTAAGGTGAAGGTAGGGGAGGACACTGATGAGTCATCCTATGAACAATCGTTAAAGCCTCAAGGCTGGAGGAGACTGGGCAAGGAGCAAGTGAAGACAGTCCCCTTCCGGAGACAGGAGAGTGATGAAGATGCTTGTCACTCAGGGTGGAGGGCTGGCTTCTAGAATGGTGACCTGGGGCTGGGCCCAATGGCTCACGCCTGTAATCCTAGCACTTTGGGAGACCGAGGCGGGCAGATCACCTGAGGTCAGGAGTTAGAGACCAGCCTGGCAAACATGGTGGAACCCTGTCTCTACTAAAAATACAAAAATTAGCTGGGTATGGTGGCACATGTCTGTAATTCTAGCTATTTGGGAGGCTGAGCGGGGAGAATTGCTTGAACCTGGGAGACAGAGGTTGCAGTGAGCTGACATCACACCATTTTACTCCAGTTTGAGTGACAGAGCAAGATTCTGTCTCAAAAAATAAAATAAAATAAAATAAAATAAAAGAATGGTGGCTTGGGACATCCAACAGCTCAGCCTTCTACCCACACCCAGAGGGGCCTGGAGGGTCCCTGGCTGGGATCCCTGTGATGTTCTGGAAGCTGGATCTTAGCCACTGTCCTCAGAGTCTTTGACCTTTTATTTCAATGCCCTCATTCTGAAGGCCCTGAGCTGTGATCTGGACTTGCTACTTCCCTAACCTCTTCCTCCTAGAACTTCAGAAACCTGGCTGGGTTTCCCAGGAAACTGCTTGTTCCCCCCAAAAGGCCAGGAAACTGGTAGAGCAAGTACCTCATTCAAGGTTGCCAGGGTTAGGGCAGGGCTACCTGCAGAGCTGGGGAGGCCAATCCCTCACCTGTCCGCATCCACTTTGGTTTGATTTATCACCAGGCTTTTGTTGTGCCAAATGGAGTGTGAAAACAGAAGAGAACTCCTCGGGATAATGAAGATGCTTAGCGAGAGGGGAGGGAGAGACGTCATCCCGGATAATAGAGCTTGAGGAGAGAAGAGGAGTTTAATACAGAAGTCTGAAGCCAGATGCTGGGTGTACCTGTGGTTTCGGCTACTTGGTAGGCTGAGGTGGGAGTATCACACGCGCCCAGGAGGTTGAGGCCGCAGTGAGCTCTGATCACACCACTGCACTCTAGCCTGGGTGACATGAGCAAGACCCTGTCTTTAACAAAAGAAGGAAAGTTTGACATTTAGCTCGTAATACGTGATGTAATTCTGTATTAATCTGTTTTCACACTGCTATAATGATACTACCTGAAAACAACCAAACAAACAAAAGGCCGGGCATGGTGGTTCATGCCTGTAATCCCAGCACTTTGGGAGGCCGAGGCAGGTGGATCACTTGGGTTTAGGAGTTCAAGACCAGCCTGACCAACATGGAGAAACTCTGTCTCTACTAAAAATACAAAATTAGCCAGGTGTGGTGGCACATGCCTGTAATCCCAGCTACTCAGGAGGCTGAGGCAGGAGAATCGCTTGAACCTGGGAGGCGGTGGTTGCAGTGAGCCAAGATTGCGCCATTGCACTCCAGCCTGGGCAACAAGAGTGAAACTCCATCTAAAAAAAAAAAAGAATTTCTTTAAACAAAAATATCAGTCATTTAAAGAAAAAAGGAAATAAGAGCACTGGTGATATATAGACATGGAGAAAACATTTGAGTTATGTCATTGAACGCCTGGAGTTTGGGAAATTGCCGTCTGGGTGTATGTGTCTACAGTGTGTAATTGGGAATCTGTGCATGAGAGTTTGCATATGAATCTTTGATTTTATCAGTGGAAATGAATCTATGTCTGAGATGGGTGTGCGATATATTTATAAAAGTGTGTGAAAGTGACAGTGTGTCTGAGCACACGGTATTGTGTGACTGTGTATAAGGGGGTCAAGGGGGATACATTTTTCTTATCCTGAGCTTCTCCAAGAAAAATGTATAATGGTGAACTTGTTTAAACTGAGCACATCTCTAATAGGTGTGTGTCTGTCAGCTATTGTCACAATAGTGCTGTGTAACAAATATCGCCCTACCCCAATTAGTGTCTTAAAACAACAAACATAAATGGGGAGAGACTGCTAGTACAATAGGTATGGGTTTCTTTTTGGGGTGATGAAAATGTACTAAAATTAATTGTGGTGGTGGTTGCACAACTATAAGTCTGCTAAAAACCACTGCATTATACTGTTTACACTGGCGAATTTAATAGTACATAAATATTTCACATACTATTAAAAAGCCACTGCAACGAACAGTGATTTTCTTGCTTGTGAGTCTACGGATCAACCCTATGTCTGCTGGAATCACTTGGGCTTGGCTCCTGGCTGCAGTTGGACTCTGGTATGTTCCATGTATTTCTTCTACATGTTTTTTTTATCCTCTTTGGGTCCGCAATTACTCAGGCATGTTCAAGGTGGCCAGCAGAAGTGCAAGGGGATGAGCAGATGTGGAGTGTTTCCTAACACCTTGGCTTGGAGCGAGCACAACACTTCTGCACACATTCCATCGGCAAAAAATCTATACCAATATCTACAGCTATTGCCAAGTCTGGCATCAACAGGAAAGAGAAATAGACTTTCCTCACTCTCACACATTTCAAGGTCATGTGGCAGAAGGGAGTGCAGAACTGAGAATGATAATCCGACCTACCACACCTGTGTAACATGGTGCTTCTGCTCCGTCAAGATCTGTTTAAACGTGGCTCCAAGTTGGGGCCATCTTAAAGTCTCCCACCAACGTCTGCTTGTTCCTGGCATCTTATTTCTTCTTGCTCCTCTCTTCCTCATACTCCTCCCTGTCTCAGGGCTCTTGTGCCTGTGTGAGCTATCTTGCTCCCACCCTGTGTCAAAGCCAGGTTAAAAGCCCTGCCCCCTCACTATTTTTGAGAAGAAACTCAGTCACACTCAGCATGTAGCACGTGTAGCGATTCTGTGGAAGGTTTGAAAGGTTATGGGGAAGGACTGCAAGTTGCACCACCTTTTACTGCATTTATGGCTCTGCCACTCTCCCATTTCTGGCTGGAGACATTAGGGAAGGCTTCCTGGGGGAGGTGGCATTTGACCAGATCTTGAACACTGAGGAAGAGAGTGGCATAAGATGGTGACAGGAAAGAACATTCCAGACAGAGGGAACAACAGCCTGGGTATGTGAGGAAAGGTCTGGTGTTGTTGAGAAAATGCAGTCGTTGGCATGGCTGGAGTGGAAGATGTGAGCTGGGGAGTGCTGGGGGGTGAGGCTGGAATGCTGCACAGGCCCGTGAAGTGGCTTGTTCTGTATTCAGCTAGGCTAGAACTGCTTTTCCAGAATTACTGTCTCCCGATGGTTCTAGGCTGGCATTGGCCACAGGAGAAATTTGTATAAGATCTGGAAGGTAAGAATGAAACTGAGTCACATTTTTATCTTATTTTTTCGTTCAAGGTTCTCAGCTGGGAAGAACTGAGTCATATTTTTAATGCTAAGGTCAATGCGGAGCCCCAGACATGGTGGATACAGCTTCCAGTTGGTGCTCTCGGTTGTCCTTGTGACTCCCAGTTCATCCTCAGGCTTCCAATTTGTCCTGGCCCTCATTCATGTCCAGCCTTCTCCTTGACAGCCAATATAAGTGACCCAGAGACAACGTTAGTGAACAGAGTTCTCTGCCAGCTCCCACAACTGTGTAAGGTCTAACGCTGTAATAAATCCCCTCTCTGATGCTCATAGTGGATCTCTGATTGAATCCCGAGTGATAGACCTTTGTGTGCCACACTGAGGAGGTGGCACATCGTATAGACTTGTTTTTCTCAACGTTTTGTCATTTGAGGACTGCAGTGGCAGAGTTGATGCTCAATGTCCACCAGTCTCTTCTTCTTCCTGGGCTCATGCTTTAGTTCCAGCCTCCCTTGCTGCTAAGCGTAACTATGTGATGAAGTTCTAGCCAGTGGAATGTCGGCTGAAGTGAACTAGGCCTGGTCTCCCAAATCCTTCCATGTGACATCACAGCCTCTCTCTCACTTCTCTAGTTGGCCAGCTGAACACAGGAGGTTCCATGGCAGACCCAAGGCATGGGGGTTTCAGAGTCACTAGCTGGAGGGAGCCTGAGTTCCTGAATGTCTCTGTGGAATTGAAACTCCCACTGCCTTGCATTGGGCTGTGACTTGAGAAACAGAACTTTGTTATGTAAAGCCAGTGAGGTTTGGAATTATTTGCTAGTGTGGGTAGCCAATACCGATACCATTACTGATTCAATCACTTTCTAAAAATCAGTTTACTCATCTTTTTTTTTTTCTTTTAAAGACAGAATCTAGCTCTGTCGCCCAGGCTGGAGTGGTCATGTGATCTCAGCTCACTGCAACCTCTGCCTCTTGGGTTCAAGTGATTCTCCTGCCTCAGCTTCCTGAGTAGCTGGGATTACAGGCGCATGCCACCGTGCCCGGCTAATTTTTGTATTTTTAGTACAGATGGGGTTTCACCATGTTGGTCAGGCTGGTCTCGAACTCCTGACATCAGGTAATCTGCCTGCCTTGGCCTCCCAAGGCAGGGAGATTACCTGATGATTACAGGTGAGATGATTACCTGATGAGATTACCTGGGATTACAGGTGTGAGCCACAGCACCTGGCCAGTTTACTGTTTATAGCTTTTATTTATTTGAAAATAGATTTTTATTGCTAGTTATAAATGCAAAAGCAGCATCACTCACAGCAGAGAGAAGGTAATGATGACAAAGAAGTACAATGGCGATCAAACAGTGATGCGATGTTCTTTCCTTATCTTGTACGGGGCAAGAGCCGCAACGCCCGAGTCTGCTCTCACTTTGTTAGACAGGGAGATTAACAAGTGCTTGACGGATGTTAAAGACAGGCTGGCACCAAGGTAGAGCTTTTCTGCAATGTTCTTGAACCATCATATTCTCATGATTATGTGATAATCACACCATACTTTATGGAACCACATGAGGGAAATCAAGCTGATGGATAATTTTTAAACATTCCTTACCATGGGAAATTTCTTTTCTTTCTTTTTTTTCAGACAGGGTCTCATGCATTACCCAGGCTAGAGTGCAGTGGCGGTCTTGGCTCATTGCATCCTCGGCCTCCCAAATTCAAGCGATTCTCCCATCTCAGCCTCCTGAGTAGCTGGGATTGCAGGCATGTGGCACCACACCCAGCTACATTTTGTATTTGTTAGTAGAGTTGGTGTTTCGTCATGTGGGCCAGGCTCATCTTAAACTCCTGACCTCAGACGATCCACCCGCCTCGGCCTCCCAAAGTGCTGGGATTACAGATGTGAGCCACTGTTCCTGGTCTACCACAGGAAATTTGAGACACACATACGTAGACATCATGAAGATGGTACCATAAACCCCTGTGTGTGCATTACCCAGCTTTAACAACTACAGCCCTCTGTCATTCTTTCTACATCTCCTACCCCTTACACCCCTTACCTCTTACACTCCCACCCTTGCTTCCTTTTTTTTTTTTTTTTTGAGACAGGGTCTCACTCAGTCACCAGGCTGGAGTGCAGTGGCATGACCAGGGCTCACTGCTGCATTGACCTCCTGGGCTGAAGCCATCCTCCCTCCTCAGCCTCCAGAGTAACTGGGTCTATAGGCACTTGCCATTGTGCTTGGCTAATTAAAAAAAAAATTTTTTTTTTAGAGACAGGGTCTTGCTATGTTGCCCAGGCTGGTCTCAAACTCCTGGCTTCAAGTGATCCTCCAGTTTTGGCCTCCCCAAATACTAGGATTACAGGCATGAGCTACCATGCCCAGCCTGGATAACTTTAAATAAATTCCAGACATCATATAATTTCATCTACAAACACTGTAATATGTATTCTAACAATAAGTGTGTTAGAAAATATTCACAATACCTTCATCATACTTAAAGAATTAACACTTCCTTTTTACGGTCTCATATTCTATGTTCGATTTGCCCTAATGACCACAAAAATGAGGTTTTGCAGTTGGTCTCTTGAAGGCAGGATCTACGCAAGGACGCATATTGCCTTGATTGATATGTACTTAGTCTCTTTCTACCCTTTGGGGGATTGATTGCCAAAAAATGGTCTCTCTCTGTATCCTCGCCCTTGGCAAGGTGACTGTGGCTTCTCTTGTTGAGGCAGAGTTTATTTTCAACCTTTGAAGCTGGGCTTGGTCAGGTGACTTGCTTGGGCCAATAGAATGCAGCACAAGTAAAAGTGAGTGCCGTCTGGGTCCTAGCCTTGATGACTCTACATGACTCTGTGCTTCTTGGATCCCTGCCTCAGCAAGGAGAGCAAGCCCAGGCAGCCTGCTGTGGGATGGGAGATTGTGCACAGAAGAGCTTTGCCAGGTGAGGCTGTTCTAGACCAGCCCATCTTCTGACCACAAAGCATGAGATCAGCCCAGCCCAGCTCAGCTGAACCTGGCCCAGACCAAAAGAGCCACAGCCTCTTGTGTAATAATAATTGTTATTTTAAAATCACTAAATTTGGCTGGGTGCAGTGGCTTGCACTGTAATCCCAGCACTTTGGGAGGTCCAGGTAGTTGGATCGCTTGATCCCAAGAGTTCAGACCAACCTGGGCAACATGAAGAAACCCTGTCTCTACTAAAAATAGAAAAATTATCTGGGTGGTGTGCACCTGTTGGTCTCTGCTGCTCAGGAGACTGAGGTGGGAGGATCACCTGAGCCCAGTATGCGGAGGTTGCTGTGAGTCGAGATCGTACCACTGCACTCCAGCCTGGGCCATAGAGCAAGACTCCATTTCAAAAATAAATAAATAAATATATATATATATATACGTAAATATTAAAAAGTTGGCCGGGCATGGTGGCTCACACCTGTAATCCCAGCACTTTGGGAGGCTGAGGCGGTGGATCACCTGCGGTTGGGAGTTTGTGGCCAGCCTGACCAACATGGAGAAACCCCATCTCTACTAAAAATACAAAATTAGCCAGTTGTGGTGGCACATGCTTGTAATCCCAGCTACTTGGGAGGCTAAGGCAGGGGATCGCTTGAATCTGGGAGGCGGAGGTTGCGATGAGCCAAGATTTCACCATTGCATTCTAGCCTGGGCAACAAGAGCAAGACTCCGTCTCAAAAAAATAAATAAAATAAAATCACTAAATTCTAGTGTAGTTTATGACATAGTATTATTGTGGTAAATAGATAACTGACATAAATCTACAGAATTCTTCCTTTTTTTGAAAATGTCATTTACCCAGCACTTTGGGAGGCCGAGGAGGGTGGATCACGAGGTCAAGAGATCGAGACCATCCTGGTCAACATGGTGAAACCCTGTCTCTACTGAAACTACAAAAAATTAGCTGGGCATGGTGGCGCATGCCTGTAATCCCAGCTACTCAGGAGGCTGAGGCAGGAGAATTGCCTGAACCCAGGAGGCCGGGGGAGTGAGTCACTGCGACCTCTGCCTCCTAGGTTCAAGCTATTCTCATGTTTCAGCCTCCTGACTAGCTGGGACTACAGGCATGCACCACCACGCTTGGCTAATTTTTGTATTTTTAGTAGAGACAGGGTTTAACCATGTTGGCCAGGCTGGTCTCGAACACCAGACCTTGTGATCCACCCGCCTTGGCCTCCCAAAGTGCTGGGATTGCAGGCATGAGCCACCAGGCCTGGCCAAGCCTCTTTTTGAAACGAATTTTATTTATTTATTTTAAAGATAAGGTCTTTTAAGATAGGATCTCAGCTCCAAGTTGAGCCTCTTTGAAAGATGGGTGGAATTTAGATAGGCAGAGAGAAGGAGGACACATCCAAAGTGAGGAGGGCGGGGAGGGTAGAGTCAGAGAGCATTTTGAAAGTGCAGAGCAATCACCAGCAGTAACCTTCTGTCAGCTTTCTTTGTTATCCTCTGGTATAGAGGTCAGGGCAGAGACCAGATTTTATCTTAGGTTCTAATTCTAATGGGTTGGTAATGAGTACATGGAATACTTTGTTGAGATACATTGTGAAACCACATTCCTGTTCAGTGGGAAATTTGCTGTAATTGACTAGCAATGTCTGTCATGGCTCTGGGAAGCCTAGGTGGTGATGTGATTGCCATGAATTTGCTCCAGATCAATGCCTCTCCTCCCACCACAGAGTTTTTGACATGGAAACCCATAAGGAAAGGAGGGCTGAAAGGGATATCTGACATGGACTGTGGCAGACCTTACCAACATTCATTCACTTTTTTTTTTTTTTGAGGTGGAGTCTCACTCTGTCACCCAGGCTGGAATGCAGTGGCGTGATCTCAGCTCACTGCAACCTCCACATCCCCAGTTCAATCGATTCTCCTGCCTCAGCCTCCCAAGTAGCTGGGATTACAGGTGTGTGCCACTATACCCAGCTAATTTTTGTATTTTTGTAGAGATGGGGTTTTACCATGTTGGTCAGGCTGGTTGAGAACTCCTGAGCTCAAGTGATCTACCCGCCTCGGCCTCCCGAAGAAGAGCCCTGTTCCAGCTGCTGAAAGTGGTGTCCTCAGAGAGCACACAGGTGTCAGGCCCTTGGGCTGAGCCCCTGCCTCACCTGCAGAAGGCCACCTTGCGCAGGGTCACACCACTTTCCTGGGATGTCCCATGTCTAGTAATTTTGATTAGGGGATATACAAAGGTCTGGCCATCTTGGCCCAATCTAGGCAATTCCGAACAGCCATTTTGACTTCCTGTTTCTTGGCGGGGTTGGTTAAGATGGTGTTGCACCTGGATTTCGGGTCAACTTCTCTCTCCACCCACTCCTGCTTCCTCTCTGTTCCTTCCCCAGGAAGTGATCTCAAGGGGGCTCCTTTAAATATCCCCTGAACACTAAATACTATCTTAGAGTCTGCTTCTTGGGAAACCTAACCCAGGACACACATAAGTCAAACAAAAGTTTTGTGAAACAATATTTATCTTTTTTGTGTGTCATGCATTCTCATATTATCTATTTATTTTATTTTTTAAATATTTAATTAAATATTAATGACATTTATTTTCATGTTGGTCATGACCCACTACATTGATTTGAATCTGCCATGGTTTTGAAAGCACCTGCCTGGGCTCTGCCCATGAAGCATGGAGGATGCTTAGTGTGTCCTTTGGGATGTCTTTGTTTGCAAGTAAAAGAGTGCCTGGCTAAACATGGATTAAGTACTAGGGGTTCATTTTTTGCATAACAGATTTGACAATAGGTGATTTCAGAGTTAGTTCATGACTCAACAGCTTCATCAACCACTCAGGGTCTTTCCATATATTTCCTCTCTGATACCCTTGACATATTGGCCATGTCTCCTCCTAGTCACAAAATGGCTGTCACTGCCACTGCCAGCCATCACATCCTCATACAACCACCTCTGAAGGAAGCAGGCATGGAGAGCAGCTCCTCATATATTTTTTTTAATTCAGAAAAAAAAATATTCTGCAGAAGCCACAGGAGCAGCCTTCCCCTTACACCTCATTGGCCAGAAGTGGGTCATTGTTTATATCTAAATGAATCTCTGCTCATCCAATACCTAAAGTTCCATTAGCAAAGCAAACAGATGACTAGGCTAGGCATGGTGGCCCGCTCCTGTAATCCTGGCACTTTGAGAGGCCAAGACGGGCAGATCACATGAGGTCAGGAGTTCAAGACTAGCCTGACCAACATGGTGAAACCCTGTCTCTACTAAAAATACAAAAGTTAGCTAGGTGTGTTTGCACGTGCCTGTAATCCCAGCTACTCGTGAGGCTGGGGCAGGAGGGTCACTTGAACCTGGCAGGCGGAGGTTGCAGTGAGCTATCATGCCACTGCACTCCAGCCTGGGCTACGGAATGAGACTCAGTCTCAAAACAAAACAAAAAAACAGTGTGAGTGAGTGAGTGAGTGAGTGAGTGTGTGTGTGTGTGTGTACTAGACTGTGATGTAAATGTCTTCCATATTCTGGGTCCTGGTGGGAGTGGTTTTCAAGCCCGTGGCTGGGCTGGGCTGGGCTTCTGCCTGAGTCGTTTTTCTCCTAATTGCCTTGTGAGGTGTAGTCACTTTTTCCACGGCTCCGTTTGTGAGAAGCAACCCTGCATTTATGAGACAGCCCCCTGGCATATTCAAACACCAGTGCCAGGCAGAGCTGTTGGTACCTCCCATGCATTAAGAAAAGGCAGCTGCTGAATGTCCCCAAATGAAAATGACTAAGGAGGATTAAAGCCAAGCTATGTCGCTGCTACCCCTGATGAATACACTCACAGCAGCCCTCTGGTTTCCGGGGTCCTCCTCCATCCTGTCTTGGCTGCCTCCTCCTTGACCCTTGGTTTCTTTCTTCCTGTCTCCCTTCCCAGAAGGTTGTCTACAGCAAATTGTATTTTAAGTCCTGTAATGATGTGTTGGTTAGAGGCTCAGAGCTAGCTCTGCCCTTGGCAAAAATCTGGATGAACTTTTCATGCTGTTGGTTTGCAAAACCCTCCACGTGCAGCTCTTTGCTTGTTGCCTGGAACATCAGGGAGGGACGGGAGGGTAAGAACCTCAGGGTCTGTGCTTCTGCCCTCTGGAAATGGGGGCTCAAGTGTCTGTAGAGCTCACGTGTCAGGCTTTCTGTGTGCCCAAGTGCCCTAGGGAGCGTGATAAAAATGCAGATTCCTGGGCTGCTCCAAAAGCCCAGTGAGTGACCTGGGAATCTGCATTTTAAAAAACCCAAAACTTTTCACTGACATAATTTCACTCTTACAGAAAAGTTGCAAGAATGGTTCAAAGAAGTCACATATACCTCGTCACATTTGCTCTACCACTTCTCACTTTCCAGATATAAATATGCATATTTTTTCTGAATCATTTGAGGAGTTGCAAAGGTAATGCCTCTTTACCTGAGCTTACCTCCTGAGAACAAGGAAATTCTCTTACATAACTCAGCACTGAATGACGAAGTTTAGGATACTTAGCATCAGTACTAGTATCTAATCCACAGTACATAGTAAATTTCCCTAATTGTCACTGCCCCTTTACTTTTTAATGATCACACATTGCTTTAGTTATATTAAAACAAAAAATTTGTTCTTTTTTTTTTTTTTTTTTTTTTTTGTGACATAGACATACTCTGTTGGCCAGGGTGGATTGCGCAATCTTGGCTCACTGCCACCTCCGCCTCCCGGATTCAAGTGATTCTCATGCCTCAGCTTCTTGAGCAGCTGGGACTACAGGTGCATGCCACCACACCCGGCTATTTTTTTTGCATTTTTATTAGAGATGGGTTTTCATCATGTTGGCCAGGCTGGGTTGAACTCCTGGCCTCAAGTGATCCACCCACCTCAGCTTCCCAAAGTGCTGGAATTACAGGCATGAGCTACTGTACCCAGCCTGTCTCTTTTAATCTGAAAGAGTTCTTCAGCACCCACCCCCCCATCATTCATGACCTTGACACTCCTGGGCTCAGGCTAACCTCCCGCGTTGGCCTCCCAGAGCGCTGGGATTACAGGCAGACCTGGACATTTTAGAAGCGTTTAGACCACTTGTTTTGTAGACTGCCCCTCAGTTTGCATTTGTCTGGGAACCTGTATTTTTAACATCTCTGTTGACCTTGAAATGTTTGAGAGGCTTGGGCTGCCCTGTCTAAGATGCGCATATTTACAACTCCTACCTCTCAAGAACTCAAAGGACTTGAAAAAAATAGCTTTTTTTGAGTTGGGGACTTTTTTTTTTAAGATCCGATTTGTTCAGAACTCAAATCCCAGAGATTCCTTAATTGCCTGGGTTGCTAAGCTGGCTAAGTCTTAAGGGATCCTGCTGGGCTTTTAATTTCTCTGACTTTGATCCTCTGGAAGGCGGGAGGGTTTTGGCAAGGTTGAGGAGCAGGCTGGCAGGTGGGAAGTGGAGGGCAGGCAGGGGTCAAGGCTGGGCGCGGATAAAAACAGCAACGTGGCCCTGTGCGGTGGCTGCCTGTAATCCCAGCACTTTGGGAGGCTGAGGCAGGCAGATCACTAAAAATGTAAAAATTAGCTGGGTGTAGTGGCAGGCGCCTGTAATCCCAGCTATTTGGGAGGCTGAGGCATGAGAATCACTTGAGCCAGGGAGGTGGAATTGCAGTGAGCCAAGATCACGCCATTGCACTTCAGTGACGGAGGGAAACTCTGTCTCAAAACAAAAACAAAAACAAAAAGCAGCAGCGTGTCCTCCCCGCACAAGAAGTGCTGGCAATGCGCTGGGTGCCCTGGGCTGATCGGTCCTCCAGGACTCTCACCGTTCTGTATGGTGTGAACCACCGTTAGCTCCATTTTGCAGATGAGGAGACTGGGGTTCAGAAAGGTGACATCCCTTATCCCTCAGTGCTTAGTTAGGAAGTGGCTGAGCCGGGATTTTGTTGTTTTTTGAGACAGGATCTCACTCTTTCACACAGGCTGGACTGCAGTGGTGCAAACACGGCTCACTGCAGACTGGAACTCTTGGGCTCAAGTGATACTCTCACCTCAGCCTCCCTAGCAACTATAACCACAGGTGTGCGCCACCATGCCCAGCTTATTTATTTATTTCTGAGACAGAGTTTCACTGTCACCCAGGCAGGAGTGCAGCGGTGCCATCTCAGCTCATTGCCGGCTTGACCTGGGCACAGGTGATCCTCCTGCCTCAGCCTCCTGAGTATCTGGGACTACAGGCATGCATCACCATGCCTGGCTAATTTTTATTTTTATTTATTTATTTATTTATTTTGAGACAGAGTCCACTCTGTCACCTAGGCTAGAGTGAAATGGCGCGTTCTCGGCTCACTGCAACCTCTGCCTCCCGAGTTCAAGCGATTCTCCTGCCTCAGCCTCCCTAGTAGCTGGGATTACAGTCACTCACCACAATGCCTGGCTAATTTTTGTATTTTTAGTAGAGATGGGGTTTCACCATGTTGATCAGGTTGGTCTTGATCTCTTGACCTTGTGATCCGCCTGCCTCAGCCTCCCAAAGTGCTGGGATTACAGGTGTGAGCCACTGCACCAGGCATGCCTGGCTAATTTTTAAATTTTTCTTGGTCAAGGCTGGTTTTGAACTCCTGGGCTCAAGCAATCCTCCCGTCTTGGACTCCCAAAGTGCTAGGATTACAGGCATGAGCCACCACACGCAGCCTTGAGCTGAGGTTTGAACCTAAGCCTGTCTGACTGCAAACAGGCTTTCACTGTGCTTGCTTAACCATTGTGGCATCCCCCTCACCAGGAATCAAACACGGTCCAGAAAGTTCTGGAAGGAACCCAGTTTCGTGAATGAGAAGCATGCAATTTGACCCAAACACCAGCGTAACAGGCTGTGATTGGTTGTGTTGGGGTACGCCCCATCTGCTAGGTGGTTTTTAGACTTCGCCATCTGCAGCTGCGTACATGGTGGAGCCAGATGGCTTGAGTTCAAATTGTGGCTCTGCCACCAACTGGCAGCGTGACCCTGGGCAGTGCTGGGTGTCGTCTGGTGGCCTCCCCAGATCCCTTCCCTGCCCTCTCCATCTTCTCAGGACCTGAGAGTTTGCCCTCAGTGGATTTGGCCAATTGGAAGCCTGGACGGAATAGAGGGAGAGAGGGGAGGAGGCTCACCGTGTTCATTTTCCCAGCTCCTGGCGGGGACACCACGCATTCTTCTACTGAAGGCCACGGTTTCAATCAGGCCTCTCTCCCATCCAGGACAGCCACTGGGTCTGGTTTGGGAATCCTCCCCTTCTAAAACCCTCCTGTCTCCTTTAGGGCTTCGGTGCTAAGGGCTCCCTGCTGTTTTCTTTTCTTTTTTTTTTTTGAGATGGAGCCTCACTCTGTCCCGCCAGGCTGGAGTACAATGGCATGATCTCAGCTCACTGCAACCTCTGCCTCCTGGATTCAAGCATTTCTCCTGCCTCAGCCTCCCAGGTAGCTGGGACTACAGGTGCCCACCACCACGCCTGGCTAATTTTTATATTTTTAGTAGAGACGGTTATCACTATGTTGGCCAGGCTGGTCTATAACTCCTGACCTCAAGTGATCTGTCCACCTTGGCCTCCCAAAGTGCTGGGATTACAGGAGTGAGCCACCGTGCCTGGTCCCAGTAGCTACTTGTATTGAGTGCTTACTGTGAGCTAAGATTTGTGCTACACGCTTTGCATTACTCAATCCCTCCTCACAATCCTAGGAGGTAGATACAATCACCATCCTGTTTACAGATGAGGAAACTGAGGCTCAGACTACTCAAGCAACTTGTTCAAGGTTGCACAGCTGAGAAAACAGTATGCCTCTGAAGCCCAGGCTGTAGCCACTGCCCTGCCTCCGAGGCATGAAGCCAAATACACGGTCTGAATGGGAATTCATGATACAGAAGGGTGGAAAGGTATCAGCCCGGCCCTGGCCTTGGGACCTAAAGCGTTTGGGCATTTTTGGCTGGGTGGTAGGTTGACAGTGAGGCGCTTTGCTCTGACACATGCCCAGGGTCACCTGCTGCAATTCCTGCTCAGCTACTTCCAAGCCTTCTCACCCTGGCAAGTTCCCTAACCTCTCTGTGCCTCAATTTATCCTTCTGTAAGAAGGGGATAGCCACATGACCTGCCTCAGAGGTAATGTTGTGAGGGTTAAATGAATGAGAGTATTAAAGAGCTCAGCGCAGCATCTGGTAAATATTTCGTATATTAATATTAGCTATCATTGTCGTCGTCATCATTGCCTGTTGGACAACACGTATGTGTGTGTGGCTGAGGAAGTGGAGCACCTTTGGTGGATTCCCTCCTTCCCTTGCTGTCTGGATCTCATCTGGTGCACCTGAGCTGGTCTCTGCTGAGTCATTTTACTTCTTTGTCCTCTGCAGCCAAATGGAGACCTCTCCCTGACTCTGCCTGGCCTTCAGACACTTTCAGAAGGCAGCTAACACCATCTGGCCTTGAGAATGCTGAGTCCTTATATTTGAGGATGGAGCTGAGAGCTTTTGGGAAACATCATCTCCGGGAGGGCCAGCCTGGGTCCAGCTCACAGACATAAGCGGTCCTAATATCCCAACTTTTCACTGACTCACACATGCACTCAGTGCTTTATTGAGCACCTACTGTGTGTCCGTCACTGTGCACGGTGCCGGGGCTGTACTGTAGTAAAGAAAACAGGAGACGAGGTCCCTGCCGTCATGAAGCTCACGTGCTAGAGGAAGTGACAGACAGCAGGTAAGTAACAAATGAATATATAATGGCAGAGAAAAATAACAGCAATGGCAAAAAGCAAAGCAAGGGAAGGGGGCTAGAGAGTGACTGGGACGGGAGGCAGATGGTGTGTGAGTGTTGTAAACTCAAGGAGGTGCCTGTTCATGGGATGCTCTGGGATATTCTGGGATAGCTGAGATAGCCAGGTAAAATGCACTGGGAATTTGTTGCTGACACTGAGGCAGCAGGGTAGGGTCTGGAGCAGGGAGCCTAAGGTCGGTTCACGCTGACTTCCTAGAACTAAATCAAAAATCCCAACTTTTCAAGCCCCAGTAACAAAAGGACCAGATAAGTAAAAGACCAGAGGCTGGACCGTGCTCAGCCTGATCTTCCTACAATCTTTATGCAGAAGTAGATAGATGTGAAAACTGGAGAGTTTTAAAAAGTCTAAAAGGAGCTAGCTAGAATGTCAACAGAGGCTGCTCATAGGATTGTAAGAAGCAGAGGAGATAGAGGGTGGAACCTTGTTTCTGAGCCTGGCTGCCTGGGTTCAAATCCTAGCCTTGCCACTTGCTAGCTGTGAGAAGAGGACAAATCACTTCACCTATGTGTGCCTCAGTTTCCTCATCTGTAAAATGGGTGTAATAGTGACATGCAGGTATGAGGTTATCTTACTATTTATAAAGCACTTCCAATGGATCTAGTACATAATGACTCCGATCTAAGTGTTTTTTTCTGACTGTATTGAAACAAGTGGGCATGAAAAGAGATTCCCTTTCCACCCTGACGTACGGATTGAGAATTTTTGGGGGCTGGGCTCCCTGCATGCATTAAATACATATTTTGTAATTAAAAACCTTTTGTTATAGAAAATGTTGAACATATATGAAATTAGAGAGAATATTACAATTTTTTATTTTGTTTCTTTCTTTTTTTTTTTTTTTTTTGACAGTGTTTTGCTCTGTCACCCAGGCTGGAATGCAGCGGCACCATCTCAGCTCACTGCAACCTCCACTTCCCAGGTTCAAGTGATCCTCCTGTCTCAGCCTCCCAAATAGCTGGGACTACAGGTGCGTGCCACAATGCTCAGCTAATTTTTTGTATTTTTAGTAGAGATGGGGTTTCACTGTGTTGGCCAGGTTGGTCTCAAACTCCTGAACTCAAGTGCTCCATCTGCCTTGGCCTCCCAAAGTGCTGGGATTACAGGCATGAGCCAGTGTGCCTGGCCTATTTTTCATTTTCTTGAGACATGGTCTCTCTCTCACCCAGGCTGCAGTGGCACGATCATGACTCAGTCCCCTCAAACACCTGGGCTCACGGGATCCTCCTGCCTGAGCCACCTGAGTAGTTGTGACTACAGGCGTGCACCACTGCACCTGGCTAATTTTCTAATTTCTTTTGCCTCGCTGTGTTGCCGGGGCTCGTCTTGAATTCCTAGGCTTAAGAAATCCTCTTGCCTCAGCCTCCCAAAATGCTGGAATTATAGGCATAAGCCACCTTCCCTGGCTCAGAATATTATAATGAACCATTGTATACCCATTGCTCGTGTCAATGATTAGTAGCTCATGGTGATGCCTGCATTTTTAACAAGGCCCTGGTGCACACTTCATTTTGAGAAACCCCCAGTGGGATTCCAGGATGCTCCTGAAGCTGTTACCAGAAAGGGGTCCCGATCCAGACCCCAAGAGAGGGTTCTTGGATCTCTTATAGGACAGAATTCAGGGCGAGTCCACGGAGTAAAGTGAAAGCAAGTTTATTAGGAAAATAAAGGGTTAAAAGAACGGCTGCTGCATAGACAGAGGAGTCCCGAGAGCCGCTGGTTGCCCATTTTTTTTTTTTTTTTTTTTTTTTTGAGACAGAGTTTCACTCTTGTTACCCAGGCTGGAGTGCAATGGCGCGATCTCGGCTCACCGCAACCTCCGCCTCCTAGGTTCAGGCAATTCTCCTGCCTCAGCCTCCTGAGTAGCTGGGATTACAGGCATGCGTCACCATGCCCAGCTAATTTTTTGTATTTTTAGTAGAGACGGGGTTTCACCATGTTGACCAGGATGGTCTCGATCTCTTGACCTCGTGATCCACCCGCCTCGGCCTCCCAAAGTGCTGGGATTACAGGCTTGAGCCACCGCGCCCGGCCGGTTGCCCATTTTTATGGTTATTTCTTGATGAGATGCTAAACAAGGGGTGGATTCTTCTTGCCTCCCTGTTTTAGACCACATAGGGTAACTTCCCGACGTTGCTGTGACATTTGTAAACAGTGGCAGTGAAGTTGCGGGAGGTCACTCTTGTTGCCATCTTGGTTTTGGGGGGCTTTGCCGGCTTCTTTACTGCAAGCTGTTTTATCAGCCAGGACTTTATGAGCTGTATCTGCCTACCTCCTGTCTCGTCCCGTGACTTAGAGCAGCGTAACTGTCTGGGAATGCAGCCCAGCAGGTCTCAGCCTCACTCTACCCAGCCCCTGCTCAAGATGGAGTCGCTCTGGTTCACACCCCTCTGACATGGCCTGTTGAACACATGCTAGTTTGTTGGGATTTTGCTAGACAAGCTGCTAATCTTGAAATCAGAAAAGATAATTTAAAAAACTTTGTTCGCTCCCAAGAAAAATTTTGTCTGCTCCTAAGAAGAGGATTTTTTGTCCAAGTTCAGAGGACGAGAGCACTGAACACTTCCTGGAAAGGCTCAACTTTCTAACCTGTCCTGAGGTCCCTTCTATTGACAGTGACCATTCACTCCGCAGCCCCATTGACTATCAAGGGAGGCCAGGCCCTGCTTCACCCAGGCTCCGGGAATGAGGCTCAAGAAGCAAATGAATTGGGGTAGTTAATTCAAGGGTCCCCTTTAGCTCCCTTAGCAGCACAAATTGTCCCTGAGGATGGTGGCTCCATTCTTGGATACCAAGGGAGGCACAAGTTTGCCTTTGACTGCTCTCTGAGTGTTTCCTCTGGGCGGCTCCCTGTCATTAGGGACGTGCCCACATTTACCAAATTGACAAGCCCGATTTCACCTGGTCACACCCTCCTTGGCACAGAAAACTGAGACTTCTTTTTCTTCCTGCTAATTTGCCATCAAGGTGTTCTGCTGTCACCATCGTAATTGCCTGTAGTCACTGCCCACTTAGTAGGCTCCTTACACCCATTAACTCAATGAATTCCTGCATCCACCTTGGAGGTGAAACTTGTTACCCGCAGCTCACAGAAGAGGACACTGAGGCCTAGAGAACTGTGGCAAAGACTGCTCCGTGTTCCCAACAGCCAATGTTCCCTCTTTCAAAGTAAGAGATTCAACTTTACCAGGGAACATGGCAGTCTAGAATTTCCCAGCCTCCTTTGTGGATAAGTGTGGCCATGGGACTCGGGTATGGCTAAGGGCTGTGCAGGGAAGAGTCCCGCAGTGGTTCTGAAACACTCTCTCTAAGGGGTCACTGCTTCTACACCCCTTCTTTGATTCTGGCGTCTGGAACTTGAAGGCCAGCATCTTGAACTATGAGAGAGCCCTGAATGGAGGGGCCTCTGGCTGGGAGGATACCACTGACCACTGTAACCAGGCCCAGTTCAAAAAGAAATAAGCTGCTTCTTTGTTCTTCCTTCTTCCTCTTCCTCCTCCTTCTTTTTCTTTCTTCTTTTCTCTCTCCCACTCCCCTTCCTTCTCCCCCTC
>NW_022436942.1:68942696-68984429 GCF_009761245.1 Sapajus apella
CCCCTTCCCTCTCCCCTTCCCCTTCACTCTCCCTCTCCCCTTCTCTCTCCCCCTCCCCTTCCCTCTCCCCCCTTCCCTCTCCCCCCCCTTCCCTCTCCCCCCTTCCCTCTCCCGCTCCCCTTCCCTCTCCCCCCTTCCCTCTCCCCCTCCCCTTCCCTCTCCCGCTCCCCTTCCCTCTCCCCCCTTCCCTCTCCCCCTCCCCTTCCCTCTCCCGCTCCCCTTCCCTCTCCCGCTCCCCTTCCCTCTCTCCTTCCCCTTTCGCCTTTCCACCTCCTCTCTCCCCCTCCTCCCTTCTTCCTTTTCTTCTTTCTTCTTTTTCTTCTTCTTCCTTCTTCCTCTTCTTTTTTCTTCTTCCTCCTCCTCCTCTTCATTTCTTCTCTCTTCTTCTCCTTCTCCCTCTCCCCCTCCTCTTCCTTCCCCCCTCTCCCACCCTCCCCCTGCCTTCTCCTCCTCCTCCTTCTCCTTCTTCTTCTTTTTCTTCTTCTTCCTCCTCTTCTTTCTTCTTCTTTTCTTCTTTTTCTCCTTCTTCCTCTTCTTCTGTTTTGGTAGAGATAAGTTCTCACTGTGTTGCCCATGCTGGTCTTGAACTCCTGGACTCAAGGACTCCCAAAGTGCTGGGATCACAGGCGTGGACCACCATGCCCAGCCTCTTCTCAAAGGTTTACATTTTTATTTATTGAGCCAAACTGCAATACCAAACATGGTGACAGATTTGGGATTTAATCTACATCTATGCGACTCTTAACTAACCTATCTCCAGTAGTGGGGGTATATTGTATAACGCTGTAGGATTCAGAAAACCCTTGTCCAAGGAATTATCTCGCATGGTCTCAGATATCAACTCACTTTTGAGTAAGGAGTCTTTTTTTTTTTTTTTTTTTTGAGACAGTCTTGCTCTGTTGCCCAGGCTGGAGTGCAGTGGTGCAATCTTGGCTCACTGCAACCTCCGCCTCCTGGGTTCAAGTGATTCTTCTGCCTCAGCCTCCTGAGTAGCTGGGATTATAGGTGCCTGCCACCACGCCCGGCTAATTTTTGTAGTTTTAGTAGAGATGGGGTTTTACCATGTTGGCCAGGCTGGCCTCGAACTCCTGAGCTCAAGTGATCCTCCCTCCTTGGCCTCCCAAAGTGCTGGGGCTACAGGCATGAGCCACCGTGCCTGGCCAGAATTTATGCTTTAAATGGGTGAGTTGCAACGTATGGGAATTATATGCCAATAAAGCGGTTAAAAAAATCAATAGCGCTGAGGTTGAGAAGGCGTGAATAGGAGGTAATTAATTTGAGAGAAGAAACTTGGGGGATCACGTGAGGGGACAGGTTAGGCAGGCTAAGGAGTTTTATCTTTGTTACTGCTGATGGGTGACAGGATTGGCGGACTCGTCCCGGAGAGGCATTCATATTTCTGGGTTGTTTGAGCACCTCCCTGTGCCGGACATTTTCATGTACCATCCTGTACCATCCTCGTGATGAATCTGCAGTTAGGTCTGGCCAGCTCATTGTGGAGATGAGTAGCTGGGGCTCAGAGAGGTTTGGTGACTTGTTCAAAGCTGCACAGCTGGTAAGTTGTGTAGCAGGGGTCTGAACATGATTGGACCCTGTGGCTTTCTATGCTGCGCCCCTACTCTCACTGAGGGCTGTGTACCAGGGAGTGGCATGGGTGTCATCTGCCTCTGCTGTCTTCCGTTACAGCCCTGGTTGCATCTTGGGTCCTGGAAATGCCCCAGGAGACCCTTGTCAGAGTGCTGACATCATCCCTCGGCTGGGGTGCAGCTGGCATCTGGATGGGGTTGGTTGCTTAGCAACACAGATGCAGATTCTGCCCAGAGCAAAGGGAACTTCAAGGAGAATAGCCCCAGGAGGACCTTGGGAACCTGAGGCCTGTTCTGAGGTGGGAGGCCTGGGAACAGCTCTGTCCCTGGGCTGGACAGGGAGAGCCCTCCTTAAGGGGGTGACTGAGCTTTAGAGGACAGTAAAGGAGAACCATGAGGCCTGGTTAATCATTGTGATATTGTTCTTACAACCACAGCTACCTTTCAGGAGCACCACCTGCACCATGCCCAGCACTGCGCTAAGTGCCTGAATTCCAGCATCCTCCCTGAGCCCCTGCCATAGGTTACTATTAGTGTCCTCTTTGCAAAGAAGGAAACCAGGGCTCCTAGAGGGTGAATGACTTGCCTGCAGCCAGAAACTGGAGCAGCTGGGACCTGAACCCCAGCTTCTTCTTTTTTTTTTTGAACTGGAGTCTCACTCTGTCACCCAGGCTGGAGTGCAGTGGCACGATCTCAGCTCACCAAAACCTCTGCCTCCCGGGTTCAAGTGATTCTCCTGCTTCAGCCTCCTGAGTACCCTGGATTACAGGTGCCCACCACCACGCCCAGCTAATTTTTGCGTTTTTAGTAGAGACAGGGTTTCACCATGTTGCTCAGGCTGGACTTGAACTCCTGACCTCATGATCCGCCTGCCTTGGCCTCCCAAAGTGCTGGGATTACAGGCGTGAGCCACTGTGCCCGGCTGAACCACAGCTTCTTTAACATCCTGGATCACCTCAGATTGCAGCCCTGACTGGGCACCTGGTAGAGAGACTTCACCCTGTGCCTCCAAGGTCCTGTGTGATCTGTTCCGCTCTCTCTGTGGTTCTCTTTTGCCAGCGCCAGGCATCATGTCGCTGCATCATTTCTGTAAACACTCCGACCTCCTTCCAGACACACACAGGGCCTTTGCACTTGCTGGTTCCTCTGCTCAGGGTGCTCTTCCATCCCTCTCATCATGTAGTTTGCACTGACTCATCCTGGTCTCCAATGGAACATCTTTTCATTCATTCATTTGTGGATCCAAACGTAGTTACTGGCCAGCTACTGTGGCTCACATCTGTAATCCCAGTACTTTGGGAGGCTGAGGTGGGTGGATCACCTGAGGTCAGGAGTTCAAGACCAGCCTGACCAACATGGTGAAACTCTGTCTCTACTGAAAATACAAAAATTAGCCGGGTGTGGTGGCGCGTGTCTGTAATCCCAGCTACTCGGGTGGTTGAGGTGCAAGAATCGCTTGAACCTGGGAGACAGAAGTTGCGGTGAGCAGAGGTCACGCCACTGCACTGCAGCCTGGGTGACAGAGCAAGACTCTGTCTCAGAAACAAAACAAAACAAAACAAAAACCCCACATAGTTATGGTGCCTCCTGATGCCAGGTAAATATTAGTAAATAAAGTATACACGATCCTGGATCTCTTGGCGATTACACATTGGTGCCAGAGGCAGACATTGAATGATAAATGAACGGACGAGCCAACATAAACACAGTTGCAAACTCCCTCTCCTCCTGGGAAACATTCCGTGACTCCTTTGCCCTTTGGCAAGAATAGATCTGGTCTCCCTTCGGGATATACTCATGGTTTTTCACAGTAGTTAGCCCAACAATAACTAATCACTTAATTGTGTAATTATTTAATGCTGGTCTGCCCTCTTAGGCTGTGGGTTCTGTGAGGCCAGGGACTGTGAAGCCATCTGTGACTTGCTCACGGGTTTGTTCACAGCACCCACCATGGCTGCTCCTTCAACACTGTTTAATAATAATAAAAGCACTTACATAGCACTTGTGAGGCACCAGGTGCTGTTCCAAGTGCTTCCTGTGCAGTAGCTTATTAAATCTTCTCAACAATTCTATGAGGTCAGACTATTTTTTTTTTTGAGACAGAGAATGAATAACTATTCTTATTCATATTTTATAGATGAGGAAACGGAGGCACAGAGAGTTTAAGCAACTTGCCCAAGGTCACACAGCTGGTAATAGATGGAGCTAGATTGGTTTTGTTTTTGTTTTTGAGACGGAGTCTCACTTTGTCACCCAGGCTGGAGTGTAGTGGCACCCTCTTGGCTCACTGCAAGCTCCGCCTCCAAGGTTCAAGCCATTCTACTGCCTCAGTCTCCTGAGTAGCTGGGACTGCAGGCATCTGCCACCACACCCAGCTAATTTTTGCATTTTTAGTAAAGATGAGGTTTCACTATGTTGGCCGGGCTGGTCTCAAACTCCTGACCTCAGGTGATCACCTGCTTTGGTCTCTCAAAGTTCTAGGATTACAGGCGTGAGCCCTGTGCCTGGCTGGAGCTAGATTTGAACTCATGGCTCCAGGGCCCATGATTTCAATCGGTAGTCTCTGAATGAAAGTAAGAAAGGAAGGAAGTAGGGAAAGAAGAAAGGAGGGAAGGAAGAAAGGAAAGAAGGAAAGAGGAAGAGAAGAAGGGAGATAGGAAGGGAGGAAGGGAGGAAGAAAGGGAGAGAAGGAGGGAGGGAGGAAAGGGAATGGAAGGGAACTAGGTGTGGTAGCCCGTCAGGTGATCATGTCTGTAGCTAGCCAGGTTTCGAAGGAAGCTGTCATCTTTTTCAGAGCTGGGAGCCCGGCCTCCTGCTCCTGCCTTCCCTCCTGCTATGTGGCAACCAGGGCTATATGACAGCCTGGGGAAATGCTTAATAACAGAACATGCCACCCACCAGCGGGCTTTGGGCCACAGGGAGGGAGCCGGGACAAGGCAGCTCTGAATGTGAGAGGGGCCTTTGGGATGGTCATTCCAATTTCTGCTTCTCAACTGGGAAAACCAGGATCTTGAAAATCTGATCTCACAGCTCCTGAATCCAGCTCAGAGTTCTAGAAAGTACTCAGTTACTCCGTGCCAATATTCCTAAGTGTGCATTCTCACAAATCTCTGAGCCAATGGGCTTTCTGGGGCCTTCTGTGTTGTTATACCAAGGAAAGATTCCGGCTAGACAGCCCCAGAGAACAGTTTTATGAAAGGCTGGGGCCAGAGCACGGAACCAATCCTGTTTTATACAAAAGAAGCCTGGTGATGTCGAGTATGTACCATGTGCTAGGCGGTGCGCTCAGAATTCCACATAGACCCGCTCCTTCAACTGCGCTTCTTGTCTCTGTTGGACATAATTGTGTTCTCTCTCTTGCTAGTTGTGACCTTTGGCAAGTCCCTTCATTTTTCTAAACTTCCATTTCTGTTTGACATCAGAAAGATGAGAGGACTCGGTCACAGTCACAGAGCTAGTGAGAAGGAAAGCCCAAAGTGTCCATTCATAAACACTTCCTTCATGTTTGAAGACCTATGACTCTTTGGGGGCAGAGTGGGAAGAGCTGATAAAGGCTCTTCTAGGACACTTGGTTTGTCTTGACAGATAACCTGGATCACTTAGTAATGGCGGCCTGGTGGATTGCATCCTGGATCTATGTGGAAAGAGTGCCAGGACTGATTAGTAATGTCTGCCGTGGGATCAGCCATGGGGAACTCAATATTTGCCATGCCTGGAATTGGAAATACCTGAGGGAAAAGAAGGAGGGAGAGACAACAAGTTAAAGTTCAGGGAAAACTCTTTGGTGGGGCAGAGGTGCCCTGAGGGGGAAGGGCGGACTGTGGCTCTGAAGATGTGTGTGGTGTTGCATCCACCCGAACTGGAGATCTCTGGAGATGGAAAGCAGGCTGGAGAGTGCCCAGGCCCTGGATTAAATAGAATTTTGGTTGGCTTCTATGTTTCTTTTTCTTTTCTTTTTTTTTTTTTGGACAGAGTCTCACTCTGCTGCCCAGGCTGGAGTGCAGTAGTGCAATCCCAGCTCACTGTAGCCTCCATGCCCCGGTTCACGTGATTCTCCTGTTTCAGCCTCCTGAGTAGCTGGGATTACAGGTATGCGCCACTATGCTGGGCTAATTTTTGTATTTGTCTTTTTCTTTTTCCTTTTTTTTTTTTTTGAGATGGAGTCTCACTCTGTCACCCAGGCTGGAGTGCAGTGGTATGATCTTGGCTCACTGCAACCTCCTAGCCTGCCAGGTTCAAGCGATTCTCCTGCCTCAGCCTCCTCAGTAGCTGGGATTATAGGCACACACCACCATGCCCAGTTAATTTTTAGTAGAGACAGGGCTTCACCATATTGGTCATGTTGGTCTTGAACTCCTGACCTCGTGATCTGCCCGCCTCAGCCTCCCAAAGTGCTGGGATTACAGGCATGAGCCATCACGCCTGGCTGATTTTTTTATTTTTAGTACAGACAGGGTTTCACCATCTTGGCCAGGCTGGTCTTGAAGTCTTGACCTCAAGTGATCTGCCCATGTTGGCCTCCCAAAATGCTGGGATTCGGTCCATGAGATACCATGCCTGGCCTGTTTTTTTTCGTTTTTAGAGACAGGGTCTTACTCTGTCACCCAGCCTGGCGTGCAGTGGCAGTGATCATGGCTCACTTTAGTGTCGATTTCCTGAGCTGAAGTGATTCTCCTACCTCAGCCTCCTGAAGAGCTGGGACCACAGGTGTGTGCCACCACACCCAGCTAATTTTTAATTTTTTTGTAGAGATGAGGTTTCACTATGTTGCCCAGGCTGGTCTTGACCTCCTGGGCTCAAACTATCCTCCCACCTCGGCATCCCAAAGTCCTGGGATTACAGGCCTGAGCCATCCTTGCCCAGCTGGAAAGAAATTTTGAATTCAAACTCTGGCTCATTTATTTGACCTGTGACCTGGGGCGTATCATGTAACCTCTCTGAACCTCAGTTTCTCTTTTGTAAAATGAGGAGGTTATTGGGATGATTGCCGAGTGCCTATCTTGGCATACGGAGCCCTGACTACCATATTCTGAGGGAGGCAGTATTGTCGGGGCCACCACCTTGCAGGACCCCCCTGGGATGACGTTCGCCATATAGTCTGTGTAAGTGGCGCCCCCTGGTGCACGAACGTAAATGGCGTTTCCTGGAATTGTGCAACTTTGCAGCCTGGATCTTGAAGCAGAGGCCCAGAGAGGTTAAACCCCTTGCCCAAGGTGCATCGCAGAGGTGGGATTTGAGATCAGGTCTGTCTGCCTCCACCGCCCAAGCCTATAATATGCACTCCTGGCCACTACCAATTTACCAAATCTGCAACAGTTGAGCATCGGTGACTGCTTGAACGTCGGGGGCCTGCTTCAGCTGTGTAACCTCCTCCATGTGGCTTTTCCCGCAGAGGAGTGCAGCAAGGGAGCTCATGCCTGCAGAAATCTCAGGTACACAGCCTTCAGTGCAGTGGGCACTTGGGCAGGGAGGGCTGAGCATAAAAAGCAGAACAGCGAGGAGGAGGCTTGCTGGGAGATTGCCCCCACTTGAAGCTACCTAAATGTGAGAGAGGAAACGCTAAGAGAGGGGCGACAGCCCTCCCCTCCCCGGAGCATTTTATTTTTTAAAGTTTCATTTTATTTTTTATTTTTAAGACGAAGTCTCACTCTGTTGCCAAGGCTGGAATATAGTAGCACTGTCTCAGCTCACGGCAACCTCCGCCTCCCAGGTTCAAGAGATTCTCCTGCCTCAGCCTCCTGAGTAGCTGGGATTACAGGCACATGCCACCATGCTCAGCTAATTTTTGTATTGCTTTTCTTTGAGATAGAGTCTCACTCTGCTGCCAGACTGGAGTGCACTGGCGCAATCTTGGCTCACTGCAACCTCCACCTCCTGGGTTCAAGCGATTCTTCTGCCTCAGCCTCCCGAGTAGTTAGGACTACAGGCGCGTGCCACCATGCCCAGTGTATTTTTGTATTTTTAGTAGAGATGGGGTTTTACCATGTTGGCAGATGGTCTCATCTCTTGACCTTGTGATCCAACGCCTTGGCCTCCCAAAGTGCTGGGATTACAGGCGTGAACCACTGCGCCTGGCCTTAATTTTTGTATTTTTAGTAGAGATGGGGTGTCCCATGTTGGCCCGGCTAGTCTTGAACTTCTGACCTCAAGTGATCCGCCCTCTTTGGCCTCTCAAAGTATTGGGATTACAGGCATGAGCCACTGCGATGGCCCCCAGAGCATTTTCAATGAAAGGGAAAAGCCCAGGGGTCCTTGGGCCAGAGGCAGAGAGGTAAAGGGAGCCGAGCAAACCATGTGGGGGGCCGGGAGGTGTGTTCAGTTCTCAAAAGGACTGCTGGGTCTCGAGAGGTATCAGTTAGGGTCCCCTGGAGACAGTCACATGGAGTGAGTGTGTGGGCAGGATGGGGAGAGCCAGCAGGGATGGGGAAGTGCCTGGGATGGGCAAGTGCAGGGGAAGGATTGTTCTGGAGTCTGAGAGCGGAAGCCCATCAAAGAGGAGCTCCCCGACTGGACCTCTCAATAGAGGAACCAGCTACCTGCATCTGACAGCACCGGGCAGCCTCCACAGCCTCATGGACTGAGCGCCAGGAGATGGGATGACTGCACAGGGAAATTGGGGTGCTCTTACAAGAAGAAGGCAGGAAAAGCCAGCAGGGGGTCCTGACGCAGCCCTGAAAAGAGCTATGTCTTGTCCCTCCCCTCCCCTCCCCTCCCCCCCCCTCCCCTCCCCTCCCCTCCTCTCCCCTCCCCTCCCCTCCTCTCCCCTCCCCTCCCCTCCTCTGCTCTCCCCTTCCCTCCTCTGCCCTCCCCTTCCCTTCCCTTTCTTTTATTCTCCTGTCTCAATCCCCTGAGTAGCTGGGATTACAGGCTTGCGCCACCAAGCCTGGCTAACGTTTTGTATTTTTAGTAGGGACGGGATCCATGTTGGTCAGCTTGGTCTCAAACTCCTAACCTCCTGATCCGCCCATCTCGGCCTCCCAAAGTGCTGGGATTATGGGCATGAGCCACCGTGCCTGGCCTTCTTTATTTTTTCTGTTCTGAGACGGAGTCTCACTCTGTCACCCAGGCTGGAGTGCAATGGTGCAATCTCTGCTCACTGCAACCTCCACCTCCCTGGTTTAGGCAATTCTTCTGCCTCCCGAGTACCTGGGACTACAGGTGCCAGCCACCACACCTGGCTAATTTTTGTTTTCTTTTGTTTCTTTTTGTGATGGGGTTTTGCTCTGTCATTTAGGCTGGAGTGCAGTGGTGTGGTCTCCGCCCACTGCAACCTCTACCTCCTGGGTTCAAGCAATTCTCCTACCTCATCTCCCAGGTATCTGGGATTACAGGAGCATGCCACCACACGCAGCGCATTGTTGTATTTTTAGTAGAGGCAGGACTGGTCTTGAACTCCTGACTTCAAGCGATCCACCTGCCTCAACCTCCCAAAGTGCTGGGATTACAGGCGTGAGCCACCACGCCCAGCCCGAGCAGGATTATTTCAGAACACATTGGCAGCTCTCTAGTTTTTTTAGTTTGATGACCATTGACTTGATCAGCTTTTATTTTCCAGAACTGGAATTTTGTGGAACTTTAAAAGGGGACAGATTCTGGGCGGGGTGGGTGGCTGGGGGGAGGGGACCGAGGGCTGAGGCCATTGGTGTTTAACCACAGCGCTTCCTCAAGTGGCCTCTGTGTTCAAGCCACCGATGCTCCCAGAAGGTGGAAAACGCACTGTCCCCAAACTCCCTGCTGTTATTAATCAGCAAACGTGTCAGGGGCAGGTGCGCATGAGTGAATTTTGGGGTCACGGAGGGTAATCAGGTCTGGCCGGGCTGAAGCAGGTGACCCGACTGTCTGCCTGATCCTGAGCTATTGAATAAGGGGATTAATCTAATTCTGTCTGAGGAGAGGATGGCTTTTTGAGAAAGCCTGGGACCCAGAAAATGAAAGTTGGACTTAGACCTCAGGCTAAATTCCCAGCCCTGGGGCCAGTGTGACCTGAGGTGTGTTTTCTGGGGACCTTTCAGCAAGGCTGTCATTGTGCTTGAGCCCGGGGATGTGAGGGCAGAAAGCACAGAGCTCAAAAGGCCTGGGAGGAATGGAAATAGGAAACTGGGGTGGGGGCTGGGGCCAAGTGGGGAGACCGTGCCCTCGTCCAGGGGGTAATGAAGACCTAGTCCTAGCTGATAGTCACTGCCTAGAGCCAGACAATTGGAGTTCAGGTCCTGTCTCTGCCCTTTACTCATCATGTGACATTGGACAAGTCACTTCCCCTCCTTGTGCCTCAATTTTCTGTAAAACTGTAAAATAATAGAACCCACCTTGGCCGGGTGGGGTGGTTCACACCTGTAATCCCAGCATTTGAGGAGGCTGAGGCGGGGGGATCACCTGAGGTCAGGAGTTTGAGACCAGTCTGGCCAGCATGGTGAAATCCCATCTCTACTTAAAATACAAAATAATTAGCCGGATGTGGTGGTGCACATCTGTAATCCCAGCTACTTGGGAGGCTGAGGCCAGAGAATCACTTGAACCCGGGAGACAAAGGTTGCAGTGAGCCGAGATCACACCATTGCACTCCATCCTGGGTGACAGAGTGAGACTCCCTCTCAAAAAAAAAAAAAAATAGAACCCATCTCACAGAATTGTTCTGACGCTGAGTGAATGAATGTTTTACAAATGCTTAGAACAGTGTGTGGTGCATAGTAAAAAGCATTATATGCCAGGCGCAGTGGCTCGCGCCTGTGATCCCAGTACTTTGGGAGTCTGAGGCGGGAGGACCACTTGAGCTCAGGAGTTTGAAAGCAGCCTGGTAATCTAGGGAGACCCTGTCTCTACTAAAAAAAAAAAAAAAAAAAAAAAAATTAGCCAGGCACGGTGGTGTGCGCCTGTGGTCCCAGCTACTCGAGGGGCTGAGGTGGGAGGATAACCTGAGCCCGAAGTTCCCGGCTGCAGTGAGCTGTGATCACGCCACCACGTGCCAGCCTGGGTGACAGACTAAGACCCCGTTTCAAAGAAAAAAAGGCATTACATATAACATTTGCTAAACAAATTAGGTAAATAAGAATGTAAGCCTTTTTGTTGCCAGATCTTCTAATCTTTCAAGGAAAGTAAATCTGGAAATCCAAGTTTTCATAATCCTATTAATGCCGAACACTGAGGCAGTTCCAAAACACCTTACGATAGTAAATATTGACTAAACATTATGACGTAGATACTGTGATTACTCCCATCCTACAGATGGGAAAACAGAGGTACAAATATGTCACAGAACATGTGCTGGGCCAGGCGTGGTGGCTCACGTCTGTAATCTCAGCACTTTGGGAGGCCAAGTCGGGTGGATCACTTGAGGTCAGGAGTTCAAGACCAGCCTGATCAACATGGTGAAACCCCGTCTCTGCTAAAAATACAAAAATCAGATAGGTGTGGTGGTGCGCGCCAGTAATCCCAGCTACTTGGGAGGCTGAGGCAGGAAAATCACTTGAACTTGGGAGGTGGAGATTGTAGTGATCACAACACTGCATTCCAGCTGCGGTCACAAGATGAACAAACAAACATGCTAAAATTATACTAGTCGTTGGTAACTGGGATATAGGGCGACCATCTGTCTTGATTTTCCTGGGACTGTCCCTAGTTTTTGCAGTGTAAGGTCCACGTCCCAGGAAACCCTTCGGTCCAGGAAAGCCAGGGCTGTTCATCACCCTGGACTGAAACCTGCTGTGTGACTGCAGCATCCTGCCGCTCACCACTGTGACCCATGTTCTCTTGCATGAATGCTTTGGATTTTTAAATGTTGGTCCCTGTGAGCCAAACGAACAAGCTGCAATTCCTGAAAGACTGATGCTTCATGACATTAGATTTCCCGCTTGTTACAGAGACCGGTCTCAGTTTCCTCACCTGTAAAGTGGGAAAATCATAATCTAGACCTCATAGGGTAGTTGTGAGGATTAAATGAGTTTATAGATGCAGATCGCTTAAAACCATGCCTGGCGCAAAGAAAGTGCTTTACAAATGTTTGTGTTTATGATTTTGTTTGTTTGTTTCTTTTCTTTTCTTTCTTTCTTTTTTTTTTTTTGAGACAGAGGCTCATTGTGTTTCCTAGCCTGGAGTGCAGTGGCATGATCTGGGTTCACTGCAACCTCCATCTCCCAAGTTCAAGCAATTCTCCTGCCTCAGTTTGCCAAGTAGCTGGGACTATAGGCGCAAGCCACCAAGCCCAGCTAATTTTTGTATTTTTAGTAATGACCTGGGTTTCGCCATGTTGGCCAGGCTGGTTTTGAACTCCTGACCTCAAGTGAGTCGCCTCAGCCTCCCAAAGTGCTGAGACTACAGGTGTGAGCCACGGCACCTGGCCTACCATTATTGTTAGACGCATTCTCAAGATCCCCTCAGACTTCCTGAATCGAAATCTCTAGCCATGTCTACATGATTGGCCTCCAATAAAAATTCTGGACACCCAGGTGTGGGTGATTCTTCCTGGTTGGCAATGCCTCTGCTGTATTGTGTACGTTGTTGCTGGGAGAATTAAGTGGCGTTTGTAAGGTTCCACTGGTAGAGGACAACTGAAAGCTCATGCGTGGCCTCTTTTGGTCTCTGCTCTCTGCGCCTTGAGGCTTTCCTGGTTTTGATCTGTACCCTGTCTCCATAATAAACCGGAACCATGAATATGATGGCTTTCCTAAGTTCTGGGAGTCCTTCTATGAAATCACTGAACCTGAGGTTGGTCTTGGGTGGCCATCTTGGAGCCTCCCTATTACAAAAGGAGGGAAAGTGGGAGATTTGCCCCCATGGTCTTCTCCTTTCTGGGGAGAGACTCCCTGCAGAGATCTCCGTATGCCTCATTTGCGTGGAAGGATATGCCCACCCCTTGACTAATATATTGGGTATGGTTTAGCTCAAAGTAATCCGTCCCTGGGACTAAGGAGGAGGTGCAATGGCAGTTGGGCAGGCAACTGACAGTGACTTCTGTGCTGATGGGGTGGATGCAGTCGTTACTCTCACTTTGCAGATGAGGAAACCGAGGCCCAGAGAGGTAAAGTGTCTTGCCCAAGATCTCACCGCTAGCTAGTGGCAGCCAGGTCTTCCTGACTCCAGAGCCTATGTCCAGATGCTGTGATGTACCATGGCACCCAGTGTGGTGCCCTATGAACGGGAGACTCTATGGAAATGAATTAGGTAGCCAAAGATGCACCGCAGAGGGCCCAGGAAGAGACGAAAGTGGCACCTATTTCCCCGAGCTCTGCTGGCAGGGCACGGAAGCATCTCTTTTTATTTATCAAGAGAAACAGCTGGGCGTCTCATTTTTTAAAAACAAAATGAGGAAGAGCTGATCGTCTTTAATGTTGTCTGTGATTTCAGCTGGTTGCCCAAGAAATGTGGAAGAATCTCTCTTGGGATGAAAATTGCTCTCTTATTTAGGAAACCATCTGGACGAGACATTTTAGTTTCAGAGGTGACCCTTCCTAGCTCCTTCCGTTTTTCCCAAGCCAATCTAGCAGAATCCGGAGATGAAAAGGGGTTAAATTTATCAGCATAATGTGCTAACTAGAATTCTGATTTTTGGATGGTTTAGGAGAGCGGGCAGTGAGGAGTTAGCTTGAGTTATTCTCAGTTGCCTCATCTGTAAAGTGGGAATAATGTGGGTGCCTATCCTGTGGGGTTGTTATAGGAATGTTGGCTGGGTGTGGTGGCTCCTGTAATCCCAGCACTTTGGGAGACTGAGGTGGTTGGATCATTTGAGGTCAGGAGTTCGAAACCACCCTGGCCAACATGGCGAAACCCAGTCTATAATAAAAGTACAAAAATTAGCCAGGCATGGTAGTGGGTGCCTGTAATCCCACCTACTCAGGAGGCTGAGGCAGGAGAACTGCTTCGCAATGAGAGCAAAACTCCATCTAGTAAATAAATAAATAAATAAATAATTTAAAAAAAGAATGTTAAGTGAATTATCGTATGAAAGGTGCCTGATACGTACAGAGTAGGTGTTTAACCACTGTTGCTACTGCTACTGCTACTGTTATTACCACTGCTGTTCTCATGGAAGCGCTTTTCTGTGGAGCGGGCAGGAAGCTATAGGAGGGGAGTGGTGATCAGGATCTAAATGGAAAGATATTCTGGGGAGAAAGTCCCTGTCGTGAGGAAGATTGTAGAACTTTATTAGTCTACTGTATTAGCAGTTCTGTAGGTTGCTAAATCTAAAACCTGAAAAAGAGTGGGCTGGGCACAGTGGATCACACCTGTAATCCCAGCACTTTGGGAGGCTGAGGTGGGTGGATCACCTGAGATCAGGAGTTCGAGACCAGCCTGGCTAACATGGTGAAACCCTGTCTTTGCTAAAAATACAAAAATTACCCAGGCATGGTAGCACACGCCTCTAGTCTGTAACCCCAGCTACCTAGAGGCTGAGGCAAGAGACTTGCTTGAACCCAGGAGGTGGAGGTTGCAGTGAGTCGAGATTGTGCCACTGTACTCCAGCCTGGGCAACAGAGTGAGACTTCATTAAAAAAAAAAACAAAACACTCTATTTTTCTCTCATATAAAAAACGTCTGGAAGAGGTAGGAGTCTAGGACTGTTGGGTCCCCAAGGTTATCAGGAAGCCACAATCCTTCTGTACCTATGCTAAGCAAGATGTGGTTACAAGATGACTGCTGGAGCTCCAGCCATTACATCTATGTTTTAGCCAGGAAGGGAGATAATGGGAAAAGAAGGAAAGAGAGAGCGTGTCAGCTCAGTCAGCCTGTTTTTAGGAGATTTCTCGAAAGTGTCGTGCTTAGGTCACATTCTCCCAGAAGACCCTGAACCAAAGATCCCGATGCAAGTGATTAATTCGGGAAATGCTCCCAGGGGAAACTGGTCAGGGAGTGAGGGAAGCATGATGAGGAAAAGGAACATGCCAAGCAGGGGTGTAACTTCAGGCCAGCCTCATCTGGATCATTCGGGAACTTGGAAGTGTAAATTACATCTCAGAGTTTGTCCCTCCTCAAAGGAAAGAAACTGGGCTCCTGCATCCCAGCCCAGCCCTGGGCTGCCCGGAAGAGGCTGGGAGGAAGTAAAACTCCAGGAACTTCTGGCTTTCCATATAGCAGAGGTGGCACCGTTGCCCAGATCTATGTTAGAAGCATAGAATGGCTGCAGATGCTGGCGAATGTTTGCAGAATTAGTAAAGGGAGGGAGGGCGGGCATCTGCTCGGCATCAGGGCCTCAGCAGCGCTCCCTCTGCACCACCCACCACAGCTGCTGAGCCAGATCTTAGTCACGTGGCTGTCAATTTCTGTAAAGTAGCTGGGAAATGCAGTTTTTATTTTTTATTGATTTTTGTGTTTTGAAATGGAGTCTTGCTCTGTCCTCCAGGCTGGGGTGCAGTGGCATGATCTTGGCTCACTGCAACCTCTGCCACTTGGGTTCAAGCAGTTCCCCTGCCTCAGCCTCCTGAGTAGCTGGGATTACAGGCCCTCCCCACCACAGCTGGCTAATGTTTATATTTTTAGTAGAGATGGGATTTCACCATGTTGGCCAGGCTGGCCTTGAACTCTTGACCTCAAGTGATTCACCCACCTCTGCCTCCCAAAGTGCTGGGATTATAGGCATGAGCCACCATGCATGACCAAGATGTGGTTTTCAAAGTTGGGAATGTGCCATCCCCAGTAAAAGTAAGAAAAGGAAAGAGAGAGTAGATATTGAGGAAGTAAACTGTCACACTGAAGCTTCCACGTTCCCTTGAGGAGGAGGCCAGACAGGCACGACCTTTGCTGGGAGCAGCTGAGCAGCACATTGGGTACGTATACTGCTCGGGGCACCGGCTCGCTGCTGCCGCCTCCAGATGGGCAGCCATTTGTTCTCCAGTGCCTCACAGGGTCGCAGCATGGCCCGCAGGCTCCCCTTTTCCTCTCACTCCCCGAGCTCTGTGGGCTCTCCCTGTTCATAGCCTGGGCTGGGAAAAGTGGAACCAGGACAGGGAAAGGAAGGTGGCGCATGGGGAGGAGAGAGCTCAGTTCTTTACTTTTTCAAAAAGATGAACCAAGGCTGAGGCAGGAGGATAGCTCGAACCTGGGAGGTGGAGCTGCAGTGAGCCATGACTGCACCACTGCACTTCAGCCTGGGTGACAGAGTGAGAGCCTGTCTCGAAAAAAAAAAAAAAGAAAAAGAAAGAAAAAGAAAAAGGTGAGACCAGGCACAGCGGCCCCCGCCTGTAATCCCAGCGCTTTGGGAAGCTGAAGTGGGAGGATCACCTGAGGTCAGGAGTTTGAGACCAGCCTGGCCAACATGGTGAAACCCTGACTCTACTAAAAATACAGAAGTTAGCCGGGCATTATGGCAGGCGCCTGTAGTCTCAGCTCCTTGGGAGGCTGAGGCAGGAGAATCGCTCGAGCCTGGGAGGCGGAGGTTGCAGTGAGCCGAGATCGCGCCATTGCACCCCAGCCTGGGCAACAGAGTGAGACTCGTCTCAAAAATAAAAATAAAAAATTTAATTTAATTTAAAAAAAGATGAAAACAATTGGCACAACTCCTGGTGGCAAATTAAAATTAATGCTGGCTTCACTCCCAGGCTGGTTCCCATCACTCTGCTGAGGGCACAGTCTCTGCAGCATTGAACCCAAGAAGGTCACTTGCTTGTCATGTGGGAAGGCTGGGAGGGGCTGTGATGGTCAGGGTCCCGAAGAAAACTGAATCTAACCCAGATAGGTCAAGAGACTTTAAAGCAGGACTTCTCTTGGAGTGTGGGCAGGATTGAGGGAACAGAGAAGGAAGGTTGAGGCACCCGGAGAATAGCAAGAGAAGGAAGCCATTGCCACAGTAGAGGTGGGAGGAGGCAGGAGAAGGAACTGGTGTGATGGAAGCCAAGTGAGGGCTGGAGCTGGGGAGGGGGGCCCTTTAGACAGAAGCTGTCGCTGCTCAGGGACTCAGTGCAGGGACGGGATGTCAAAACACGAAAGGACTTTGCAAGGAATGCCAAACATCTCCCACACCCTGCCCTGTTGGTCTCCTGCTGGTCTCTCTCATTGGCCACACTCAACCAGAAGCCAGAGGGCAAGGGAGCCCGTGTGTGATGGGGACCACACTGTCCACTTCTTGGGACACCCAGCAGGAAGAGAAGAGTGGCAAAGGAACTGGAGGGATGATGGACTAGACTAGCTACAACAATATATGCATGCTATGCATATGCTTAATAGATGCGGATATTTGTTTTATTTTGTATCAAAAATTTTTTAATAGAGATGGGGTCTTACTATGTTGTCCAGGCTGGTCTCAAACTCCGGGGCTCAAGCGGTCTGCCCACCTTGGCCTCTCAAAGTGTTAGGATTATAGGCGTGAGCCACTGCACCAGCCCAGGTGTGGTTATTTTTATAGTTTTCAACACTCTAGAATGTCCCATGAATAAATAAGCCATAATTTACTTTAAAAATCCTCCTCTTGTTCATCTGTCTAGAAAACTTTTTTATTGGAGTACAATAGACACATATGAAGGGTACGACTGCATGAATTTTCACAAATGAAATTGACCATGTAACCAGATCAAGAAACAGAACATTTGCAGCCCTGGAAGCCTCCTGATTTCCCTTCCAGTTATTCCTTCTCTAACCCCCTCTACCAGATAACCTCTGTTCTGACTTCTAAAGTCAAAGTTAGCTTCCCCTAATTTTGTGCTTTACATGAATGGCATTTTTTAGTACGAGCTCTTTTGGGCTTGGCTTGTTCCAGCCCATGTGTTTACTTTGTTGGTTTTTACTTATTTCCCCTTGCCTGTGTAGACATGATTTTACAATGGGCATCTTTGTATATATGGATTTTTTTTTTTTTTTTGCCTTTGGCTTACTTTCTTTTTAAAAAAATGCTATTCTGTTTATGTAACTTAAAAAAGGGCTCAATTTAAAAAAAAAAAAAAATATAGAATATTTTTTTTTCTTCTTTTTTTTTTTTGAGATGGAGTCTTGCCTTGTTGCCTGGGTTGGAGTACAGTGGCAAGATCTCAGCTCACTGCAACCTCCACCTCCTGGGTTCAAGCAATTTGCCTGCTTCAGCCTCCTGCGTAGCTGGGATTACAGGTGCACGCCACCAGGCCCAGCTAATTTTTTTTTTTTTTTTTGTATTTTTAGTAGAGATGGGGTTCACCATGTTGGCCAGGCTGGTCTCGAACTCCTGACCTCAGGTGATCTTCCTGCTTTGGCCTTCCAAAGTACTGGGATTACAGGCATAAGCCACCATGCCCTGCCAAATTCTTGAAGTTTCATTGATCAGGTGGCTCTTTGCTTTGCTGACAAGGAAGAGTTCTGCAGTTTGTTTAAAACAAAACTTAAGCCAGGTGCAGTGGCTCATGTCTGTAATCCCAGCACTCTGGGAGGCTGAGGTGGGAGGATCATTTGAGGTCAGGAGTTCAAGACCTGCCTGGCCAACAAAGACACTGCCTCTGTTAAAACAAACAACAAACAAACAAACAAAAAACTAAAAATTAGCTGAGCGTGGTGTAGTTCCAGCTCCTCAGGAGGCTGAGGTGGGAGGATCACTTGAGGCTGTGAGGTCAAGTCTGCAATAAGCTATGATTGCACCACTGGGCTCCAGCCCGGGTGACAGAGGGAGACCCTGTTTCAAAAAGAAAAAAGCCCAGACGCAGTGGCTCACACCGGTAATCCCAGCACTTTAGGAGGTCAAGGCAGGCAGATCACCGGAGGTCAGGAGTTCAAGACCAGCCTGGCCAACATGGCGGAGCCCCGTCTCTACTAAAAATACCAAACTTAGCCAGGCATGGTGGTGGGTGCCTTTAACCCCACTACTCAAGACACTGAGGCAGGAGAATCGCAGGAACCCAGGAGGCAGAGGCTGCAGTGAGCCGAGATCATGCCATTGCAGTCCAGCCTGGGCAACAAGAGTGAAACTCTGTCTCAAAGAAAGAAACGAAAACCCAAACATTTATCATGCCAGCTGATCCCTCTTTGTCCACAGCTAAGAAGGGCAGCAGAATGCTACGTAACTCTATACAGAAACAAGACAACCTGAGCTAAACAGATGCCCAGCATGGAGTTGATGGGTCATTCTCACAGTGCACACCCTGAGCTACAACTTCTCAGAGCTGTCTTCCCCAACGGCCTCATTGCCAACTGAGGAGCATCAAGAGTTTGTCTTCATTGTTTTGTTCTGTTTTGCAAACTGTGGATATGTATAATCGATAACTCAGAATTCCTAGCCAATGACCATATAGTTAACACCACCTTAGATTAAAAAAAAATGCGGCCGGGCGCGGTGGCTCACGCCTGTAATCCCAGCACTTTGGGAGGCCGAGGCGGGTGGATCACAAGGTGTCAAAAGTTCAAGACCAGCCTGGCCAACATGGCAAACCCCATTTTTTAGTCTCTACTAAAAAATGCAAAAATTAGCTGGGTATAGTGGTGCACACCTGTAGTCCCAGCTACTCAGGAGGCTAAGGCAGGAGAATTCCTTTAATCTGGGAGGCGGAGGTTGCAGTGAGCCGAGATCACGCCACTGCACTCCAGCCCTGGTGACAGAGGGAGATTCTGCCTCAAAAACAAACAAACAAACCCCCAAAACACCCAACTTTGACTTATTTTCTTAGGATGAGTCTCCACATTTAGGTTTCCTGGGTTGAAGAATATAAACATTTTTAGAACTCTTGCTGTGTGAGGCCAAAATGTTTTCTGAAGTATGTACACCTGTCTCAGAAGTCTGTCATTGAGATAGTAATGAGTGACACTTACCTTATGGACTAGTACTGTTTTTATTCTGTTTGCTTGTTTTTTGAGATGGAATCTTGCTCTGTTATCTAGGCTGGAGTGCAGTGGCATGATCTCGGCCCACTGCAACCTCTACTGCCCGGGTTCAAGTTATTCTCCTGCCTCAGCCTTGCAAGTAGCTAGGACTACAGGCGCACACCACCGCACCCGGCTCATTTTTGTATTTTTAGGAGAGGTGGGGTTTCACCATGTTGGCTGTGGGTAATACCCCCCATGGGCACCGAGGAAGGAGAACTGTCCAGATCTTAGGTACAATTGGTGCCTGAAGAATATCTTATAGTGTTATTACTCAGCTATTTCCTTTATATAATCCTTTATATATAATCATATATTAGTTTATAGAATTAGTGTCTGAAGTATAACTTACTGCTTACATATATCTAGCTTATATAATCATACTTAATACTTCTATCTAGCATACTTAGTTCTATATAATCTCTCTATATAATCATGTAGGTATTGTAGTCGGAGCTGTACTGACATTTAGTGCTGATTTATGGAATCCTTCTATATAACCATATAGTAGTTTGTAGTAGGAGGAATGCCTAGAGCAGTCACAGAACAGAAGCAGTACATGGGAAAACAGCCAGACCAGGACAAGAACCAAAGACCCAGGCGGTGGCGTCTCTGCCTGAAAGAGCATACGCTGTATGGCAGGCTTGGGGCAAGAGCCTCTCCTCCTGATAAAGGAGTTGTAGCACCTCGCATCCAGTTCCTGTGGAAAGTAAGTCTCAGGCCTGAGATCCTGGAAGTAACTGAGGGAGAAGAACCCCTCTGGTGTGACCAGTCACGGTGGCTGTACACCCTGTCAGTCTTTTCTCGCTTCTGTGCTAGCACAAATCATCCTCCCATAAATATCTTAAGAGAAGAGCACAAGTCTGTCAGCTCCTACTGCATTGGCTTACAGTATCATTCTATTAGAAATTCTTTGAAGTCTCCAGCCCCCAGGTAAGATGTGTTGCGCACGACACCTGCTGCACACAGCCCGCCTCCTTGCCTCGGTGACCTAATGGGGGTACACGACCTGTTCTGTACACGACCCTCTACTACTGTGCATGGCACGGCCCCCTACTGTGCACGGCCCACCTCTCTGCCCACGTGACATAATGGGGTGGCCCCCTCGCTTGTGACTCACATGATTATGTATGCCCTATCACTTAGCCTATAGATGATGCCCTCACAACCCTTCCCCCTGCCTGTACCTAATAAATACAGACGCTTCTGGGCGTTCAGGGCCCCTGCCTGTCTCCGCTCATAGGTGGTGTGGCCCCCTGAGTCCAGATGCTCCTCACCAGTTCTTCAGTGTCCTGTCTCTTTACTTCTCTGATCCTGCACCTCAGCACAGCACAAGGGACACCCCACGATCCAGTGGGGCCCTACAGCCCTACATTGGCCAGGCTGATCTCGAACTCCTGACCTCAGGTGGTCCACTCACCTCAGCCTCCCAAAGTGCTGGGATTATAGGCGTGAGCCACCATGCCCGGTCCTGTTTTTATTTTGAATGTCATGGGTGGGGTGAAATGTTTCGCAGGCTTTAAAGTTCTCTGTTTGGTCCGGGAAGCCTCAAGAAACCAAGGCTTGGAGAGGTCTACTTTCTTTTCTAGGGGCACACAGCAAACCAGTGGCAGATCCAGGAGTTTGGCATTCTCTCCACTGCGCCACTCTGCCTCATTGTGTTACAGGAAAGGGGTCCTGATCCAGACCCCAAGACAGGGTTCCTGAATCTCATGCAAAAATGAATTCAGGGCGAGTCCACAGAGTAAAGTGAAAGTTTATTGAGAAAGCCAAAGAATAAAAGAGCGGCTACTCCACAGCCAGGGCAGCGCATTTTTATGGTTATTTCTTGATATGCCGAACAAGGGGTGGATTATTCATGCCTCCCCTTTTTAGACCATATAGGGTAGCTGCCTGACGTTACCATGGCGTTTATAAACTGTCGTGGCGCTGGAGGGAGTGCAGCAGTGAGGATGACCAGAGGTCACTCTCGTCGCCGTCTTGGTTTTGGTGGGTTTTGGCCAGCTCCTTTACTGCAACCTGTTTATCAGCAAGGTCTTTATGACCTGTATCTTGTGCTATCCTATCTCATTCTGTGACTTAGAATGCCTTAACTGTTTGGGAATGCAGCCCGGTAGGTCTTAGCCTCCTTTTACCCAGCCCCTACTCAAGATGGAGTTGCTGTGGTTCAAACGCCCTTGACAATAGGAAGGAGGTCAAGAAGGGTGTGGACCCCACTGGTGAGGAACTGGAAACTCTGGATGTCAGCAATGCCCACTGCCTTTGTATCTGATAGTTCTTCTTCTTTTCTCCTGCCTCAGTTTATTTGTACAGAGCACAGGAGGACAACAGCCGCATGGGGACGACAGCTCAGGGGTCACACCAGTCCTTCCGTCCTCATGTTGGCAGACAGAGCTCTCTACTGTGAAGCCTTTGTTGGGGCCTGGGTGCCTTTGGGAGCCTGAGCCGGAAGCGATGCTCTTTGATCCTTGGCCTTTGGCCAAAAGAGCCTGAGACCCTTGGGAGTGCCAGCATGAGGCAGGAGAATCACTTGAACCAGGAGGTGGAGGTTGCAGTGAGCCGAGATGGCGTCACTGCACTCCAGTGGGGCAGTGCAGGCAGGCCGATTGAGCTTCCCAAGCTTGGAGTGGGCAGTGCAGGCAGGTCGATCAAGCTTGCGGCTGATGCCCTTTGGGATCTTGGGCTTAGCCTCCTCGGGCTTTGCAAGGGTCTTGATATCCTCGGCACCTGCACCCATGCCCTTGGTATTGTCAGCCTGCATCTTCTTCAGGCTCTTTTTGTTGTGCTTCTTGGCAAAGCACATGTTCATCAGAAACTTGGGGTCCACTGCCTTAAGAGATTTGTATCTCCTGCAATCGGTTTTTTTTTTTTTTTGAGACAGAGTCTTCCTCAGTCGCCCAGGCTGGAGTGCAGTGGTGCAACCTCTGCCACCCAGGTTCAAGCGATTCTCCTGCCTCAGCCTCCTGAGTACCTGGGAGTACAGGTGTGTGCCACCATGCCCGGCTAAGTTTTTGTATTTTTAGTAGAGACGGGGTCTCACCATGTTGGTCAGGCTGGTCTCAAACTCCTGACATTTAGTGATCTTCTCACCTTGGCCTCACAAAATACTGAGATTACAGGTGTGAGTCAGTGCACCCGGCTGGTGATCAGAATTTTTTGATGCCACTCTGTGCCATTGTTTGAACTGGTTGTCTGCGGTGTGGTTCTTGGGCTTGGCCATGTCTGCACCATAACCTGCAGCCCCTGAAGCACCTGGCTCTGGAAGGGAAGGGCTGAATCTGATAGTTCTTGGTTGCAAACAACGGAATCCTCTCCAGCTGGCTTAAGTGGAAGTGAAATGCATTGAAAGCCATTAGGCAGTCCATGGATGGTCCGTGGGCTTGGTGGCTCTGCAGCGGGAACAGAACTCAATTCCCTCCACCTGTGGGCCCAGGCGCTTCAGCTGACACCAGGGACTCTGAATGGAGACATTCAGCAAGCACCTGTCCCAAATTCTCCCAGTGGACTTCCCCCCTCATTGGCCACCCTGAGATCTCAGGTGGGCTCAATTAGATCTTGAGCTCTATGAGATCCAGGGTCCTCCACCCAAGTCTAGAATAGAAATGAGGACTTTGCTAGCAAGCAAAACGTGAGGGAAGGGCTTTGTGCACAATCTGTCTGTGCGGCCATGGCAGTGTAGACTTGGCGAAAGAAGGCCACCCTGGCCTGACTTCACACAGTCCATTGGCCCCAATACCCAACACCTCATTAACCTATTAATCAGTCTCTGTTTCCCAGGGAATTTTGTGTCCAGATTCCATTTCCTGGGAAAGGAGCTCTGATTGGTGTAACTCGCATGAGGTGTTCTCCTCTCATCCAATCTTCCACAGAAGAGGGGAGGATTGAGGAACCTTGAATGCCAAGACATGGCCATTAGGCCTCTCAGCAGGGCAGGGGAAGACGAAGGGGCTAGAGTAGCCTCCTTTGCTGAGGAACAAAGACGGTTTGTTTGTTACGCAGAAAACAAGTGAAGTGAGACTAACGGCACTAGTGAAGTTGGGACACCCACACTTTTTTTCTGCAACATGATTTGTTATGTTATTTAATACACGTGACAGCAGAAGTCGGAATCCAGACTACTTGACGCTTACCTTGTAATCAGTACTATTGAATGGCATAGGTGGAGTGAAATGTTTTGCAACCTTTGCAGACTCTAAAGTTCTCAATTTGGTCCTGGCAGTCACAAGAAATTGAGGCTCAGAGAGGTCTATTTGCTTTCTCAGGGCATACAGCAAATCGGTTCTCTCCATTACACTACTGTGCCCTTCCTGCCTGTGCCCTGTTCTGAGAATTTTTTTGTTTTTAATTTTTCTGAGACAAAGTCTTGCTCTGTCACCCAGGTTGTAGTGCATTGGCATGATCATAGCTCACTGCAGCCTCGAACTCCCAGGCTTAGGTAATCCTCCTGTCTCAGCCTCCTAAGTAGGACTACAGTGCATGCCACCGTTCCCAGCTAATTTTTGTATTTTTTGCAGAGACAGAGTCTCGCCATGTTGCCCAGGCTGGTCTCAAACTCCTGGGCTCAAGCGATCAACCCACCTCAGCCTCCTAAAGTGCTGGGATTACAGGCATGAGCCATTGTGCCTGGTGAGAATTATTTTCACAGACCCTGTTGGGGGCTACCTGATCGTGGCCCCCTGGATCCATGTCATTGGGGCAGGACATCAAATCTAGACTAGGACAATCGTGTTCTCTTGGGAAGAGAGGAGGAGTATCTTTTGGGAAGAGAGGAGGAAGTTGAGATGAGGACATTGATTTTTTTTTTTTTTTTAAACTGGGCTCTAAAATGGGAACCCATAGAAGCAAGATGGGAGGAAGAGGAGAGAGCAAATACTCCTTAAAAAAAGAGGCCAGGTTGAGAGACCAGGTGGTTGCAGAGAGGGATGGAGAGAGGAGCTGCCTTGGTTCCTGTCAGCTTACTAGTTCGGGGTTCTTGTTCCTCATGGGATCTGCCTCCAGCCTTCATGAGATAGCCCTAGTATTCATATGATGCAGCATGCTTTTAGATGAAAGAAACAGAAACTGCAATCTGCACTGGCTTAAACACCAAGAAAACATATTCATTTACATAATAGAAAGTGCAGAGTTCCCGTTGTTCCTAAGGTGGGTTTCAGGCATGGTATGATCAGGGTGCCAGCCACATTGTTCTGTAATTCTCTCTAGGCTCCTCCCTCCATCATGTGTTAGCCTTGATCTCACACTGGCTTCCCTCGTAGTTGCCAGAGGGCTGCCAGCAACATGAAGGGCAACATGCTTTCTTATTTGCATCCATAAGGGTAGAAAAGCATCTCCCTTCAACTCAAGTTCTTCCTTTCTGATAGGCCACTGTCAGTTGCATGCCTATTCCTGGACCAGTAGCAGTTTCTGGGAGAATGCTATGCACTAATTGGCTTAAACTTAGATTCCCAGTCATTGGCAAGGAGGTTAGGATGGCTGTGATTGGCTAACACTAATGGAGATCTACCTTGGAGGTATGTATAAAACTCGACTGCTCCTAGTTACATAGGCTCAACAGGGAAGGACCATGACCTGAACAAATTGAGATCTGATGGGAAGAAGGAAAGGGAAACAGAGGCTAGGAGGCAAAAAAAAAAAAAAAATCATTTTGAGTTCGTTTGAGTAGGTTTCTGATTTTTGTAACCAAAGAGTCACTTGGACAGTCAGTTTTCTGGTCTACGTCCAAGTGCCTCTGCCCGGCCCCTCTGCGGCTTGGCTCTAATTTCCTCCTGTGTTCTGGAGGCCCTGATGTCGCCAACATTTCCCACCGCTGGCTCATGGCTTTGGCAAGCTGGCATCTCACCCTGCTCCAAGCCCCGCTGATGAAGCAGAAGGTCCCTTTAGCAGAATCAATTCTGACATGTTCTAATTAAAAAAGGCTGGTATGTCTCTGCGTGGGGGCGGCTGAGAGCTGCGCCCATAAAGTCAGAGAGTAAATTCGTCGGAGGAAGGTCTATTTTTAACAAGTCCTGAACCTAATTGAACTTAATCATTTTTCAGTTGTTGACATTTGAAATGTGTGAGTTACTGGGCTCTGCGTGGAGCTGAGTGCTGGAGCGGCCCTTTAAATATCAGAGCTGGGTGATATCAGCTTGCAGGGCTGCTCAGCTTTGGGGCTGCGGGTTCAGTCAAGGTGTGGAAAAGTGGGGGACTCTAGAGACAGACAGCCTTAAGTTCAAATCCTGGCCGCTCCACTGACTGCAAAGCTTGTTTTCTCCAAGTCTCAGTTTCCTCATCTGTAAAATGAGGATGGTCAAATGTATCCAAACACTTCATATGAATCATTTGGAGGCAAGGCCTGACATGCAGCTGTTCATAATCTATCCTTATCTTACTTGACATGAGTGTTCATGTTTCCTTGCAGAAACAGTAAAGTGTGTGATTTGGGCTGAGTTGCCCAAACCCTATATGTAATACACTGTCCTACTGACTTCCCTCATGGTTACAACGTGGCTGCCAGCAACATCAGGGGCAACCATACTCCCTTGTGTACAGTATTATCTTTCTGAAACCAAAAATATGGTAAGTTATTTTTTTTCGAGACAGAGTCTCACTTTACCCAGACTGGAATGAGCAAGATCTTGGCTCACTGCAACCTTTGCCTCTGCGGTTCACGCAATTCTCCTGCCTCAGCCTCTGGAGTAGCTGGGACTACAGGGGCCCACTGCCACTGGGTGCACACCACCATGCCCTGCTAGTTTTTTTGTATTTGTAGTAGAAATACAAAAAAATACACAGGGTTTTGCCACGTTGGCCAGGCTGGTCTTGAACTCCTGACCTCAAATGATCTGCCCACCGCGGTCACCCAAAGTGCTAGGATCATAGGCATGAGCCAGCGCACCTGGGCTCCAAAATACAATAAGTTCTAAAACACATCCTGTCCCAAGAATTTACAGATCAAGTGGAGACCTTAGCAGGGCTGAGCCACTACAATCCACTCAGGAGTTAAAGTGGAAATCACAAGGCATCAGGATTACTGTAGAAATTTCCCATTAATTCGACGATTGTTTCTAGAGTTTAGCTCCAGAGGAAGTAGTTGCCTTGTGTTTCAGGGCCAATTGTATGAAAAATGTGTATCTTTAAACTACTGAACTCCGTTAGGCCTGTGAAAAGCTCACTTGCCTGGATCACACTTGGGTTCCCGTGCTATGCTCACAGGGGGCGGGGGTGAGGTGGATGTTCCGAAGAAAATTCTCCTGCACTGATGACGTTATTTTTCTTATGAATGATTTCTCTTCCTCCCCCAATTTTTTTTGGGGGGGCTCCTTTGAGTTAGCTGCGTGTGAAGTCTGTACCTAGCAGGGCTGCAGTGAGCACGAGTGTAGATAGGCCAAGCAGGCAGTGAATGGGCCGTAGTGGGGCGAGGCGGACCAGCGGCTGCGGGGCATTGGCCGAGGGAGGGCTGAGACTGTTGATTGACTCAAGAAGTCACTCAGCGTCACGAGGGTCCGGCTAGCCTGGTAAGGGGTCGCTGGAGAGTGTGTCGCTCCTCTCCCCCAACCAAAAGCCTCCCTCCAAGCAGCTGCTCTTGTCCTCTCCTCCCGAGGGCCTTGTGCCCTCCCAGGGACTTGCAGGGCAGAACGTCCAAGCCTGTGCGGGTCACAAAGGCGCCCGTTCCAGGGGTCCCAGAACTCCCGGGAGTGGGGCTGGGGGGGTGGCGCAGCGAGGCCGCGCGGCAAGCAGCCCTCCCGGCGGTGTCGCACGCGCAGCTGCACAACTGCAGCAGCAGTCGGACTAGCGGCCCGAGCCGCCAGGGGCACAGGCCGGGCCCCGCCCCTGGTAAGTTTCGTCGCCTGCCCAGCCGCTCCTGCTGCGCCATAGCTCCCCCTGCGGGGAAAAGCAAAGAGCGGTCGCAGTCCCCAGCCCATTCAGTCCTCGGTGCCCTGAGCCTGGAAAATATCAGGGTCTCCAGCAATCAAGCATAAATAAATTGTAGCGTGTAAAAGAACTCCAGGGCCGCGCGAGGTGTCCCATGCCTGTAATCCTAGTACCTTGGGAGGCTGAGGCAAGAGGATCACTTGAGTCCAGGAGTTTGAAACCAGCCTGGGCAACTTCCTCTCTACAAAATATTTAAAAACTTAGCCGGGCGTGGTGGCCCCACCTGTAGTCCCAGCTACTTGGGAGGCTGAGTGGGGAGGATCACTTGAGCCTGGGAGGTTGAGGCTGCAGTGAGCCGAGATTGCACCACTGCAAGCTAGCCTGGCTGGCAGAGAGAAACCCTGTCTCAAAAAAAAACAAACAAAAAAAATTCAACAAATTTTTATTTTCCTCCAATGATAATCCTTTAAACAGAAAAACAAAAACCCAAAAACCACCGCATGTGTGTTTCTGGGCTCCTGTTTGGCTAGTGCCCTAAGCACATGTTTAATTCCATCAGCAGGTTGTACAGCCCTGACTCAATATGATCCACATAGCTGCCTGTCCCAAGGTCCTTAGAGAATCCTTCATAGGGCAGGCTTGTCTTTTAAAGGCAGATTGCTAAAATTCAGAAGCAGAGGAGCTGCAGGCCTAATTCGATATTAGACAAATAAAGATGATCTCTGCCTGGAGGGAACTTCATTCATTCAAACTTTGCCAAGAGCTTCTCATGTGCCCAGGACTATGGATGCTGTGGTGAATAGACTGAGGCCCAAGAATCGGGAGGCCCTGGCCTGATGGCCCCTGACCTGGGCTGCTGGACTTCTCTGCACTTTCCTTGCACATGCTGCTCCCCAGAAGTGAGCAGGTTTTAGATTCCTACCAGGAACTGCAAATTCAAATTCCTGCTGGCTCTAGGCAGTTACAGAGAATGTGAGAATTGGGGGGAGGGGAGCTTAGCCAAGAGGGAGGAGTTTGGCCTGTGGCCAGGAGAGTGAGTGCATGACCCACAGTTATATTTTGAAACACTGTGGAACAGAACTGGAGGCAGGTTGAATTGGCCCCATGGGCTGGGAGTTTGAGACCCCTGGATGAGAGGGTGGTAAGCCAGGGGTCAGGGCATCCAGGAGATGCTCTGCAGGCCAAGCTATGAAGACAGGGGTGGGAGGGGGTGGATCTGTTCCGCAGGGAACAGAGGAACCCATCCCAGAGGGCATTGACCAAAAGAGAAAGACCTGGGTTAGCATCTGGAACCTGAAGAGAAGCCAGCGCCCTAGGGGGAGTGACTGTATGCGTGTATGGATCAGCAAAAAGGCAGAAGGTGATGATGGAGCCTTTGGCTCCTGGAGAATGGTGCATAAAACAGCCAATGATCTCATGGGCCAGACAGACTGGTACTTGGAAATCCTAATTCACAAACAAGCTACATTCACCCAGTGTCTGTCATGAGCTAGGCACTATGCTAACCACTTTACGGGCATTATTTCACACTAAAATATGGGTGTGGGTATCTCCATTCTACAAATGAGGAAACTGAGGCTCAGAGAGGTCAAATTACACTGTCAGTGAAGGTCAGGTATACCCAATTCATGCTTTTAAGATGGTGCCTTACAAATCCATTTAGGACCCAAAGGGCCCTGGAACACAGAGCAGCTTCTGGACAATATGAAATTGGAGCTGCCCGGAATTCCAGGGTTGAAAGAGGTCCCAGAGAGAGTATCCTTTGTCCAAACCTTGTAGGTAAATCCTCCTATAGCTTCTGCCTCCACCTGGAAGACCCTTCCAGAAATGATCAAGATACAGAACCATTGTCTTATACCACTTTCCTGCCTATGGGAATTTCCCAACATTAGACAATTCAGTTGGCCCTCAAACCCTCAAAAACATCAGGGAAAATCCAGAGGTTCCTACGTTGCCAGCCACTATTGTCCTATCACCCGTTAACCTGAGAATCATTTTCAAGGTACGGATCATGTGAGTTAGGAATGCTTTAGGCTGCAATGAACAAAATACTTGGTGACTGCCTTAAACAACAGTGACTCTTGTTATTTCACGTAACATGATGTCTGGAAGTAGGAAGTTCCAGGGATGGGGCAGTAGCCAACAGTGTCAATTAGGACCTAATTTTTTCCCCATCTTTCCTTTTTACTGTCTTTAGTGTGACAGTGATATTTCTCCTCATAGTCACGGAATGGTTGCCACTGCACCAACTATCATTCATGCTTTCACAATAATTCCTAAAAGCAGAGGTGAGAGGAACACATACAAACTCTCACTTTTTATTTTATTTTTAAAAATTTTTTGAGATGGAGTCTCACTCTGTCACCCAGGCTGGAGTGCAGTGGCTCCATCTTGGCTCACTGCAACCTCCATCTCTTGAGCTCAAGCAATTCTCCTGCCTCAGCCTCTTGAGTAACTGGGATTACAGGCACCTGCCACCAGGCCTGGCTAAGTTTTGTATTTTTAGTAGAGCAGGGGTTTCACCATGTTGGCCAGGCTGGTCTTGAACTCCTGACCTCAAGTAATCTGCCTGCCTGGGCCTTCCAAAGTGCTGGGATTACAGGCTTGAGTCATCGTGCCAGGCCCAAGTTCTCACTTTTTGTCACAAAGGAATGGAATTGACTTCTCCTTATGTCTCATTGGCCACATCTGGGTTACATGTCCGTCCTCAGACCAATCATTGGCAAAGGAACTGGGGTTACCATGATTAGCAGGAACCAGTCATGAGTCATCCTCTGGGACTGGGCACATTGAGTGGGGACAAAATCAGATTTGTGTTAGGAAGAAAGAAGTTAGGGTCTGCTCAGGCATGCTAGCTGCTGTAACAAATACACCCCCACATTTCATTCACTTAACACAACAGGAGTTAATTTCACATTTGTGTAACAATCCGATGAGGATGTTCATGGTCGGCAGGTGACTTCTACAAGTTGATCTGGGGACCTGACTTGTGGCTCTGTCTTCCATAAATGTCAGATGGGGCCAGAAAGGTTGGAAAAGTCACATCCGCTTCTTAAAAGTCATGGTCTGGAAGTGACAGACTTCACCTCTGCTCACATCCTATTGGTGAGAATTCATCATAGAGCCCTGCCTGGATCAGAGAGGAGCAGGGTAACTCAAGCACCAATGCCGCACAAAGGGAAGTGACTGTTGGGGAGGCAATGAACTGATTTCTTCCAGGCTGATCTTATCTCATCCTTGCTTTTAAAAAGCATCCAGGCCAGGTGTGGTGGCTGACACCTGTCATCCCAGCACTTTGGGAGGCCGAGGTAGGTGGATCACCTGAGGTCAGGAATTCGAGACCAGCCTAATCAACATGGTGAAACCCCATCTCTACTGAAAATACAAAATTAGCTGGGCATGATGGCGCATGCCTGTAATCCCAGCTACTTGGGAGACTGAGGCAGGAGAATCGCTTGAACCCAGGAGGCAGAGGTTTCAGTGAGCTGAGGTCACGCCATTGCACTCCAGCCTGGGCAACAAGAACAAATTTCTGTCTCAAAAAAAAAAAAAAAAAAAAAAAAAAAAAAAAAAAAAAAAAGGCCGCATCCGGTCTCTTTGCTAGCCACTTTCCACTAGACGCGGCCACCTTTCCTTGCCCACACACCATTCCCTGAACATTCCCTTCATCCACTTCCTTCTCACTCTTTGCCCAGGCAGTTCTCTCTGCCCATAACTCTCCTCACCAACTTTTCTTCTCTGCCTGGTGAACTCCTATTCATTTTTCAAAACCCAAGTTAAAAGCCATCTTCTTTGTGGAGCCTTTTTCACTATTTTGTCCTAGGCAGGATTTATGGGACTTTGCAGGTTGACTTACCACTGAATTCCACACCCTGTGTAGCACACAGTAGAGGCTCAGTTTATGTGCTAAATAGAGGTAAGTACTTCAGGTATGAGAACTCATTTGGTTGCAAGCAACAGAAAATGCATCTCAGGTTGCTGTAATGGAATATATTGATTTCTGTAATTGGACATTACCCAGAGGTATGTTCAGATTTGGCTAAATGCTGGTGATTGGATAATGTCCTGTCCTCAAGGTTGCCTGTCTTCATTTCGTCTTCTTCCCTCCGTTTTAGCTTGGTTCTCAGCCTCTTGCAGACGCAAGATGGCTGTCAGCCTCTCCTGACCTTATCCACTGAGGTTCAAGCGCAGCAGGAAACAAAGTCTCTCTCTCCTTGAGTGTTCCAGCTTAAATTCCACCATTCACTCTGCTTTGACTAGCTAGCTTCATGTGCCCATCCGCCACCCCCCCCAAGAAATCCCAGGCTAGAATGCTGAGGTCATGCAAATTGGCCAGGGGTCTTGCACTCTGATTGGCTCATCCAGAGTCAGATGCCCCAATCCTGAAGGTGGAGGGGTATGGTCCGCCCCCAGGAGTTCGGAAACTTGTGGCTTCCCATGGGAACTTCAGGGTATTGTTACCAGGAGATAGAGGAACACCCCTCTCACCCTCATCAACATTCAGCATCCTGGACCTTCTGAAACCATCCATATCCTGCCATATCATCCCAGCCACTGTGCACTGAGCACTTACTACATGCCAGGCACAGTGCTGAGTGTCTTACACACTCAATGACATGGCTTCTAGAATTTCTCCCATTTTCCAGACGGGGAAACTGAGGTCTAGAGAACTGAAGTGACTTGCCCAAGCTCTATAAGTGGCTCTGGAGAAATTTGAAATGACATCCAACGACGATCACAACCAATGCTTTACACCACTGCATTGCAGGACCCTCAGTGGTGGCAAAGCTGGAATTTCTGCATTTGGAACCCAGCTCCTGCAGTCTGGAATTGGCTGTGTAGTGGGTCTCACAACCTCAGAGGATGTGTGGGATTAATGCTGTTCCTTGCTCTGAATAACTGTGGGCCAGATGAAGTTCAAGTGGTGACATGATAGGAATACTGACACCTGCTCTGAGATGAGAGGGTGGGGGTTCCCCGACAGCTGCAGCTGAAATTGGCCACATTTCTGTTTAACCCCATCAGGGGACACACTGCCCCAATGCATTTTTTTTTTTTCCGAGATGGAGTCTCGCTCTGTCACCCAGGCTGGAGTGCAGTGGTGCGATCTTGGCTTACTGCAATCTCTGCCTCCAGGGTTCAAGTGATTCTCCTGCCTCAGCCTCCTGAGTAGCTGGGATTACAGGCGCGTGCTACCACGCCCGGCTAATTTTTTTTTTTTTTTTTTTTTGGTAGAGACAGGGTTTCACCATGTTGGCCACGCTGGTCTTGAACTCCTGACCTCAAGTGATCCACCCACCACCGCCTCCCAAAGTGCTGGGTTACAGGCATGGGCCACCGTGCCCCGCCCTCTGAAGCCATTTTGCCCCCTCTTTGGGAACACAGGGAGCAGGAGGGTAACTGACACATCAGAACCATCTGCCCAGCTCCTAATAATAAATGGTGAGAGAAACAGGTTCCGGGCAAACAATGATTTGAAAAAAATAAGTGCCTTTTGTCACACTCGGGTAGCCATCTGCGTATCCTCCTCATATGCCAAGCTGTGGGTGAAGGAAGGAGTGGCAGGGGGAGGGAGGAGGCGCCGTTCTGACCTGCACCCCCAGCAGGGGTGGCTCACAAGTTCTCTTCCTTTTGCCACAGTGGACAGGACATTGCAGAGAGAGAGAGGCAGGCTTGCTGGCTTTGAGCTCCCTGGGTACGGCGTCTGAACAGAGGTCAAGCGCGATTCCAAGATGCCCGGGGTAGGTGATGCCAGCTCCCGGCCACAGAGCGCCTACTATGGGCTCAGGCACTGTGCTGTCCACTTCACACATGTTAGCTCGTCTCATCCTGATGACAGATCTGTGCTCCCCCATTTCATAGGCGGGAGGCTGGAGGCTCAGAGACACCTAGTGACTCTCCCAAGTTTCCACTAGATGGCACAGCCAGAGCTTGAACCCAGAACTCCAACTAACACCCACCCCCCACCATAGTATGCAATTACAAGTCAGTCATCTCTCCACCGAGCAAGCCAGGGTGGGTTTTCCATGTAACAGACAAGCATCTGACATCACCCAAAGGAAGGTCTTCTACCTCTAGCCCTGGCCCAGCCAGCCCCACTGCCCTTCACCCTTAAGCCAAACTGTGGGCCTCTCTAGCCACCTGACCCACTATGACCTCCCCGTCCTCTCCATCTCCCCCAGTTGAAGAAGTACAGGAGGAAAGACTCCGACGCTCCTGAGGAACTTTCGGAGAAGGCCAAAGAGCAGCAGGCGGAAGCAGAGCTCCGAAAGCTAAGGCAGCAGTTCAGGAAGATGGTGGAAAGCCGGAAGTCTTTTAACTTCCGAAACCAGCAGAAGATCGAGAGTCAGTAGTAAGTGATGGGTGGCACTTCTCACGGAGTGGCCTTGGAGGCAAGGTGGGGTTGGGTTTCATGGTGCTTGTCTTCTGTCCTGTGACCTCTGGGGCAGGGAGCCACCTCTGAGCCCCGCTGGAGGACTCATGGTCTTTTATCTGCAGACTAGTTTTAAGAGAAAGCCACCTGAGATGGCTTCAGTGGAGAGGGCGAATTTATTGTCAGAATGCAGGGTGTTTCGGGGACCCCTGGGGGGCAGGGCACCCAGATCTCAGGGAAGGACCTAACTGAGGAAGGAGTTCTGGTTTTTGCTTTTCTCCACACATGACTTTTCTTCTTCTGTCTCTGAATTTCAGCCCCAGCTGGTGGGAAGTGGCTGCTCCATCTCTTAAGTTTACCAGCTGCACAGAGAGAGGGTCGTGCGTGAATCAATTCCAACCTCACATTCCAGGGAGTGGGAGAATCTGATAGGCTCAGCTTGGGTCAGGGGTCTCCTCCTGGTCCAATCAGTTGTGGCTTGAGGGTGCATGGGACACAGAAATGTCCGGGGCTGTCACTCCCTTTGTCCTACTAGGGAAGTAGAGGAGTTCCCAGAGAAGGCGGAAACTCCAAGGACGTTTCCTAATTGTGAGAACTGCAAGATAGAATATTTAAAATTGGGTTGTACCAGAAATTAGAGTGTATTGTTTCTTTTCTTTTCTTTTTTTTTTTGAGACAAGATTTTGCTTTTTATCACCCAGGCTGGAGTGCAATGGTGTGATCCCGGCTCACTGCAATCTCCGCCTTCCAGGTTCAAGCAATTCTCTGCTTCAGCCTCTCCAGTAGCTGCGATGACAGGTGCCCGCCACCACACCCAACTAGTTTTTGTATTTTTAGTAGAGGCGAGATTTCACCATGTTGGCCAGGCTGGTCTCGAACTCCTGACCTCAGGTGATCTGCCTGCCTTGGCCTCCCAAAGTTCTGGGAATACAGGCATGAGCCACCATGCCCGGCCTGAAAGGGATTCTTTAGATTTTCCATGAATTCAACTTACTCAGGGCCTGGTGTAGCCCATAAGAAGCCTCAATGTGAATTTTTTAAAAGGCACACTTTCTCAAGACACTTTACTGCCATCTACTGGAAAAATTGTCATTATACAGAGATTTTGTTAGAATAAAAAAGTGTCTCCCACAAAAGTGTAATAAATCTACAAAACAGTGATGTGTTTTCAAGCTGGTGGTGCTTCCTAGGGCTGTGCAGTCGACAACCTGCACATCTGTTCCTGGCTGGCCTGATTCTCAAGCCTACCTCTGGTGGGCCTCAGAAAATGCCTCCTTTGTGATGTATCTCTGACAGTTTTTCTTGAATTTAACCTTTCTCTACCCCAACCCTGCCCCACACACAGGGTTCTGGCTCTAAGTCAATTCATTTGATCTGGTTTTACTTTGATGGAACAGAAGGGGAGGAGGGTGGAAGAGTGGAGAGTTTAGGTTCTTATTATTTTACTTATTTATTTTTTGAGACGGAGTTTCTCTCTTGTTGCCCAGGCTGGAGTGCAGTGGCGCGATCTCGGCTCACCGCAACCTCTGCCTCTGGGTTCAAGCAATTCTCCTGCCTCAGCCTCCTGAGTAGCTGGGACTACAGGCGTACCAACACGCCTGGCTAATTTTGTATTTTTAGTAGAGATGGGGTTTCACCATGTTGGCCAGGGTGGTCTTGAAAGCCTGACCTTCTGATCTGCCTGCCTCGGCCTCCCAAAGTGCTGCAATTATAGGCATGAGCCACCGCCCCTGGCCCAAGTTTAGGCTCCTTAGAGTAAAACACCTATACAGTATTTAAGGAGGCACTTTCCCCCAGCACTGACCCTGGCTTACAACAGCCAGGGAGTAACTGAAGGTTTTGGGGGACCTTACTCCCTTTACACCAGACCCAGCCCTGCGTCAGGACAGACAAACCTTCCTTTTGTTTTTACCAACCCTCTCTGAAAACCTCTTTTTTTTGAGATGGAGTCTTGCTCTGTCGCTCAGGCTGGAGTGCAGTGGTGTGATCTGGGCTCACTGCAAACTCTGCCTTCCAGGTTCAAGCTATTTTCCTACCTCAGTCCCCTGAGTAGCTGGGACTATAGGCACCCGCCACCACACCAGGCTAATTTTTGTATTTTTAGTAGAGAAAGGGTTTCAACATGTTGGCTGGGCTAGTCTCGAACTCCTGACCTCGGGTGATCTGCCTCTCAAAGTGCTGGGATTACAGGCGTGAGCCACAGCGCCAGTAAATCTAACTCTTATAGTGTTACACTCTCTTTTCTCTCCACCTTAACAAAGACACCCCTCTGCCCACCTTCCAGGAGGGGCTTAAGCAGGGAAGGGAAGTCCCCAGGCCGGTTGAGAAGATAGCTGGTCACCGGCCCAATGTCACTATTTACATTTTTAATTAATTAACATAAATAAAAATAAAATAAAATTTAGTTCTGCTGCAAACGTGCAGCTCCAGTATTTCCAGTGTTCGGTAATCACTTGTGCCTCAGTGGATACTATGGGCCCTGCGGATAGAGAGCATTTCATCACTGCAGAACGTCCTGTTACAAAGGGGTCTGCAAACTTTGGCCAAATCTGGCTGGCTGCTGGTTTGTGCAAATAAAGTTCTACTGGCGCACAGCCACGCATATTGGTTTACTTTTTGGCCCTTTGTAGAAAAAGATTTGCCAGCTCCTGTCCCAGGACATTTTTTTTTTTTTAATTTGAGACAGGGTCTCACTCCGTCTCCCAGGCTGGAGTGCAGTGGCACGATCTCAGCTGCAACCCTCTGTCTCCTGGGCTCAAGTGATCCTCCCACCTCAGCTACCCTTTCTACTTTTTGTAGAGACAGGGCCTCGCTATGTTGCCTAGGCTGGTTGTGAACTCCTGAGTCAAGCAATCCTCCTGTCTCGGCCTCCCAAAGTGCTGACATTACAGGGGTGAGCCACTGCGCCGGGCCTGTAGAACATTCTTTACTGTTCTATAACAGTGTGTCCAAAACTTTTGAAGTATCTGGACACTTGATCTTGTAATGAAGCAGATTCTGATCCAATTGGTCCCAGGATGGGCACCTGAGATTCTGTATTTCTCCAAGCTGCCAAAGGACATTCATGCTACTGATCCGCAAACCACATTGAGCAAGGGTGTCAGTCTCCAGACTGCCAGAAACTCAGCCTCCATGCCATGTCCCCTTGTTCCGTTGTGCAGTCTTTCAAGCCCTCTTTGCTCTTTTCCAAATCCACCTGTTTACCCACATCCCAGTAAACAGGAGGCTCGGATTGGCCCATTTCATCATTAGCACTCCAAGCAGAGAAACTGGCGCAGCTTAGAGGCTGTTGTGCATCCTGTGTGGATGCAAACTTGAAAAACCCTGCTGGCCAGGCGTGGTGGCTCGTGCCCGTGATCTCAACACTTTGGGAGACTGAGGCAGGTGGATCACATGAGGCCAGGAGTTTGAGACTGGCCTGGCCAATATGGTGAAACCCATGTCTACTACAAATACAGAAATTAGCTGGGCATGGTGGCGCATAGTCCCAGCTACTCTGGAGGCTGAAGCAGGAGAATCGCTTGAACCCAGGAGATGGAGGGTGTAGTGAGCTGAGATCCCACCCCTGCACTCCAGCCTGGGTAACAGAGCGAGACTCTGCTTAAAAAAAAAAAAAAAATCCTGCCTGATGGTTTACTCCTCATTACTGGAGCTAATTGGTGGTGAAGTCTGGAAAGATGGTCTGCAGAATCAGACAGGTGCCAGGGAGCTGCTGGTGAAAGAGAACTTACCTCCATGTCTGGGTAATGGGTTTCGACAGGCACAGCTGCAAATTGTTCCCTAGGAAAAATACCTACCTCAGAGAAGGCAGGGCAGCGGGAAATCATGGTGAACCGGGTCTCAGGTGATCAGGCTTCCAGACCTGGAACTGAGACCTTGGACAAGTCTCTTTTGCCTTGTTGCTCATGTGGGAAGTTCCTCTCTCCACGTCTCCTTGTAGGGCTGATGTGCCTGGAGTGCTCTGTCAAGGTAAACTCAGGGGTAAAGTCAGGAGTTTGGGGTTAATCGTGGGCTGCTTTTCCAACAGCAAGGAGATCAAGACCCTGAAGGCAGAGCAGGATGAGCTCACCCTACTGCTGAGTCTCATGAAATCCTCGAGGAACGTGAATCAGAGTGAGAAGGACTACACGGAGCTGTGTTTCCTGCTGCAAGCCAAGGAGGACTACGAGGCCCTGATCAAATCCATGAAAGTGCAGCTGGCTGACCTGGATGAGAAGGTGTGGTCTTTCTCTTAAAGAGTTAACCAGAACACAGAGCAAAGGGGAGCAGTTGGGGTGCATATTCATGATGCCTTAGGCCAGACCTGACACCCAGACTCCCGGTATCTCCTCTGAACAGCCTGCTAAATGTGACTGCTGCTACTGTCTCTGCCACCCTTGAGACCTCTGGGCTCCAGTACCCAGGCTCAGCCTCACCAATCCATCCCTCCGCCCTGCTCCCCACCGCCGCCCGCCTCACATAGAATAAACCGCCACAGCCGCACCGTATTCTTTAGGAGACTTTTTTTTTTTAAATTGCATTTTAGGTTTTGGGGTACATGTGAAGAACATGCAAGATTGTGCATAGATACACACATGGCAGTGTGATTTGCTGCCTTCCTCCCCTTCACCTATATCTGGCATTTCTCCCCATGCTATCTCTCCCCAACTCCCCACCCCGCCGCTGTCCCTCCCCTATTTCCCCCCGAGGTTTGATTAACATGAATGCAGCCCCCTCCCGCATTCTCAGTGGTTTAAAACAGAAAGTTTAAGATTTCTTCCTTGTGGATGCTTTGTAACTGTTGTGGGTTGGCTAAGAGCCCTTGTATCTTCTCACATTGAGACTGGGCTGAAGGAGTTGCCACCATCTTGAACATTGCCAGGTGTTACAGGAAGGAGAGAGTTCTAGAGGGTTTCATGTCAGCAATTGAATGTTCCAGCCTGGAAGTGAAACATGTCACTTTTTTTTTGAAACAGAGTCTTACTGTGTTGCCCAGGCTGGAGTGCAATGACGCAATCTCGGCTCACCGCAACCTCTGCTTCTCCAGTTCAAGTGATTCTCATGCCTCAGCCCCCTGAGTAGCTGGGATTACAGGCGTGCACCACCATGCTGGCTAATTTTTGTATTTTTAGTAAAGATGGAGTTTCACCATGTCGGCCCGGCTGGTCTTGAACTCCTGACCTCAAGTAATCTGCCTGCCTTGGCTTCCCAAAGTGCTGGGATTACAGGCGTGAGCCACTGCAGCTGGCTGAAACATGTCACTTCTGCTCATGACCCAGGGGCTCAAAATAGTCGTGTTTTCTAATTATGGTAACAACAATAACAACCAAAAAAAAAAAAAAAAACCAAACAAAGAGAGAGAAAAGAAAAAGCAAGAGAAAACAGTCAATACTACCCATCCACAAAGGGGTCTGGGAAGTGCCACCCTCTCATCATCTAGAAGGCAAAGAGCTGAAGGTATTTGCAGGACAGCACTAATGGTCACGCGCCTTACCATGGCTTGAAAGGCCCTGCGTGATCTAGCCCCTGCCTCCCCCTTGGGCCCGCTCAGGACCTTTGCCTGAGCGTCCCCATTCCTACCCCTCCCCCACTCCCAGCCGTCCTGCAGGTCTCAGCTTAAATGTGCTTTCTCAGGGAGGCCTTTTCTGTGCCCCTTTCTAGTTTATACCCCCCTGTGTCCGTCAGGTTCCTGGCTGGGAACACAGAGCACCCCCAGCAGGGTACTTTGAGAAGAGTTTAATGCAGGGCCCGTTTGCAAGGGTGTAGGCAGGAGTAGGGATGTTGAAACACGGGTTCGCAATAGTGGGCGAGGGGGCTGTCGTCTGGAACTTGGAGAGCCCGGAGCAAGCCAGCGGAAATGGCTTCTCTTTCTTCCAACCCTCTGATCCTCAGTGCAAGGGAGCCCCTTGGGGATGCAGCCGGGTCAGCCTGTTGGGGCGCAGAGCAGTCGGGACGAGCAGGGATGCCTTGGCTCCCCGCAGCAGCCTCTTCACAGCTCTTCTCACCGTTGTTGTTGTGCCTGAATCTGGTGGTGTTTATGGCTCCCTAAGCAGCCTGCCAGCTCCACAAGGGGGAGGACCACGTCTGCTTTGCTCCCCACGGTGCCACCCCTGCCCCCAACCCTATGCCTGTCCCAGTGTCCCGCACACAGTCGATCCTTGGGAAACATTTACTATTTCTATTATAGTATTTATTAATTGCTATGAAGAAATGGCTGAGACAGGTAATTTATTTAAATATTTATATTTATTTATTTATTTATTTAGAGACAGAGTTTCACTCTTGTTACCCAGGCTGGAGTGCAGTGACGCAATCTTGGTTCACTGCAGCCTCCGCCTCCCGGTTCAAGCAATTCTCCTGCCTCAGCCCCCCAAGTAGCTGGGATTACAGGCATGTGCCACTATGCCCGGCTAATTTTTGTATTTTTAGTAGAGATGGGGTTTTGCCATGTTGGTCAGACCGGTCTTGAACTGCTGACCTCAGGTGATTCACCTGCCTCAACCTCCCAAAGTGCTGGGATTACAGGCATGAGCCGCTGTGCCCGGCCTCCAACACCCATTTCCTTTCCTTTCTTCCTCCCTTCCTTTCTCCTTCCACTGAATTGCTAATTACACTAGGTGAGGTGCACACGTCTTAAGGATACAGCTCAATGAACTGATGCTTAGGTATACACTCATGTAATCATTACTAAGATCAAGAGGTATATTATTGCAGTGTCTAGAAGGCTTCCTTGGCTTCTTTTCACAAACCACCCCCAAGGGACCTCATCCTGATCTCCAGCATCATACCTTTGTTTTATCTGCATATAGGATTGCATCTAAATCACCTCTTCCAGGATATGCACTTTATATCTGGCTGTTTTCATTCCACATTATGTCTGCCAACACCCTTTTTCAACAGCAAATAATTATTCCTTTACAATCCTGAAATGCAATTCATAGAATCCTTTCCCTTTACTTATGCTTTACAATCAATATGATGCCTTAATTATAATATAAAGAATAAATAGGGGATTTATTTATGCTAAAATGATATTTATTTTGATACATGAACGTCCTCATCTGACTTACCTAGAACAAGGCCAGCAAACTGTTTCTGCGGGAACCAGAGAGTGAATATTTTGGCTTTGTGGGCCACGTGGCCTCTGTTGCAAGTCCTTAGCTCCGACTTTGTAGCTTGAGGGAAGCCATTGACAATACATAAATGAATGGGCATGGCGGGGTTTCAATAAAACTTTATTGACAAAAATAGGAAGCGTGCCAGATTTGGCCAAGGGGTAGAGTTTGCAGACCCCTGGCCTAAAAAATGCAGTCACAGGCCTGTTTTGATAAGCAGAATCGCCAAAGATTATACATACTGCAGACAGATGCAGCCTGGCTATATCCACAACTTGAATAACGTGATTCAGGTTGCGCTGGTGATGTGATTTTCAGAATGGTGACCAACTCTTCGTAAAGTTCCAAACAAATCAAAGAACAATCTTCCCTTGATTGATATAGTGACTACAGTCCTGGATAATTCAGTATCTATTAGAACTGAATGGAAAATTCTGTGTGTGTACATAGAAAAGATAGTTGTGTTTTTGTTTTAAGACAGGGTCTTGCCCTGTTCAGGCTGGAGTGCAGTGGCACAATCATGGCTCATTGCAGCCTCGACTTCTCAGATTCCAGTGATCCTCCTGCTTCAGCCTCTCAAATAGCTGAGACTATAGGTGCATGCCACCATGCTTGACTATGTTTAGATTTTTTCATAGAGATGGGGGGTCTCACTTTGTCATCCAGGCTGGTCTCAAATTCCTGGGCTCAAGTAATACTTCCACCTTGACTTCCCAGAGTGCTGGCCAAATTTTCTGTGCCTAGAATCAAACTATCTTTTTTGGCCAGGCGTGGAAACAGCCAGGCACGATGGCTTACGCCTATTATCCCAGCACTTTGGGAGGCCAAGGCGGGCGGATTGCCTGAGGTTGGGAGTTCAAGACCAGCCTGACCAACATGGAGAAACCCTGTCTCTACTAAAAACACAAAATTAGCTGGGTGTAGTTGCACATGCCTATGATTCCAGCTACTCAGGAGGCTGAGGCAGGAGAACTGCTTGAACCCCGGAAGAGTAGGTTGTGATGAGCCGAGATTGTGCCACTTCCAGCCGAGATTCCAGCCTGGGCAACAAAACCCTGTCTCAAAAAAATAATAATAATAATTA
>NW_022436942.1:68984529-68991720 GCF_009761245.1 Sapajus apella
TCTCACCAACATAATGCCCAGAGGGGCACTGGGAAGTCACAAGGATAGACGATAAATCTTGGATTCCTGGTGCTGTCCCACATGTTGCAGGGTATGTGACCCTCACGACCCACTATTAAATGCCACTAGTGCCTTCATCATTGCAAGAGCCAAAAAAACACCTCTCGATGCTTAAAGAAGGCCCCTCAGAGGACAATGTCATTTCTGCTGAAAACCATGGCTTTGGGTAGGCAGAATATATGTCAATGTGTGTAAATGTCACAGGTGAGTGACATTTACATGCACAGGTGAGAGCAAAAACTCCATATTGTTTCATTGTACCCCAAACTGGCTAGGACTGAGTCTAATTGAGCAGGCATCCAAGAGACAAGTTAAAATGCCATTTATAGGAAAAGGAAGAACATTGCAGTTTTTCTGAGCATTCTTCAGTCAGTGAACTGTAGAACTGGTACCCAGAGAGATGCTAACACAGCTGGAATTTCTCTCTCTCTCTTTTTTTTTTTTTTTCAGATTGTTCAGATGGAAAAAAAAATTGCAAACCAAAAACAGATTTTCGCAAAAATGAAGGAGGCCAATAACCCCCGGAAACTGCAGAAACAGATCCATATTTTGGAAACCCGTTTGAATCTCGTATGTAATGTCTTCTCTGCAGCTCTGTAAACAGCTCTGCCCACCTGTGCTCAGAGCAAAGAATGATGTCTGCCCAGCCATTAGCAGAGCGTACCCATTTCCCTGGTTAACTCAGGAGCAGGTGAACTAATGGACACACAGACCAGGAAGCCTTTAGGATTTACCATCCACCTTAGCAAATGTGGTTATCCCCTCAGACCCTTACCCGAATCCCCCAACCTACCTGGGATGCCCACTCTTAGTTCCCTGCCTCCAAACTTCCTGTTTGTTTTCAAGAAGCAGCTCAAATATTACCCATTACCAAAGCAGCATTAGTTAGACCTTCCTTCTTGTGACAAGCCGTTCATGCCTCTGTCACGCCAGTGCCTTTCTGTTGGTGGTGGTGTTGTCTCCAAGAATGAGTAGGCGTAGATATGCATAACTTGATAATGGGAAAGCTGGCAGTGATCACCCTTAATCTTCAGTGACTTTTGCGTTAAGCAGGATTCCCTAAATTGCAATCTGGCTTAAGCAAAAATAGAGAATGTGTTTGTCATAGAATTGAAAGATTCAGAGGAGGAAGTGGGGCCTTCAGGCATAGCTGGGTTCAGGTGCTCCATACTTGTCTTAAGGACACATTCTCTGTCCATCTCTCCTCTGAGTGGACTTCATTTTTAGGTAGGCTCCAATATGAACAAATGTCAGCAGAAATGAAACATCTTTCTCCTAAGTATTTAACCACATGTTCTGGGGAGAGGTCCCACTGGGCCAGCTTGGGTCATGTGCCCATCCCTGAACCAATCATGGTGATCAGAAGAATGAAATACATGGGCCTGAGTCACATGACTACCCTGGGACCCCTCTCCCCACAACCCACCCACTGCCACCCCAAGTCAGGGAAGGGCAGCCCTATCCAAAATATGTGGATGAGAGGAGAGGGGGTTCCCCTGGAAAAGCAAAAAGAGGAGGAGAAGAATGATAGACAGGTACAAACCACACATTCCAGTCTGGTTTGTGAAACTGTAGCTCCCACGTGAGCTACTGGAGAAAGTGAATGGATTTGGAAGAAAGCCCGTCATTGCCTCACTAAACAAAGTTCTTAGCTTTCTCCAGACTTTGGCCACCAGGCTTTGACCAGGCATGATGGGAGCTAATTGGATCTGATCCCTGTTTGCCTCCCCAAGTTGCTGCTGGAGGACAGGGCGGTGTCTTTTTAATGTCCATGCCCAGCGATTTGCAGCTATGCCTCAGAATTCCCAAGATATGTGTTAAAAATACAGATTCCTGGATGCCCTCTGGGTTCACCAGATCAGAACCGCTAGGGCTTAGGTTCAGACATCTGAATCATTATTAGCAAATCCAGAGAGACCGAAGGTCCCATTGGTTAAGAATCATATTTAATGCCTTGCATGGTGTTTAAGGCCTCAGCAAGTATCTGTCAATTGAATGAATTACTAAATGCATGCATGATGTAATGATGACTTGTCTATAGGTCCAGTTTTTTTTGTTTTGTTTTTTTTCTCTTCGAGATGAAGTCTCACTCTGTCACCCAGGCTGGAGTGCAGTGGCATGATATGGCTCACTGCAGCCTCAGAGGTCTGCTTTTTTCTTGTAAGTCTATTCAGATGTTCTGTCCTTCTCAAGTCAATTTCAGTAATGTGTGTCTTTCTAGGAATTTGTCTATTTCATCTAAATTATCCTAATCTCTTGGTATACAGTTATTCCTTATGCTTTTTCCATAAGATCTGTAGTAATGCTCCTTCTTACATTCAGGAGAGGTCTGTTTTTTTATATCTCAAACTGGTCCCCTTCGTCCCTAACCAGATGTGATTGTGCCTTTTAGTAGGTTAGGCAGCTGGCTGGGCACGGTGGCTCACGCCTGTAATCCCAGCACTTTGGGAGGCCGAGGCAGGTGGATCACGAGATCAGGAGATTTGAGAGCAGTCTGGCCAACATAGTGAAACCCCATCTCTACTAAAAAGACAAAAATTGGTGTGGTGGTGTGCTCCTGTAATCCCAGCTACACAGGAGGCTGAGACAGGAGAATCGCCTGAACCCGGGAGGTGGAGGTTGCAGTGAGTCTAGATTGCACCATTACACTCTCGCCCAATCAACAGTGTGAGACTCCGTCTCAAAAAAAAAAAAAAAATTTGCCAGGCATGGTGACACACACCTGTGATCCCAGCTACTTGGGAGGCTGAGGCAGGAGAATCACTTGAACCTGGGAGGTGGAGGTTGCAGTGAGCCAAGATTGTGCCACTGCACTCCAGTCTGGGTGACAGAGAGCGACCCTGTCTCACAAAAAAAAAAAAAAAAAAAAAAAAAAAAGAAAAGAAAAAGCGGGGGCTGAGAATCCTCCCCATACGTCAGGTCTTTCTCCCAACGATCAGAGGTTGGATAGTATGGAGCAAAATACTAGTCCTGGGGTACAGTCCTGGAGCAAAATTCACACTAAAGAGCAAATGACTGAAAACTGCTAACTTCCCAAGAGGAAGTGGAGGATGCCAAGATAGGATAAGAATGCTCTGCTCCCAGGGACTCCCCTGCCTTGTGTGGTGGCTAGGGGAGACACTCAGGAATACCCAGAGCTGGGCCTGGCAGAGGCAAGCAAAGAGCCCAGGGTGCAACATTTGAGGAGGCTCTCATGCTCAGGCTTGTGGAAGCGCCGGGCTGGCACCTGAGAGCGAGTGCCGCCTTAAATGTCATGCCCCGGTTGTCTCACTTGCTTTACCCCAGTGTTAGCCCTGCAGAAACCAAACGTTTCTGAGAACATATTTTGAAAACCTGCAGCGAAATTAAATCCCCTTACTGTTAGGTATATTTTTTTGTAGTTGTTTCTTTTCAATGCTTATGGGAACCCTTCACATTGTCTTTAAAAAATTATTTTATTAAAAAAAATGGACTGGGTGTGATGGCTCACACCTATAATCTGAGCACTTTGGGAGGCTGAGGTAAGAGGATGGCTTGAGCTCAGGAGCTTGAGATCAGCCTGGGCAACATGGTGAAACCCCGTCTCTAATAAAAATTCAAAAAAATAGCTGAGTGTAGTTGCCTGCACCTGTAGCTGCTCAGGAGGCTGAGGCGGGAGGATCGCGTGAGCCTGGGAGGCCAAAGCTGCAGTGAGCTGTGATTGCACCATTTCGTTCCAGCCTGATTGACAGAGTGAGACCCTGTTTCATAAAAATAAAAAAATAAATTTTACCGTGTATATTTAAGGTATACAACATATTATTGGATACATATAGATATTAAAGTAGTTACTATAGTGAAGCAAATTAACATATCATCTCACATAGTTACCCATTTTTGTTTTTTTGTGGCAAGAGCCTCTAAAATCTGCTCATTAGCAGGAATCCCAAATACAGCACAATTTTTTTTTTTTTTTTTTTTTTTTTTAAGGGGGTTTTTTTTTTTGCCCCAGGCTGGAGTGCAGTGGCAAGATCTTGGCTCACTGCAACCTCCACCTCCCAGGTTCAAGCGATTCTCCTGCCTCAGCCTGCAGAGTAGCTGGGATCACAGGTGCCTACCACCACACTCAGCTAATTTTTTGTATTTTTAGTAGAGACAGGGTTTCACCATGTTGATCAGGCTGGTCTCAAACTCCTGACCTCAAGTGATCCACCTGTCTTGGCCTCCCAAAGTGCTGAGATTACAGGCGTGAGCCACTGCCCCCCAGCCCCAAATACAGTACAATTCGATTCCCTGGAGTACTCATGTTATTCCTTAGAGCCCTAGACTTCCTCATCCTCCATATCAGCTACTTGCTATCCTTTGACTTCCATGCCCTGTTTCCTTTCCCCCACGCCCCACCTGCCCCTGATAACCACTGTTTTATTCTCTATCTCTGTATAGTTGATTTTTTCTCTTTTTTTGAGACAGAGTCTCCCTCTATTGCCCAGGCTGGAGTGCAGTGGTGTGATCTTGGCTCACTGCAACCTCCATCTCCCAGGTTCAAGCGATTCTCCTGCCTCAGCCTCCCAAGTAGCTGGGGTTACAGGTGCCTGCCACCATGCCTGGCTAATTTTTGTATTTTAGTAGAGATGGGGTTTCACCATGTTGACCATACTGGTCTCGAACTCTTGACCTCAAGTGATTCACACCCCTCAGCCTCCCAAAGTGCTGGAATTACAGGCATGAGCCACCGTGCTCAGCACCTCAATTTCTTCATCCATTCATCTGTCAGTGAACACTTACGTGGTTTCCAAATCTTGGCTGTTGTGAATAATGCTGCAATGAATGTGAGAGTGCGGATGTCTTTACGAGGTGGTGATTTTATTTCCTTTGGGTGTATGCCCAGAAGAGGGATTGCTGGGTCATATGGTAGTTGTATTTTTAACTTCTTTAGAAACCTTCGTTCTTGTTTTCCATAGTGGCTGCACCAATCTACATTCCCGTGAATAGTGTAACCAATAATATCACCTTTAAAAAATACTTTCTAAAAAGCTAAGACAATTTATAAGACATACAGGAAAGGAGAGGAAATAAAACAATGAACAGACCTATCGCTTTGATTTAACGACTGTTGACATTTGCTTTATTTGCTTCACCATTTTCCCCCCCGAAGTATTTGAAGGTGAATTACAGATGTCACAACATTTCACCCTTAAATACGTCCGTTTGCATATTTTAAACTTAAACATTTTCTTTCACAGTCATAAGACCAGTATTACACCTTACAATATTAATAATATTTTCATGATATTACACAATACCTAGTCCACATTAACATATACCTGGTTGGCCCTAAAAATTCTTTTGAAGGCAGATCCTATCAAGGTTCACAAAATTGTTAGGTCTCTTAAATTTCTTTAATGGAGAACAGTGGCTCTCAGTTGGGAGTGATTTTGCTTCCAAAGGATGTTGTCCCCAAAAGGAGACAGTGTTGGTTGTCATAATAGGGGTGGAGGCGCGGGTGCTGCCTGCATGTAGGGGGTGTTTCATATCCCACGAAGTATAGGACAGCCCCCTACTGCAAAGAATCATCCAGCCCAAAAATGCCAATAGTGCTGAGTTTGAGAAACCCTGCTTGAAAACAGCCCCACCCAATTTTTTTTCATGCTATCAATTTGTTGAAGAGTCCAAGACAATTGACCTGTAGAAAGTTCTATTAATACCTTCTCACTTTGGCTGATTATTTCCTAAGGTGTCATTTAGCTTGTTCCCCTCTCCCCTGTTAATTGCCTAAAACTGGAAGTTAGGTCTAAAAGTAGTTGAAGAATTTGAAATCCAGGAAAAAAGGTCCACCAAAGGGCACTTGGCCAGGTGGTGGGCCACTCAACTGGCTCCAACCAGTTGGGCCTCTCCCCCGGGGCTCCAACCACTCTTCCATGGCCCTGGGTGTGCAGTAGGGCAAAGACCTGCCAGCCCTCCAGGTGCCTTCTGGAAGCTTGTCTTATGCCCCAGAAATTAGCCCTGTTTTGAAGCATGGCACTTTCAACAGGTCACTGTTCACTTTGACAAGATGCTGACGACTAATGCCAAGCTCCGGAAGGAGATTGAAGACCTACGATTTGAGAAGGCTGCTTATGACAATGTCTACCAGCAGCTCCAGCGGCGCCTGTTAATGCAGAAGAAAACCATGAACTTGGCCATTGAGCAATCTTCTCAGGCTTATGAGCAGAGGTGGGCTGGGGAAAGGTCCAGGGGCAGTGGGGTCTCTTAGCCCCTTGCTGAGCATCTAGCTTCCTACTCTGGGCCACCTCTTCCTCTGGCGCTTATGTGTTGGGGGATCTTAAATCAGAACAGTAATAATTCTGAGCACTCACTGTGTGCTAGGCATGAGCTAGGTACTCTGGTAGGTATTGTTTTAAGTCTCACAACTACCCTAGGAGTTATTATGCCCATTGTACAGACTAGGACATGGAGGCTTAGAGATGCTAAAATGCCTACCTGAGATCCAGGTAAGTGGTGATTGTGGTGAAGTTGAAAATCAAACCTCTGTGCTGTACCATCTCCTCCAAGTGCCCCTGCCTCTAGTCCAAGGGGGTCTTTCTCAGCCTGGGCCTCCGCTGGATCCACACTCATAGGAGAAAAAGGCGTATAGTTTGTCTGTGAAGAGCACAGTCTTTAGAGTCAGATAGATATGGGTTTAAATCCTGGTTCCATCACTACTGTATTGTTGTAGGACCTCTTTAGATGGTAAAGAGGATTCAATAATATGTAAGCATAAGGTAGTGCCTGGGACACAGTAATGGATAAGTGGTGATGATAGTGGTGATGATGATGATGGTGATGGCAGTGGTGATGCCGGTAATGAGGGTGATAATGGTGATGGTAATGATAGTGATTGTGGTGATGCTGGTGGTGATGATGGTGATGCTGATGATAGTGGTGATTAGGAAGGTAATGATAATGATGGTGATGGTAATGGTATTGATGGCGATGGTGGTGATGATGATAGTGGTGATTAGGAAGGTGATGATGATGGTGAGGTGCTGGTGGTGGTGATGGTGATGGTGGTCATGGTAATGGTGATAATGGTGATGGTGGTGGTGATGATAGCGGTGATAATGGTAATGGCAGTGGTGGTGATGATGGTGACAGTGATGATGATGGTATGGTAGTGATGATGGTGATGATGGT
>NW_022436942.1:69001720-69026113 GCF_009761245.1 Sapajus apella
CTGCAGGCTTGATCTCCCTGGGCTCAGGTGATCCTCCCATCTCAGCCTCCTAAGTAGCTGGGACTACAGGCGCACACCCCCACAGCCAGCTAACTTCTGTATTTTTTGTAGAGATGGGGTTTCATGATGTTGCCCAGGCTGGCCTCAATGGTTGTGCTTTTAAAATGTAACAGTTATTATCATATAAAGTTGCATATCTGATTGAACATATGTCCTTTTGGTTATTCATTCATCCAGCAAGTATTTATTGAGCACCTAATGTGTTCCAGGCACTGCAGTAGACCCTGGTAATGTGGCAGTGAACAGAATGACAAAAAGCGCAGCCCTCATGGAACTGCTGTCTTGGTAGGGAGAAACAGACAATAAACAAGCCCAGTACTTACAGAAATTAGAGTAAATTAGAAAGGGAGACACAGTGTGGGTGAAAAGAGCAGAACAGTGTTTTGGAGCTGGTTGGGGGCTTGGGCAGTTGGGGAGTTAAGATCTGAATGAACTTACAGGTGAGGGATTGAGCTGTCCAGATCTCTGGGGAAGAATGCTCCAGTCAGTGGAAACAGCACGTGCAAAGGCCCTGAGGCAGCTTGTAAGCAGGCCAGGGTGTCTGGCATGCAGAGAGAGACATGGGAGGGAGAGGGGATGAACTGGGGGGTGAGGGCTGCTGGGCGCATCTCCAGAAGGGATTTTGATCAACTCTCCAAGAGGCAGGGGCTATGGGAGATCTCCAAGCAGGGGAGCAGTGCCATCGACCCAGGTTACTGATGCAATTTGCAAAATACTAAAAAGTCTCAATATAAACCCAGGAAGAACCCCATCACCTGGAGAGGGCATCGGTTCATCTTTTTGCCAGAGCTCCCCCCACCCTTGCCCTGTAAAGATCGAAAGATGCGCTTTCTGTTTTTTTCCAAAATAATACTTTTTTCTGATTAGAAATTTTTTTTCACAATTTGGAAAATACTAAAAAGTATAAATACAACCTTCAAATCAGAAATAATTCCATCACATGGATATAGCATTCTTTCATCTTTTTGGTACAGTTCTATCTTGCTTTTTTAAAAATTAAAAATTTCCAGCACTTTGGGAGGCCAAGATGGGAGGATCACTTGAGCCCAGGAGTTTGAGACCAGCCTGGGCAACATGGCAAAACTCCGTCTCTACAAAAAAACACAAAACACAAAAGGAGATTAGCTGCGTGTGACGGCATGCGCCTGTAATCCCAACTCCTCAGGATGCTGAGGTGGGAGGACTGCATGAACCCGGGAGGTGGAGGTCGCAGTGAGCTGAGATTGCACCACTGCACTCCAGCCTGGGCGACAGAGGGAGACCCTGTCTCAAAACAAAACAAAACAAAACAAAACAACAAAATACAGGTGCCTTTGGCCAGGTGCAGTGGCTCACACCTGTAATTCCAGCACATTAGGAGGCTAAAGCAGGAAGATTGCTTGAGCACAGGAGTTCAAGACCAGCCTGGGCAACATAGTGAGCCTGTGTGTCTACAGAAAATTTTTAAAAAATTAAACAATTAGTCTAGCATGGTGGCATGTGCCTGTGGTCCCAGCTACTTGAGAGGCTGAGATGGGAGGATCGAATTCCAGGCTTCAGTGAGCCATGATGACGCCGTGCACTCCAACCTGGGTGACAGAGAGACGCTTTCTCAAAAAAAGAAAAAAGAAAAAGAAAAACAAAGCACATTGCCCAGCTCCCCTCCGATACCTACGGGCTTCTCTGTGGATGGGCCAGGAATCTGCATTTTAGCCATAGTTTAACCCAAGACCCTCTCCCCTGTTTTATGAATGTGCCGTCATTGACTTAAGTGACCTTAGCAGTAGACATTTGGATTGTCCCCAGCTGGGGGCCGCTATAAACCATAATACAACAGTCCGCCCTGAGGGGCCACCTTCCCCCTCCTGTTCTGTATTTCCATGGGACAGACACCCAGGCCTGAGATGGCTCAAAAGGTGTGTGCCTTTTTCTATCAGGGCATGTGGTTTAAGCCCCGTGATTCTCAAAGCTGGTCCCTGGGACAGCAGTGGCAGTATCACCTGGGTGCTTGTTAGAAATTCACATTCTTAGGCCCTATCCAGACCGACGGAATTAGAAGCCCTGGGCGTGGGGCCTGGCAATCTGCATTTTCACACGGTTCCCGGTGACTCTGGACAGTGTGAGATATGCTCAGGTCCGAGAACGCCTGCTCCACAGCCATGCTGCTCTGTAGCCACCAGCCACGTGTGGCTTTTTAAGTTACATGAACTGAAATCCAACAACATCTAAAAATCAGTTCATTAGAGGTTGGGTGAGGGTGGCTCATGCCTGTAATCCCAGCACTTTGGGAGGTTGGGGTGGGAGGATTGCTTGAGTTTAGCAGTTCGAGACCAGCCTGGGCAACATAAAAATTAAAAAAGAAAAAGAATAAAGAAAAATTAGTTCCTAGTGACACCAGTTGTATTTCAAGTGCTCAGCACCGTTTTGGCAGTGACTACGGTATTAGCATGGACAGGACATTACCACCAGCACAGACAATTCTATTGACTGCATTGTTCTAGAATTTTCCAGAAGAGACCAAGGCAGGCAGATTGTCTGAGGTCAGGAGTTTGAGACCAGCCTGGCCAGTATGGTGAAACCCCATCTCTACTAAAAATACAAAAATTAGCCAGGTGTGGTTGTGCGTGCCTGTAATCCCAGCTACTGAGGAGGCTGGGACAGGAGAATCACTGGAACTTGGGAGGCGGAGGAGGTTGCAGTGAGCAGACATCATGTCACTGCACTCCCACTTGGGCAGCCAGACTTCGTCTCAAAAAAAAAGAGAAAAGGAAAGGATGACTCACCCCTCCCATCCCCTTCCATGCTCTCACCCTCCTTTTACTTAAGAAATATCAGAAAAAAAAGAAACACACAGGCATAAGAGGGGTGCAGGAGCCAGGAGTTCAGGGGCTCCTTGAACGGGTCATTGAATTCCTCATCGACTCTTTGAGGCGCAGACTTATTTTTGGGAGAGGTGGGGAGGGAAGAGCCGCTTTTCCTCATGGTCTTGTTCTCTCTGGAGCAGGACGAGATCATGCTCTTGCGATCCCAGCAGAAATCATCCCACGATGACAACCGCTCTGTCCTGAGACAGCTGGAGGTGAGACCAGGCTCGGGAGGGAGGGACGCGGGAGCTTCTGTTGTCTGTCTCTCTGTCTGACGGGAGCGTCTGTCTGTCCGTTCGTCGGGTATCTGTCAGTTGATTCTCAGGAGCAGTAAGAGGTCTGCCCCATGACTCGAGGCTGGCCCGGATCATATCCAGACATGTCCTGACCTTTTGTCCCGGGCACCCTCTGCTATGGTGTCATTGTAGAAGTCTGTCTCTTCATCCATTCTAAAGGCTCCCCCATTTCAGAGAGTCCAGCCCTGGCTCTCGGGCCTGCAATTTCATCCCTGATGGGTTCCTTCCAGATGGATCTCTGCCTCTTTCCTTCTTTCTTCCCCTTGTCCTGCCTGTGCCCTGTTCTCAATCACTAATAACAAATGCACACGTTTCTGAAGTAATTACCATGGACGAGGTGGCAGGCTAAGAGCTTGGCTTGCGCTTTCACTGGGTCCTGACAGCAACCCGCTGAGGCAGGTGCTAATGATCTCGCCGTTTTACAGAAGCAGAGACTAAGGATCACAGAAGTTAAGTCACTTGACCAACGTCAGGGAGCTGGGATATTCTACAAGATCTTAGTTTTATTCAACTGCTAATAACAGGGACTCCAAATAACAGTGGCTTAAGCAAGATACAAGTTTATTTACTTTAAGAAATAAGTCTGCCAGCCTGTGAAACCCTGTCTCTACTAAAAATACAAAAATTAGCCAGGTGGTAGTGGCACGAACCTGTAATCCCAGCTACTCAGGAGGCCGAGGCAGGAGAATCGCTTAAGCCTGGGAGGTAGGGGTTGCAGTGAGCTCAGATCACATCACTGAACTTCAGTCTGGGTGACAGAGTGAGACCCCATCTCAAAAAAAGAAAATAAAAAAGGAAATAAGTCTGGAAATAGGCACTTCAGGGCTGATATGGCACCTTCATGATGTCATCAGTGATCTGGGCTCCATCTGTCTTTCTGTTTTGCCATCCTTCATGTGTGACTTACATTCCAAGGGTATCTAATGGTTGCATCATAGCTGCCACAGATCCAGCCATCACATATACATTCCAGATAGGAAGAAAATGGGAGCTACAAAAAAATAAAAAATAAAAATAAAAGGACTCATTAGCAGTCAGCCAGCTTAAAAGTTCTTTCCCAGAAGTCTCTGTCAATGTAAATAACACTGTATTCACACTTCATTGGCCTCCCCTATTGCAAGAGAGGTTTGGAAATGTAACTTCTAGTTGGTCACACTGCTGCCCTAAATACAATCAGGCTTTTTGTTATTGACGTATAAGGAGAGGGTGGATAGCAGATGTCTGACAAAGACCTGGGAATTGCGCTCCCGAGCCCTTTCCCTTCCGTTCTCTGCGGCTTTTTTTCCAGCCTTTTTTTTTTTTTTTTTTGGGACGGAGTGCAATGGCGCGATCTCGGCTCACGGCAACCTCCGCCTCCTGGGTTCAGGCAATTCTCCTGCCTCAGCCTCCTGAGTAGCTGGGATTACAGGCACGCACCACCATGCCCAGCTAATTTTTTGTATTTTTAGTAGAGACGGGGTTTCACCGTGTTGACCAGGATGGTCTCGATCTCTTGACCTCGTGATCCACCCGCCTCGGCCTCCCAAAGTGCTGGGATTACAGGCTTGAGCCACCGCGCCCGGCCCTTTTCCAGCCTTTTTAGTCTGACAGGCCTGGGAGACAGGGCTGGCCATTAGGGTGTTATTCTCTTTTGAGCCACTGGATGGCAGCAAACACATGCTGCCCATTGAGGTGCTCAGAGCGGCATCTCTCGGATATCTGAGTATGGGGAATAACAGGCTTCCAGGCAGGGGCCAGGTCCACGGAGGCCCTCCCCAAGCTGGGCGGGTGCCCGTCACTCGGGGGCACCCAGAATCCAGACTCTTGTTGGGGTTGAGACTGGTGCCCCTCTACATCTTGGGGTTTGGAAGAGGCTGACCAGGCAACCCCAAACATCTCCCCTCCGCGGCCCGCAGCCCCTCGGCTGGCTTTTTGTTGCTTTGGCTTTAGCATGACTCGGGGGGCTTCTTTTCAAATCAGATACTCTAAGCAGGCAGGAGGATTGGCCTTGTTTTTTTTTTTTTTTTTTTTTTTGAGACGGAGTCTCACTCCGTTGCCCAGGCTGGAGTGCAGTGGTGCGATCTGAGCTCACTACAACCTTCACCTCCCAGGTTCAAGCGATTCTCCTGCCTCAGCCTCCTGAGTAGCTGCGGTTACAGGTGCTCACCACCATGCCAGGTGAATTTTTAAAATTTTAATTAATAAATGTTTTTTTTGAGGAGGAGTCTGGCTCTGTCACCAGGCTGGAGTGCAGTGCCACGATCTCGGCTCGATGCAACCTCTGCCTCCCGGGTTCAAGCGATTTCCTGCCTCAGCCTCCAGAGTAGCTGGGATTACAGGCGCGTGCCACCACACCTGGTTAATTTTTTGCATTTTTAGCAGAGATGGGGTTTTACCGTGTTGGCCAGGCTAGTCTCCAACTCCTGACCTCAGGTGATCTGCCCGCCTTGGCCTCCCAAAGTGCTAAGATTATAGGCGTGAGCCACCTTGCCTGGCCAGAATTGGTCTTGATAGCAATGGACTCACAGGTGTTTCCCTGCTAAAGATCACTTCCACCTGCTCTATTCTCGAAGCCCTTTAGTACATCATCTCCTCCCCCTTTGGGAGAAGTGGTGGGACCACATGCATCATAGGAGGGATTTGCATAGGAATTAAGCAACCAGGCTCTGGGAGCCTGGCTATGACTTGCAGAAAAGTCACTTCCTAGCTGTGTGACTTTGAGATAGTGACTCAACCTCTCTGAGCCTCAGTTTCCTCATCTGTAAAATGGGGATAATAATCATACCTACTTCTTAGGGCTGTGAAGATTGAATAAAATCACACATGTATACATTTGGCACACTGCAGTGCAGAGGGCTGTACATTGTAGCTGTTATTTCTCATGTGAACCAGAAAAACTCTAAGCCACCCTCACTTTGTTACTAAATCATTGCCCAAGTAGAGTTAAGCTCAAGGTCAAGCCTTTGGATGAGCTCAGGGCGGGGAAGGGAAACATGAGTTTCCTTTTCCTCTCTGGCCTCAACATTGCTCATCTGAAAACTCGGCTGGTTGTGAACTGAGTTCAGATGATGTGAAGTACCCGGAATATTTTTAGGAGCTAGACACGTGTTATCACCATCACATCAAGCTGAATATTGACTTTTAAAAATGAATCCTGTGATTTTTTAATGTGATTTTTAATGCACTTTTATTATAATTTATTTTTTGAGGCAGAGTCTTGCTCTGTGGCCCAGGCTGAAGTGCAGTGGTGTGATCACAGCTCACTGCAGCCTCCACCTCCCAGGTTCAAGTGACACTCCCAACTCAGCCTCCCAAGTAACCGGGACCACAGGCACACACCAGCATATCCGGCTAATTTTTAATTTTTCATTGAGGCAGGGTCTTGTTATGTTGCCCAGGCTAGACTCAAACTCCTGGACTCAAGTGATCCTCCCACCTCAGCCTCCCAGCATGTGGGGATTACAGGCGTGAGCCCCCATACCTGGCCTAATGCCCTCTTATTGTCTTATGGGGACTTGCAGCCCTGGGGACTGGACATTTAGTAGCCGGGCAGAGGAAGTCGCCTGATGTGCTGGTTGAGAGACCGGGTTCCGTTCCCCGCTTCCTTCTCCTGGCCGTGTGCCTTGGACCCTCAGTTTTCTCACCTGCAAAATGGAGGTGTGAATAGGCCCGACCCTTTGCGATCATTATTCAGGGTGATGCGTGCAGAGTTCACCTGCGGGAATGGGGCCGGTTCATCCAGGGTCCAGTTCACCTTTGCAAGCTGAGATCTCTGAGGCAGAGGCAGGAATCAGTTGAAGGAAGTACCCTAGAATGGAGATCCTCATTCCAGCCATGCGTCAGAATCACCTGGGAGGCTTTAACCAAAACTCCCAGATGCCCAGGCCGCGCCCCAGGCCAATTAAGACTCTGAATCTCTGAGGGTGGGGTTGAGCAGCAAATATTTTGAAAGCTCTCAGGTGATACCAGTGTGAAGCCAAGGTTGAGATCCAACAGGCTGGCGGAGGTTCTCAGACTTTACCATGAGCCAGGACCGCCCGGAGGCTGGCTAAAACCCAGGTGGCCCTGCCCACCCCCAGGGCCTTTGATTGAGTAGGCCTGAGGTGGGGCCCACGAATACGCATTTCTAACAAGTTCCCAGGTGATGCTGACGCTGCTTGTCCTGGGACCACACATTGAGAAGCACTGGGCTGGGGCAATGTGTTTTAAACTGTGAATGGCGAAACCAGTTTGTTGGAGGGTAGCCAGCATTTTAAAATAGTGAGAGCAGAACAGAAGAGAAAATATTAGAACACATAATAAGAATATTGGTTTGAGGCTGGGTGTGAACTTCGAGAGGCTGAGGCAGAAGGATCATCCGAGCTCAGGAGCTCGGGACCAGCTTGGGCGACATAGTGAGACCTGTCTCTAATTTTATTTTTTGAAAAAAGAATATTGATTTGAACTGGGCATGGTGGCTCACACCTGTAATCCCAGCACTTTGGGAGGCTGAGGTGGGAGGATTGCTTGAGCCCCTTGAACCCAGGAGTTCAAGACCAGTCTGGGCAAACACAGCAAGATCCCATCTCTACCAATTAAAAAAAAAAAAAAGATACTCACCTGGGTAAGTATTATTATGTTACCTGGGTAAGTATTACTATATTATATTACCTGGGTGTTACATGCTTATAGTCCCAGCTGCTCCAGAGGCTGAGGCAGGAGGATTGCCTGAATCCAGGAGTTGAAGGCTGCCGTGGGCAAGGATCACACCGCTGCACTCCAGCCTGGGTGACAGAGCAACACCCCAACTGTATTTTTTAAAAAAAGAATATTAATTTGTGAAACTTCTAAATTCATTTGATTAGACAATATAGATAAATTTACATACACAACATATGTATGTATGTTTGTATGTATTGGCTGCAATGTATTCCTGTGGACCACGTTTTTTTTTTTTTTTGAGATGGAGTCTCACTCTGTCACTCAGGCTGGAGTGCAGTGGCACGATCTTGGCTCACCGCAACCTCCACCTCCCGGAAGTGATTCTCCTGTCTCGGCCTCCCCATTAGCTGGGATTACAGGCACGTACCATCATGCCCAGATAATTTTTGTAGTTTTAGTATAGACCAGGTTTTGCCATGTTGGCCAGGATGTTCTCAAACTTCTGGCCTCAGGTGGAATGCCATGTTTAAAAAAACAAGTCAACTGGCTGGGCGAGGCGGCTCACGCCTGTAATCCCAGCACGTTGGGAGGCCAAAGTGGGAGGGAGGATTGCCGGAGTCCAGGAGTTTGAGACCAGTCTGGGCAACATGGCAAAACCCTGTCTCTAAAAAAATATAAAAATTAGCTGGGCATGGGGGCGGGTGCTTGTAGTCCTAGCTACTCTGGAGGCTAAGGTGGGAGAATTGCTTCAGCCCAAGAAGTTGAGGCTGCAGTGAGCAGAGATTGGGCCACTGCACTCCAGCCTGGAGCCTAGGTAATAGAGTGAGACTCTGTCTCAAAAAAAAAAAAAAAAAAAAGAAAAAAAAAATGTGTATATAGTAAGCCGGGCATGGGGGCTCACACCTGTAATCTCAGCACTTTGGGAGGCCAACATGGACAGATCGCTTGAGGTCAGGAGTTCAAGACCAGCCTGTGTCTCTACTAAAAATACAAAAAAAAAAAAAAAAAAAAAAAAAAAAAAAAGCCAGGCATGGTGGCACCTGCTTGTAATCTCAGCTATTTGGGAGGCTGAGGCATGAGAATTGCTGGAACCTGGGCATCAGAGGTCGCAGTGGGCTGAGATTGTGCCACTGCACTCCAGCCTAGGCAACAGAGTGAGCCTCTGTCTCAAAAAAAAAAAAAATTGTAATCCGGTACACATGTAGACACCCATACACACATGTAAGTGAAGCAAAACTTACATTGAACAATATTTACCCTTACAACTCGCAATGTACACTAGTATTTTCTATTTTCTTCCTTTCTTTGCTATTCTATTTCATTTCTTCAAAATTCGATGGGAGCCCATTTAATTGATCTCACCCCCACTCAGAAGTTTGAAAACTGGCGGTTTGGGGCCCTGACCCCAGAAAGTCCCAAATACCCTGTCCACTGAGAGTCCTCCTGAGCGGGTGGGAATTGGGGTCTGCCACCAGGATAAACTGAAGAAGACCACGGAGGAGGCGGATATGTATGAGAGCAAGTACCGGGAGGTCAGCAAGACCTTGGAGCTACTCAAGAGCTCGGTGGAGAGACTGTTCAAGAAGATAAACTGTGATGCCACCAAGATCCGGGTGCAGTTAAGGGAGACGGGGGAAGTCACTGACATCAACCTTCCGCAGTACTTTGGTGAGTCAAGCTGGGGCCCATTGGACTCTTAGGAGCCATTTCCAGAACTTTCTGTGACTGGGCATGAGGACTTGCTCTTATGGAGTAGTGAGCTTGGTGGCGAAGTGTGTGGGCACTAAAGCCGGCCTGCGTGGGTTCGAATCCTGGGTCTACCCTTAACAGCTCTGGAGCCTTGAGCAGTTTTCTTTGTTTTGTTTCTTTTGAGACGGGGTCTTGCCCTGTTGCCCAGGCTGGAGGGCAGTGGCGCAACCACGGCTGTCTGCACTCACAATCTCCTGGGCTCAGGCAATCCTCCCGCCTCAGTCAGGATCCTAAGTAGCTGGGACTACAGGTAGGCGCTGCCATGCCCGGCTAAATTTTTGTGTTTCTTTTACAGACAGGGTCTTATCACATTGCCCAGGCTGGTCTCGAACTCCTGGGCTCAAGTGTTTCACCCTCCTTGGCCTTCCAAAGTGCTGGGATTACAGGTATGAGCCACTGCGCCTGGCCAGGGAAGGTTTCTGAACCTCTCTGTGCTTCAGATTTTTGATCTACAAAAATGGGTATCTCTTAATGCCTTCAGTTTTTTAAAAAAATTTTGGTGTAAACTCAGTATCTACCTCATAGACTGTTGGGAGACAAATACACGTGTAGTTATTAGAGAAAAATGATATGATCATCTCAATAACTGCAGAAGCAGCATTTGATAAAATTCAACATCCATTCATGATTATAAAAAAGAAAACGCTCAGCAAACTAGAACTAGAAGGAAATGTTCTTAACTTGATGAAAGACATGTTCAAAAATCCACCCAAAACTAGGCCAGGCATGGTGGCTCATGTCTGTAATCCAGCACTTTGAAAGGCCTGAAAGGCCAAGGCGAGCAGATCACTTGCGGTCAGGAGTTCAGGACCAGCTTGGCCAACGTGGTAAAACCCTGTCTCTACTAAAAATACAAAAATGGTGGTGCATGCCTGTAGTCCCAGCTTGGGAGGCCAAGGCAGGAGGATTCCTTGAACCCAGGAGGTAGAGGTTGTAGTCAGTCAAGATTGCACCACTGCGCTCCAGCCTGGGTGACAGATTAGGGCTCCATGTCAAGCAAACAAACAAATAAAAAACACTGAAAACTACAGCAAACCTCATCCTTCATGGTGGGAAGTGGAATGTTTTTCTCCTAAGATCAGGAACAAGGCAGGGATGTCTGTGTGCTGCCACCATGCCTATTCAATGTTGTACTGTAGGCCCAAGCCGATGCAATAAAGCACAAAAAAGAAATAAAAGGCACACAGATTAGAAAGGAAGGAATGAAGTACTCGGAGCAGTGCCTGCGCAGAGCACATCTGTCAACAATCATGTGCGTTTCTAGCCATCGGCCCTAAGCCAGAGTGGACAGGGAGAGACAGGCTTGCACAGGTCCTAACAATTTGGAATGAACGGCTTTCACTGCTCCTAGAATTAAACCTTAGATTCTTTTTTTTTTTTTTTTTTTGAGATGGAGTCTTACTCTGTCACCAGGCTAGAGTACAGTGGTATGATCTCAGCTCACTGCAACCTCTGCCTCCCTGGTTAAGTAATTCTCCTGCTTCAGCCTCCCAAGTAGTTGGGATTACAGGCATGTGCCACCACGCCCAGCTAATTTTTGTAGTTTTAGTAGAGACGGGGTTTCACCATGTTGGCCAGGATGGTCTCGATCTCTTGACCTCATGAACCGCCCGCCTAGGCCTCCCTAAGTGCTGGGATTACAGGTGTGAGCCAGCGTGGTCATCCAAACCTCAGATTCTGAATATATTCTGTTTGGGAGGTTCCCCAAACACATCCTATCCCCTGGCCACATTCAGTGCTTTGCTAGAGGACCCCCAGGACTCAGTATATAGTCATACGTGTGGCTATGATTTATTACAGTAAAAGGGTACAGAACAAAATTAGCAAAGCAGTGTGTCAATATGAACCATGTGATACACCACATTGTGTAGACTGTTTAGGCAGAGTGAGCCACTCTTTTAAAAAAAAGTTAAAAAAAATTTTTTGTGGGTACACAGTAGGTATGTATTTTGTGGGGTACATGAGGTATTGTGATACAGGCATGCATGCATAACAATCACATCATGGAAAATGGGGTGTCATCCCCTCAAGCATTTCTCTTTTGTGTTATAAGCAATTCAGTTATACTCTTTTAGTTATTTTAAAGTGTACAATTAAATTATTTTGACTATAGTCACCCTGTTGTGCTATCAAATATTAGGTCTTATTCATTCTTTTATCCATTTATTTATTTTTATTTTTTGTATGGAGATGGGGTCTTGTAATGTCGCCCAGGCTGGTCTTGAACTCCTGACCTCAAGTCATCCCCTTGCCTTGGCCTCCCAAAGTGCTGGGATTACAGGCATGAGCCATCATGCCCGATCTTATTCATTCTTTGTTTTTTGGATTCATTAACCATCCCCCCCCACCTGCCACTGCCTTCCCAGCCTCTGATGAACATCCTTCCACTCCGTATCCCCATGTGTTCATTGTTTTGAGTTTTTCATCCTGTAAATACGTGAGAGCCTGCGAAGTCTGTCTTTCCGTGCCTGGCTTACCTCACTTACCAGAATGACCTCCAGTTCCACCCGTGTTGTTGCAAATGACAGGATCTCATGCTTTCTTATGGCTGAATAGTGCTCCATCATGCATATGTACCATATTTTCTTTTTTTTCTTTGAGACAAAATTTAGCTCTTGTCACCCAGGCTGAAGTGCAATGGTGTGATCTTGGCTCACTGCAACCTCTGCCTCCTGGGTTCAAGCGATTCTCCTGCCTCAGCCTCCTGAGTAGCTGGGATTACAGGTGTCTGCCACCATGCCTAGCTAATTTTTGCATTTTTAACAGAGACGGGGTTTCATCACATTGGCCAGGCTGGTTTTGAACTCCTGACCTCAGGTGATCCACCTGCCTTGGCTTCCCAAAGTGCTGGGATTCCAGGTGTGAGGTGCCACACCCGGCCACCACATTTTCTTATCCGTTCAGGTAAACCACTCTTATCAGTTAATAGTGTTGGGAATCTTCCTGAAATCCAGGTTTCCGGATGGCAGCCCAAGCCTGACCTAGCTAGCACGGTTTTCATCGGAGAGCCTCGTCCTGCTGTGTTGACGTTTTTTCTGTATCCAGCCTATCGGGTTCTTCCTAGCCTGGCCCTGGTTACATTTCTCATCTCCGCTCGTCCTGCTCTGTCCCTGGCTCGCCGCCCGTAGCCACACTGTTCTTCTCTCGATCCTTCCAAGCTCCCCCACTGCTGCCCCTGCATCTTGTTCCCATCTTGGGACCTTTGCACGGGCTGTTCCTGGAAAACCTCCCCATACCCGGTTCCTTCTAGTTCTCCATTCTCAGCTTCATTGTCTCCCTGCACTGAAGCTGTCCCCTCCCACACTGCCCACCACTGTTACTTCCTCTCACGGCAGTCCTAGTATTTAGCATTCACCCTATTTGTCTCCATGGAAAGGTCACTTTCAATGTCTGAATCTATGTGGTTCCTGAGATCTGATAGCAAGTTTTGGATGTGAATTATTTTATTTGTTATTTTATTATTGACAGACAGTCTTGCTCTGTTGCTCAGGCTGGAGTGTAGTGGCACAATCTCGGCTCACTGCAACCTCTGCCTCAGGGGTTCAAGTGATTCCCCTGCCTTAGCTTCCCAAGTAGCTGGGATTACAAGCACCCGACACCACACCTGGCTAATTTTTGTATTATTATTTTTTGAGACAGAGTCTCGCTCTGTCATCAGGCTGGAGTGCAGTGGCACCATCTCAGCTCTCTGCAGCCTCCGCCTCCTGAGTTCAAGTGATTCTCCTGTCTCAGCCTCCCGAGTAGCTGGGACTACAGGCCAGCACAACCACACCCATCTAATTTTGTATTTTCAGTAGAGACAGGGTTTCACCATGTTGGCCAGGCTGGTCTTGAATTCCTGACCTCAAGTGATCCACCTGCCTCAGCCTCCCAAAGTGCTGGGATTATATGTGTGAGCCACCATGCCTGGCCCAATGTTGTACTATTAGTAGAGACAGGGTTTCACCATGTTGGCCAGGCTGGTCTCAAACTCCTGATCTCAAGTGATCCACCTGCCTCGGCCTCCCAAAGTGCTGGGATTACAGGCGTGAATCGTTGTGCCCAGCCTGGATGCTAATATTTTTGATCCCTGATTTTCAGATATAGCAGCAGTCTGGATAGTGTGAGATTTATTCAAAAAGCATATTCAAATCCAGTAGTTACTGAATCAGATAATGAACATCCGGATGGCGAGGGCTGCCTCTGGTGGTCTGTTCAGTTGTTGAACTTGGCTTTCTCTTTGTCCCTCCAGACACACAAAAGCTCTGGTAGGGCAAGGGCTGAGTTTGTGTTGCCAGTGTTGTCATTGTTTCGTTTTTCCTCCATTGCATCCTTAGTGTCTAGCACGGTGCGTAGTGTGGTAGGCCTTGAGTAATCATTTGCGAATGAATGAACGAATGAATGAATGACTCTTATGACTGCAGGGGGCTATAGAGCTACAGTGCAAGGAGACGTCCCCTGAATGAGGCAGGTCAGGGAAGCATTTCTGCAGGTGGCAAGGATTTGAGTTTTAAAACACCTCTAGGTGGTTATTCAGGGAAGTGTACAGGGAAAGGCATTCTGGCAGAAGGAACAGCATGAGCAGAGTCGTGGAGACTTGAAACAGAGAGCTCTGGGGCAAGCCAGGAGTTTAAGGTGGGGATCCCAATTTTTAGTGTATCCTGGTATTTCTCAACCTTCTTTTCATTATCATCCTGCTAAGGAGCCTCTCTAGACATACTTTGCCTAACTGCCCTCCTTATAAATGTAATATTTTAATATCATTGAGATAATGTATGTCTGCTTATGTCCCGTGGGTATCTGTGTTGTATACATTAAGGAGTCAGAGGCCAGGCACGTTGGCTAACACCTGTAATCCCAGCACTTTGGGCGGCCAATACAGGAGGATTGCTTGAGCCAGGAGTTCGAGACCAGCCAGACCCGGTGTCTACCAAAAAAATACAATAATTAGTGGGGCCTGGTGTCATGTGCCTTTGGTCACAGCTACTCAGGAGGCTGAAACAGGAGAATCGCTTGAACCTGGGAGTTTGAGGTTGCAGTGAGCCAAGATCGTGCCATTGCACTCCAGCCTGGGTGACAGAACCAGACCCTGTCTCAAAAAAAAAAAGGTGGTCAGAATTATTTTCCTCTCAAGAAGCAAATTTCAGCCCCAAGTGTGAGGAGTGATGTTATCCTGTTGAGAACACCAGGTGTGATCCCAGAGAAAGCCTTGTCCTTGTCAGAGCCCAGATCCCACACCCCTATACTTCCTGCTCCTCCCCACCCTCTGCAGCGGGGGGCGCTGCCCCAGTGCCCCCAGGCTCAGGTCTCTCGGCAGCCATTTTGGTCCTGCTTCTTGTTCTGCAGCCATCATTGAAAAGAAGACCAACGACCTGCTGCTGTCGGAGACCTACAGGCGCATCCTGGAAGTGGAAGGGGCAGAGACCGAGGTCCCGCCACCCTTCGTCAACCCTTTCTGGGGCGGCTCTGCCCTCCTCAAGCCCCCAGAACCCATCAAAGTCATCCCCCCAGTGCTGGGGGCTGACCCCTTCAGCGACAGGTTGGAAGATGGTGAGTTTTCTCTCTCCCGATCTGTGCAGGTGCTAGGAAACCTGTGCCTTCAGGTCTGGGGAGGCTGTGTCCAGGTGCCCAAGAGGGTCTGTAGTGTTGAGCCTCAGTTTCCCTTCTTTATGAGCCCTTGTGGCCCACCAGCTCCCTTGAGTGCCATCTTGGCTGTGGCCACTCGATGTCATTTGCTTGGGGACTTTTCTCTCTATGATGCTAGGGTGACACAGATCCTGAAGTTTAGTTATTTTGGATGTTTTTAAAAGTCACAATTACCTTTTGATCTTTTAAAATGAACCTTAAAATATCAAAAGTTTGCAAATTGGCAAGTTGTGGATAGACAGGGTTTCCAGACCCTGTCTCATGCTCACCCTATCTGTGCTCCTGAGTCTCACTCAGCCGTGACCTCCCTTTCCCTGACCCATTGTGCCCCCGGAGCCCCATTCTCGGCTCCTCCCCATTTTTGTCCCCTAACCCCACGATTGAAGCAGCTTCAACGTGGTCCATGCCAGAAGCCAGACGCTCAACCGTGGCTCTTCCCACACCGGCCCACTGATCCTCCTTCCGTTCAAGGAAGAAACTCACTCATCCTCTCATGTGGGGAGCGAGGCGAGAATCAAATTGGCCTCATCTTTTTAGAGAGCAGTCTGGCCACGTATATGGGAACGTTCCTTCCGGAAGGACTTATTCAAGGGTCGAAGATGAAAGGTGGAGGAGTGGAGGCTGTTCACTGCAGCCCCAAACCAGAGACAAGTATACCGCTCATCCCTTAGAGACTGCTGAAATCAGGTGCAGCTCATCTGCACACGCAGTGCAGTTCTGAGCAGCCCCAAAAGAGGGCACGGGGCCAATATGCAAGGACTGGGAAGAGGCCCTGGATATTAAGACAAAAAGGGAAACACAGTCAGTTGCACGACAGCTGTGTGGGCCTCCTGAGAAGTAGCGTGTTGTATAATCCCTTCTTTCTAAAGACATTCTCTACGTATGCACGAAATACACAGGCACACACGCGTGTGTGTGTACATATATGTGTGTGTGTGTGTGTATATATATGTTTATGTACACACACACACACACACACACACACACACACACACACACACTTTTTTTTTGGTGTGCCAGTTCTCAGCCAGGGGTGATTTCCCTTTTATGGGACATTTGACAATATTTAAAGATATTTTTGGTTGTCACAACTGAAAGTGATGGTGTTGCTGTCATCTAGTGGCCAAGGATGTTGCTAGAAATCTCACAACACACAGGACAGCACTTTACAACCCTGATATGTAATAAGATATATGTAAAATGAGAGAGAGAGGGAGGGAGAGGGAGGGAGGAAAGAAGGAAGGCTCAGAGGCAGGAAGAGGAGGAGGCGGAGGGAGGGGCGATGAGAGAAAGGGAAGGCGGAAGGAGGAAGGTTTTTAGATTATGCATAAAAACCAGAGGTGTATAAGCCGCCTGTTACAGTGGATAATTCTGGATGGTGGTTTCCAGAGAACTTTGCATTTCTAAGTTAAACAATTCCGTATTGTTTGAAATTTTCTCTTACAGTGACCTTGCATGACTTTAGTAATTAGAGAAATAAAATCTTTTGTGTGTGTGTGTGTGACAGAGTCTCTCTCTGTCGCCAGGCTGGAGTGCCGTGGTGCAATCTCTGCTCACTGCAACCTCCACCTCCCGGGTTGAAGTGATTCTCCTGCCTCAGCCTCCGGAGTAGTTGGGACTACAGGCGCCCACTACCATGCCCAGCTAATTTTTGTATTTTTAGGAGAGACAGGGTTTCACCATGTTGGCCAGGATGGTCTCCATCTCTTGATCTTGTGATCCACCCGCCTCGGCCTCCCAAAGTGCTGGGATCACAGGCATGAACCACTGTGCCCGGCTAAAAAGTTGATTTTTTAAAAGCCGCCCCCATTTCTCTGAGCAGCATTTTAAGTGTGCCAAGGATGGAGGGAGAGACCCCCCAATAAGCACACGTGCACACACAGGCATGCACACACACATGCACACACAAGCACACATGCACAGAGATCCTGTGTGTTTCAGCTGAGGAGACAGAAACGTAGCAGGAGTGGAAGCTAGGTCCGATGCCGCCCGTCTTAGCACAACTTCCACAGCCCTTTCAGTTCCTAAAAGGTTGGGGGGAGCAGGGGGCAGAGCGCTGGTAAAGTTGTCCTCACAAGGTCAGAAATGTACAGATGCTGTCTTCACATCTATTCAGGGGAATGTCGATGAACTTTCGTTTCTCTCAGCCCACTGGGAGATGGCAGGGACTACAGGTGTGAATTAGAAGAGAGGCCACTTCTGGGTAATTAATTAGGAAAAGGTGCCCCTTCTGGTATATACAGCTCTGTAATCAAGTGGGGGCTGGATTTCAGCCCATCCATCTACCCCTCTCCTCTAGGTGTCTTTTGCAGTGCACTTCCTGAACAACTGCACTTGGTGGCTCTGTCTCCTTAACATTAAACCAAGCATTCTTCACATCCTTGTTTGGGAGAAAACTAGTCATTGTCTGGGCAGCCCCCAGATGTATATTTCTGTTAATTCTCCCCCTCCTTGAAACCTAAGAATTTCCGTGCTCCACTCCCCAATGTTATGGAGGGACGCCAAACCAGGCTTGGCCATCCCTGCCTTGGGCAGAGAGAGAGACTCGCTGGGAAGGAAGCCCCAGCCCTGGGTTTGATTTCCCAGCGCCTCACACAAATCTGGCCTTGTGCAGTGGAACAGCCCCTGGACCACAGCAGCCTTCGGCAGCTGGTGCTCGACAATTACACCCTAAAGGAGAATCGGATTAAGGAGATGCGCGGAGACAGCCTGCCAGAGAAGGTGGAGGAGCTCAGGTCCAGGAAGAGGACAACCCTGTGAGGCGCAGGGGTCCAGCTGCCTTTGCACCGTAACCGAAAGAATAAACACTGTGTTCTGTAGCCTTGTACCCATCACACATGTTACTAAGGGCTTTGGGTGCTGGGGCCACCTCTGGGCTGGGGCGGAGGAGCAAGAAGTAAAAGCGGGAACAGGAGGAGGGGACCTTGCGAGGCCATCACAGCCCCTGGGAACCTCTGAGCTCGAGGCCAGCACAGGCCACCCCAGCCATGTAGACACAGATGCAGATGTGGTCCACCAGATGTAGCAGGGACTAGCCTAGGGGCGGGGCCACGCTGGAGCCAAACTGTGGATCCTGAGACCCCGCTGGGCACCCGGGGCGTGGCTGACACTCGAAAACAGGAAGTGGGAGCGGGGGGTGCCCTGGATCTGCTTCTCTGTGTTTGTGTGTGTTTGTGTGTGTGTGTGTGTGTGTGTGTGTGTGTCTATGTTTCTGGGTGTCTGCGTCTCTGTGTGTTTGTATCTGTGTCTGTGTGTCTGTATGACTTTGTGTATCTGAGTGTGTCTCCGTGTGTCCACATATGTGTGTACCTATATGTGTCTCAGCATATCTGTGTGCGTCTCTGTATGTCTCTGTGTGTCTGTCTCTGAGTGTCTGTACCTGTGTGTGTCTCTGTATATCTGCGTGTCCCTTCGTGTCTCTGCGTGTGTGTATCTGTGTGCATCTCTGTATGTCTCTGTGTATCTCTGTATGTCTCTGTCTCTGTGTGTCTCTGAGTGTCTGCACTTGTGTGTCTCTGTGTGCCCCTGTCTGTGTGTCTTTGCTTGTCTGTACCTGCATGTGTCTTTGTGTGTGTCTGTGTCTCTTTGTGTGTCTCTGCGTGTCTGTATCTGAGTGTCTCTATATCTCTGTGTGCATCTCTGTTTGTCGCTGTGTCTCTGTCCCTCTGTGTCTCTGCATGTCTGTATCTGTGTGTCTGTATGTCTCTGTGTCTCTGTCCCTGCATGTCTCTGCGTGTCTGTATCTCTGTGTGTCTCTATCTCTGTGTGCATCTCTGTCTCTGTCTTTGTCCGTGTCCCTATGTGTCTCTGTGTGTCTGTATGTGTGTGCATCTCTGTATCTCTGTGTGTCTCTGCATGTCTCTGTCTCTGCATGTGTCTGTTGTGGGTGGGTGTGTCACTGTGGAGCTGAGTCCACAGTGTCTTGCCCAGAACCACGCATGGCCTTGGAGTGTCCTGAGTCCCGCCTTCTCTGTGTGGGACTGCATCTCTGAACACAGGAGCGGTGCACGAGGCTCTCTGCCTGGGCCGACTCTGGAGTGCAGGGAGGGTGTGACGGGGGAGGGGCGTCACAGGGTGTGGAGCATCCTGGGTTGTGGGGGTGGGGCCGTGACTCCCCTGGGTCCCTGCCCACACAGCCTGCTGTGAAATGGGCCCTGGGTCTCTGCAGCCAAGGGATTCATTCGTCCTGTTGATGGCTCCACCCTGAGCTCCTCCCATGGGCGGTGCTGTTGTCACTGTCGAGCCTTGAAGACTGGCCCCAGCTGTGGCTCCTCTGACCTCCTGGGCCCTCCTGCCTTTGCTGTGACCCCAGCTCCACTCCCTCACCCAATTTCAGCTTGTTCCCATCATGTCATTGACTTGGGCCGTGTCCTGTGTTCTTGGGTTCTTGGGATTCTCTCTTTTTTTTTTTTTAGACGGAGTTTCATTCTTGTCGCCCAGGCTGGAGTGCAGTGGCGCGATCTCAGCTCACGGCAACCTTCACCTCCCCGGTTCAAGCGATTCTCCTGCCTCAGCCTCCTGAGTAGCTGGGATTACAGGCCCCACCACCACACCTGTCTAATTTGATATTTTTATTGGAGACAGGCTTTCTTCATGTTGGTCAGGCTGGTCTCGAACTCCTGATCTCAGCTAATCTGCCTGCCTCAGCCTCCCAAAGTGCTGGGATTACAGGCGTGGGCTACTGCGCCTGGCCGGACTCTCTCTCTTTCTTTTTTTGAGACGGAGTTTGGCTCTGTGGCTCAGGCTTGAGTGATCTCAGCTCAGTGAGTGGCGCGATCTCGGCTCACTGCAACCTTGCCTCCTGGATTCAAGTGATTGTCTTGCCTCAGCCTGCTGAGTAGCTGGGATTACAGGTGCCTGCAACCACGCCTGGTTAATGTTTGTAGTTTTAGTAGAGACAGGGTTTTGCCATGTTGGCCAGGCTGGCCTCAAACTCCTGACCTCAAGCAATCCGCCCAACTCGGCCTCCCAAAGTGCTGGGAGGGTTCTTGGGATTCTCTTGAGAACCTGAAGTGCCCGAAGTCCACTCCCTGCTTCTTCTCAGGTTTTCCTCCAGGGAATCTCCCCTCCCATCTCCAGGCTGTGTGGTTCAGGAGGGCTCTGATTTCAGTCCCAGCACAGGCTGATCAGTTGAGCCAGGCCTGTCCATCAGAGCACTGCCCCTGCCAGTCCACAGTGATTGGCTCAGGGGTGTCAGGTGCCCCGGAGGGATCCCATGAGGCCCTGTTCTGATGTTTGTGTGGAGCTGGGAGAGAGAGGAGCGTGCCCTTCTAGGATTGCTGAGTGGCTGGAAAGGGGGCAGGAGCTACACTCTTAACTATTTTGCCACTGCCAAGAGCGGAGGAAAGTGACAGAAAACAGAGGCCTCCCCAGCCTCCGAGGGCACTGCCTGGGCTCCTGGATGCAACTGTGCCTGAAGCCCCTGGACTTCTTAGTGATTTGAACCTATTTCTTTTTTTCTTTTCTAAGACACCGGGCCTCACTCTGCCACCCAGGCTGGAGTGCAGTTCACTGCAGCCTTGACCTTCTGGGCTCAGGTGATCCTCCCACCTCAGTCTCCTGCGTAGCTGGGACCACACGTGCACACCACCATGCCTGGCTATTTATTTTTTGTAGAGATTGGCTCTCACTATGTTGGTCTAGGCTGGTCTCAAACTTTGGGGCTCAAGTGAGCCTCCTGCCTCAGCTTCTCAAAGCGCTGGCGTCACAGGTGGGAGCCACCACACCTGGCCCTGCTTGTTTCTTACATTGCGACTCTTGCAGCCATAAGAGGCCTGAACGCTCCAACCATGAGGGTGGGCACTCAAAATCAAGGATCAGTTCACATCCAGGCCCAGGCCCCAGATGGGGCCAGAAATCAGTACTGCTCTCCATGTTTGCTGGGGAAGAAGTACAGACGGCTTCTACTTTATCTGAAACTAGAAATCACCCTCTTAGGATTAGCAGGCGTGACTGCTATTGAACGACCTATGTTCCTACCATGAGTCAGGCTGCTTCCTCCTTGCCACTGTCACTTCCAGGAGAAGCATTCTTTTTTTTTTTTTTTTTTGAGACAGAGTTTCACTCTTGTTACCCAGGCTGGAGTGCAATGGCGCAATCTCGGCTCACCGCAACCTCCGCCTCCTGGGTTCAGGCAATTCTCCTGCCTCAGCCTCCTGAGTAGCTGGGATTACAGGCACACACCACCATGCCCAGCTAATGTTTTGTATTTTTAGTAGAGAGTGGGTTTCACCATGTTGACCAGGATGGTCTCGATCTCTTGACCTCGTGATCCACCTGCCTCGGCCTCCCAAAGTGCTGGGATTACAGGCTTGGCCACCGCGCCTGGCCCAGGAGAAGCATTCTGATGGCATCCCAAGGGAAGGATGTCATGGAACCAAGGCCCTCTAAATGCCTGAGCTCTTTGGAACAGAGGGCTGTGGTTGTCCAATTAACATTCCAGTAAAACATGGTCCTTGATAGAAACAGTCCTGAGTGGCTGCAAAGGTCTATCTTAAATAAAGAGTCACCGAGATTCAATAATAACAACTGCAAGGCCATCGCTAGCTCCTCTGCCTTTGCCTTCCTTACTCAAGGCACTGTCTGACAGGGGAATGTCATGACCAAATACACGACCTCCTGTTTATTGGAACATGGCCTCTGGATGGATTTCCATCTGTAGGATATGTGGCCATGAGGCAGCTGTAGCCACCCAGGCTGCAAGGAAGATGGAGGCGGATAAACAGGGCAGCCACACAGCTAACAGACCAGGCTGGGGACAGAGGCTGTACTCGTGGGAGAGAGAGGAGGGCAGGAACCACTCTGCAAAGAGGAGCCCAGGGCGCACTAGAGGGTCCCCTCCTAGTCTTTCTCTTCTCCGTGGGTGATGATATGCACCAGGTTCTTGTAGTCCAAGTTGCCAGTCACGTCAGGAGGGAAGGCGGCGAACATCTGTTCAATCTGCAATGAACCAGCAAGGTGTGCTGACGTCGATGGGTGGGGAAGCAAGATGGGTGGGGTGGGGGGACCGTGGGCTGGGCCTGCGTGGAACGGACAGCTGTGGGGCGGGGGATGGGAACCTGGGCCACTCAGAACCTCCTTTGGGAAATGACTTCCCCAGCTCCTTCCGGGCCCCCTGGCACAAGGCCACGCCCTTTCTGGGCAGCCACAGCCAGCGGATCGGGTTGGTGTGAGGGGTATAAAGGCGCAGCCATCTCCCCCGACTTGGGGACTGGGAGCTCTCGGGAGAGCTGCTGAACGAGCTCCCTCCCTGGGGAGTCAGCGGCGCAGGTCTTTGGGCCTGAATCTTGGCTCAACTTCTTCCTCCATGCACTTTTCCTTCCTTGCCCTTCCCTGTTCTTCCTTCCTTGGCCCCAAGGGCCCTCCCAAGTAAACACCCTGCAGAGATGTCCCTGGAAACGCAGCCTTCCACCGGGATGAAGCAGGGCACAGACTCAAAGGTTCCAAGGGGCTGGGCAGGTTACATAAGGGAGCAGGATGGGGCAATAATTTCATGCTCTAGGCAGGTCTCTGTGCATCGTGAGGAAGGCAGAACCTGCAGTCACGTTTGAAGCCAGGCCCTGGCATGTACTATTAGCGTATTTTATTTTATTTTATTTTTGAGATGGAGTATTGCTCTGCTGCCCAGGGTGCAGCAGATGGAGTGAGGTGGCATGATCTCGGCTCACTGCAACCTCTGCCTCCCGGGTTCAAGCAATTCTCGAGCCTCAGCCTCCCGTGTGGCTGGGAGTACGGGCGTCCACCACCATGCCCAGCTAATTTTTGTATTTTTAGTAGAGGCAGGGTTTCATCATCTTGACCAGGCTGCTGTCAACTCCTGGCATCAAGTGATCTGCTTGCCTCGACCTCCCTAAATGCTGGGATTACAGGCGTGATTGCTGTTATTTTAGACAAGTGACTTGACTTCCCTGGGTCTCAGTTTGCCCAACTGTTAAATGACAGTTAGGCTAGTCCCTGCCTCATAGAGGGGCACAGAATGGAATGAGGCCAGCACTCGGAAGATGATCTCTGGTTCTCTGTCAGTCTGGGGTCAGGGGTGCTTCAGGCAAGAGGGGGAGATGGAGCCCCCTGGAGGCTGAACCCAGGAGCTGGGGTGTAGGGAGTGCTCAAGGGACCCCATTACCTCCTCCTTGGAAAACCTCTCTGCCTGCGTGGTTAGCATGTCCCGAACGCTGCAGAGAGACGAAAGCAGGTGTTGATGTCAGGTGTGTGTGTGTGTAGGCGGGTGGGGGCAAGCAGGGAACCCCCCTCCTCCCCACAGACCCCACTCACTAATCAGCCTTTAGCACCCCTTTGCCTTCAGGGTCAAACACTTTGAATGCGTTGAGAATGGTTTCCTCAGGGTCCGCTCCTGAAACGGAACATAGAGTTTACATGTACTGGGGGTGGCTGGGAACCAGTGGCACCCCATGCAGCGGGACCCAAGTCTCCCCAGAAATGAAGGGGCCAGAGGAAGACTGCTTTGCATGGAGGGAAAAGACCCGGCTTTCATTTGATCACTGAGCCTCTGTATATGGAAAGAGAGGGCTCAGAACCCAAGGTCAAACATGATCTAGATATGAAAGTCTGGGATTCGAATCTTAACTCACGCCCTTGCTAGCTGTGTGGCCTCAGACAAGTGACTTTCTGTCTCTGAGCCTCAGTTCCCCTTCTGTAAACTGGAGATAAGAATAGAGCTTACCTCCTAGTTGCTATTAAGGGGGATAATGCATATAAAGTGGCTAGCATGAGGTTTGACTTAGGTAAGTCTTGGAGCTGTGTTTTTTTGTTTTATTTTTTTGTTTATTTTGAGACAGAGTCTCACTTTTATCCAGGCTGGAGTGCAGTGGCACAATCTCAGCTTACTGCAACCTCCGCTTCCTGGGTTCAAGTGATTCTCCTGCCTCAGCCTCCGGAGTACCTGGGACTACAGGTGCATACTACCATACCCGGCTAATTTTTTTGTGTTTTTAGTGGAGACAAGTTTTCACCATGTTGACCAGGCTGGTCTCGAACTCCTGACCTCAAGTGATCCTTCCACCTCAGTCTCTGAAGGTGCTGGGATTATAGGCATCAGCCACTGTGCCCGGCCAAGTTGCTGTTTTTATTATTTTTCCAATGGTGCTTTATCTCTTTGAGAGCTAACCATCTTCTGCCAGCCCCCTGAAGACACAGACACACACACACACACACACACACACACACACACACACACACACACA
>NW_022436942.1:69026123-69053013 GCF_009761245.1 Sapajus apella
ACACACACACACACACACACACACACACACACACACACACACACACACACAGAAACTTACCCTTAAGTTTCTCCCCAAACATTGTGAGGAACACAGTAAAGTTAATTGGACCCGGAGCCTCCTTGATCATTTCATCAATTTCTTCATTTTTCACGTTCACACGCCCTAGGGTAGGAAACACACACTCAGGTTCTCCAAACTGGGGGAGAAAGAGCCATCATGACACTGCCACTGGCTCCTGGGATTCCACTTCAAGAAATCTAGTCTAGAAATAATCAGAGATGGGTGGATGCAAGCAAAGATCTTATGTGAGAAGATGTTCTTGACAGTGTTATTTATAAGAACCAAATGACTGGAAACAACCTGATGTGGGAAGGGGTTCATTGTTTTTTTTCTTCCAGATAGGATCTAGCTCTGTCACCCAGGCTGGAGTACAGTGGTGCAATCTCAACTCACTGTAACCTCTGCCTCCCGGGTTCAAGCAATTCTTGTGCCTCAGCCTCCCAAGTAGCTGGGATTGCAGGTGCATGCCACCACGCCCAGCTAATTTTTGTGCATATATATATGTCTATATATATATTGGAGAGATATGGTTCTGCCATGTTGCCCAGGCAGGTCTCGAAGTCCTGGGCTCAAGTGATCCTCTGGCCTCGGCCTCCCAGAGTGCTGGGATTATAGGTGTGAGCCACCATGCCTGGCCAGTTCGTTATATTTAAAATAGTGTCTTCAGAACCTGGAACATTTGATGTAGATATTTTCATCGTTCACTTAAATAGGCAAGGCTCATGTTGTAAATTAGCCCTTCATAGTTGGAGGCAGGAGAGACAGATCAGGATCACCTGAGGGAACTTTTTCAAGTTAAACCTGCTGTAACCTACAGCCTTAGAGATTCCGATTTACCTGCTCTAGTCCTGCCACGAGCCTACCTTTGTGCAAATAAGAAAAATCTGTCACTTTTTAAGCCAATGTATGTTTTAAGTATAAAAAGCTACACTCACTACAAATGCGAATAGTTCCCTGTGGAATTGTGCAGTGTGCAACCTGCACAGCTGTGTATGGTTGCCCTGAGTTCTAAGGTCAGGAGTAAGTGGTGGTGGTGGGTAGCAGATTGGACATGTATATTTTGAAGAAATTCCATGTACTCATGTTCACACTGTTGAGATGATACACTGTAGAAGAAGAATTCAAGATAGAATGATTCTAATAATTAAAAAAACTAAAACCCAAACCAAGCAGACATGTCTAGAGAGATTAAGAGAAAAGAAACTGAAACATTCACAATGGAATATGACCTTCTGGGTGACGTTGCTTTCTCCTTTCTACTTTTCTGCATTTTCCCCATTTTCTGCTATGAGCTGGCATTACATTCAAAATCACACAAAAAAGTTATTTCAAGAGAAAAAAGGTATGTGAAGCCACTCAAAGAAAACACCCCTTTCCCATCCCCTGAAATTGGTCTTAAAGGCCAGTTGCGGTGGAGTTGTTTCTTTGGGAAATGACACCATCTTGACCTTTTCTGATGTCCCACCTCCTGCCCCTCATGGATGTGGGATAAAGAGACCCTCCTACAGGAACGGGGGGCGGGGGGTGTGTGACATACCAAGGGCAGCAAAGGTGTCTCTCAGATCGTTCTTGTCGATGAAGCCATCCCTGTTCTGGTCCATGATGGTGAAGGCCTGGGGAAGGGAAGTGATTGGCAGCTCAGCCTGGGAGAAACCGGCAGAGCTGCCCAGGAGGTTGGGCCATGGACTTGGCAAGAGCAGGATTCTGGGATCTTCAAAGACTCTTGTAGGACCTCAAATCAAAAGTCAACAACTAATCCAATAGTTTCTTCAAAATGGAAGGCCTCGTATGGCCCAGCCATTCCGCTGCTAGATACATAGGCAAGAGAATTGAAAGCATGTCCACATAAGAGCCTGTACACATAGCCAGGCTCGGTGGCTCATGCCTGTAACCCCAGCACTGTGGGACGCTGAGGTGGGTGGATCACTTGAGGCCAGGAGTTCAAGACCAGCCTGGCCAACATGGTGAAACCCCATCTGTACTAAAATTACAAAAATTAGCCAGGTGTGGTGGGACATGCCTGTAATCCTAGCTACTCGGGAGGCTGAGGGAGGAGAATTGCTTGAACCTGGGAGGTGGAGGTTGCAGTGAGCTGAGAACGCGTCACTACACTCCAGCCTGGGCAACAGGGCGAGACTCTGTCTCAAAAACAAACAAATAAGCAAAACCAAATGAGGAATCATGGCTATGTTTTTTGAGCTCTTTGCATCACCTGCCCATGGCCCCGGCAGCTGATTCTGGAGGTTGGGGCTAAGTGAGGGAAAGAGGCAGGTGTAGCTTTCTCCCTGGAAAGCGACTATCTCAAGTTCAGATATGACACTTGTCTCAGGAACTTCTCCTTCCCTCTGGGACACAGCACCCCTGCAGTCTGAATGTTAGGGAGGACAAAGGCACAACAGTTTGTGTCCTGTTTGGAAGCTCCAAATGGCTTCCCCTTTGATATAAAGCACACTGGAGTGGGGCGCGGTTCTCATGCCTATAATCCCAGCACTTCGGGAGGTCAAGTCAGGAGAACTGCCTGAGCCCAGGAGTTTGAGACCAGCCTGGGCAACACAGGGAGACCCCATCTTTACAAAAATCACAAAAAATTATCTGGGTGTGGTGGTGTGCATCTGTGGTCCGAGCTACTCAGGGGGCTGAGGTGGGAGGATTAATTGAATCTGGGAGATTGAGGCTGCAGTGAGCCGTGCTTGTGCCACTGCACTCCAGCCTGGGTGACAGAGTGAGACCCTGTCACAGAAAAAGAAAAAAAGAAGCAGACTGATTTCTTTAGCATCATTTTAGCATAGTTCCCTCTGGAGAGCCAGGTGGGAGGGTGGATGAGTCAGTGTGAGCCCTCACGACTGCTGGAGAATGAATTCAGAGTCTGTCCTTCCAGGCTCGTGTGCAGTTTGGTCTAATTGGTACTTGGGTTCTTTTTAGAAGGTCTGTTGCCATCGAATGTGATGGGGTTTCAAACGGGGCTAGTGGTTAATAATCAAAGACTGTAAAATTTAAAACCCCGAAGATACTGCTTTTCATCCCCCTGACTGGCAAAAAAAAAAAAAAAAAAAAATTGTGACTATTAACACTCAACATTGATGGAACTGAGGGGAAAAGGCGCTCTCCTCCCGAGGCTGCTGGGCATAGGAGTGAGTGCTGTGATTTTGGAGGGCAGTGGGGACCCATGCTTCTGTCTGGTTTGAGTTCTTTTGTTGTTGTTGCTTTAAGTTCCTTTGAGGCCGCAGTTCCGCTTTTAGGAATTTACCCCCGAAGAAATAACCAGAGATACAACCAAAGAGGTGTTACTTATAATAGTAAAACATTATAAACAAATGCCACATTTAACCATAGGAAATGGTTTAAATACATGATAGGAAATGTTAATGGTGAATTTCTCAAAGAAAAAAATGCAGGTAGTAATCAGTGGGCATAGACCGTGATAACAAAATGGCTTGATGGGCATATGCTAAAATGCGAGCTGATTATCTCTCGGCCATTGAATTGTGGGTAAATTTTATTTCCTTTTTTTGTGCTTTTCTGAAAAATTTTCTGACATTTTTCAACAAGGAATATATTTTACTTTGATAGTCAGTGAAGTTATTAAAAATAGTTTCTTTTAAAAATTTACACACCCATTCAGGCCAAATTTGGGATTGTTTGGAGGGCAGAAGCAGCCAGTCAAAGGCCCTTGCTGGGAATCTGGAACAAAAAAGGGTTCCCTCTCACAGTGGGTTTTCCATCCAGGCGGATGAGTCAACAGCTGCACCCACCTCCTTGAATTCCTGGATTTGGGTCTGTTCGAACATGGAGAACACGTTGGAGTTGCCCTCGGCTCTCTTCTTTGCTTTCTTAGGTGCCTGGGGGAAAAAAGCACCGATTAGGAGAGTGAGAGGCTGGGAGTCAGAAAACTAGGTCAGGCCCCTTCTCTGCGTGAGTGCCAGCTGCTCATCTATGAAATGGGGGTACAGCGCCCACACTCAGGTCTCAAAATGGTGATGCTGGAGGGAGCAAAGGACATGACATGAAGTTTCTCCAGAGCCCCCGTCCCGGTGGATTGCAAGCGTCTGTGCATCTTGCAGTGGCTCCTTCACCAACTAGGAGAAGGTACAGGTGTGTCCCTGGGGATCGAGGTCGCACCTGCGGATCACCCCTGCAGGCTCCAGCCGCTTTTGTTCCGATGCATTTCACAAAAAGCTCAATAATGCACAGAAGGAGAATTGATCGGAGGGAAGGAAAAAGTCAGGCTCACTAAGCCATGATGAATGCGAAGATGAAATGACAGTTCTTCAAGGTGTTCAAACCCAACTGCGCCCCACACCCCACAATTTTCCCTTGATCCCAATGGCAACAAAACCTCCTCTGTTAATTCTCTGTCCCTGCACCATGTCAACAAGGCAGAGAAGAGCGAGATCACGTTTCTTCCCCACCCCACTTCTCTCTGACTTTAAATAACAGCAAATGCTTCAACACTGTTCGTACGTATTATTTCATTCTCATAACCGCTCTGTCAAGTGGACTCTGTTATTATCATCCCCATTTTACAGGGGAGACAGCTGAGACAGAGAGGTTGGGTCACTTGCCCAAGATCACACAGCCATACACACACAAAAGGCAGAGCCGGAGTTGAACTCGGGCATTCTGACTCCAGCGGTCCTGCCCCTAACCACTCTCCCTCCTGTGCTAACCCCGATTTGGGGGCTGCCCATTTCAGGAGGGAGACACCTAACCCAACAGCACAGAAAGAAAGGTTTTAAATTTGCAAGTTCAAAAAGTGAAAACAAAAACATTCTTTTTCCCAGCTGCCTGAACAAGAGAAAAGAATTACAATTTGATCCTTAAAAGCGTTCAATCCCATTTTGCAAGCCCTGAGAGTTATTGATTTCTCGAGAGGTCAGTAGACAAGGCATAAAAAAGCCAACTCTCTTATTTTGTGTTTGTGAGTCCCCAGGAGCTGCTGTTATTTGTGGCCTATCGGGGCATTGATTGGGGTTCCTCTGCGCACGCTGCCAACGGGGCTTTTTCCACGAGGGGCTGGAGGCTTTGAGAGCCGCCTTCCTCCCCTCCGCTGTGGGCCCTGGCTTTCAGCGGCTTCCGCTCCTCGCCCACCCGGCATCACCACCTCCTGGAGCCCTCGCACTCACCATGGTGGAAGGGACCCAGCACTGCCTCCCGAGAAGAATTCCACACTCCGCCCAGCCCTCCACAGCCCGGGAACAATAAATACTTCCTCCCCATGTTTAAAAATAACCCCATGACCGCTTTTGGCAGTCATAGGTGAGGCGGACACCACCTAAGGCCCCCCCCACCCCATGCCGTTCTTCTGAAGTAAGGGTGGCTCACTTGCCACTGGGTGACACGTGAGCCCCCAAAAAGGCATTCAAGGTTAAAGAGACAGTAGCTGGGTCATGGTCACGGGGAGAGATGCTGCGCGCGCTCTGCAGTGCTTCGGCTGGGGACACTTGTGCTTGTCAATTTTGAGAAAGAAAGTGTCAGGGACAGGAGACTGCTAAAACACTCGTTTTATCGGCCTGGGCCTGGCCTCAGGGCCTCTGCACCTGTGTGCCCTCTACCTGGAATGCCTTTCTGTCCATCATCACACGGCTCCTCCCTTCCCCGCCTTCACTGCATCTCTGCTCAGACGCCACCTTCCACCTTCGGAGTGAAGCCTCTCTGCCTCTGTGGCTCATGCCTGAAATCCCAGCACTGTGGGAGGCCAGGGTGGGAGGATTGTTTGAGCCCAGAAGTTTGGGACCAGCCTGGGCAACATAGGGAAAATAGGGAGACACCTGTCTCTGCTTAAAAAAAAAAAAAAATTAGCTGGGTATGGTGGTGCATGCCTATAGTCCCAGCCATTCAGGAGGCTGGGACAGGAGGATCACTTGGGCCTGGGAGGTTGAGGCTGTAGTGAGCCATGATCACGCCACTGCACTCCAGCCTGGGTGACAGAGCAAGACCCTGTCTCAAAACAAACAAACAAAATAGCCCCGCCCCCCATCTCCCTTCTCGGCCTTGTTTCTCTGCGCAGCGTGAGAAGGTGCCTGACACTCTGCAGCGCACTGACTCATTTCGCTCAGTGGCCGTGGAGCGTCAGCTCAGAGCCCGGGGATCGCTTTAGTTTCTCTCACCACCTACCATCTCCCAGCTCCCAGCTCGTGATGCACACAGCAGCGGCTCAAAAAGGAACATCTATTGACTGAAGAAATGACAAATCTCATTGAGCGCTGGCGCCTGCCGGACGCCATGTGCTCATGGCTCCGGCTCATAATTTTCCAACCACCCTGGAGGGTGGGGACCACCTCAACATCCATGCCCCCATTTTACAGATGAGGAGACAAAAGCTCAGAGAGGCGAAGTGAGCTGCCCAGGGTCACACGGTGATGGAGCTGGACGTGGACCCCTCTGGAGTCCCCTTTGTCTCCAGAGTCCAGGCTTTTTAAGGGCCTTGAAAACAGCAGCTGCTCTCAGAATGCAAGGTGTTATTATATAATACTCTTACTCAAGACGGCTTTCCAGCTGGGCGCGGTGGCTCATGCCTGTAATCCCAGCACTTCGGGAGGCTGAGGTGGGTGGATCGCCTGAGGTCAGGAGTTCAAGGCCAGCCTGTCCAATATGATGAAACTCATCTCTACTAAAAATACGAAAATTAGCCTGGCGTGGTTGTGCGATCCTGTAGTACCAGCTACTCCAGAGGCTGAGGCAGGAGAATCGCTTGAAGCTGAGAGGTGGAGGTTACAGTGAGCCAAGATCGTGCCATTGCAATCCAGCCTGGGTGACAGAGCGAGACTCCATCTCAAAAACAAAAACAAAAAAAACCCAAAACAAAACAAAACAAAAGGTGGCTTTTCTCCCGTGCCCTCAAAGACAGCCTTGGGATTCGGGGAGCAAGAACTCGGGGCTTGGAATCATTGTGGTTATTTAGTGGCTGTGGGTGGCAGACCTGAGCACCAGATGTCATGCCTCTAAGAAGGAGAATGTCCCTCTGTCCTCCCAATGGTGTGGACACAGGGCTGATGGCTGAACGAGCATTCATCCCCTTAATTGAGCCCAGTGCAAAGCACAAATTCCCTGCCCTCGTGGTGCTGAGTGTGAGGGGAAGACGGACGAAGAGAAAGTAAACAGATGCACAACCAGAAAGTTGCAGGCAGAGACGGAGGCATGGCAGGGCCAGGTGAGAGCCTCAGACAGCGGCGCAGGTGGGTTTCTCCAAGTAGAGTCTGCAAAGGGGGCTTCGGGCAGCGGGGACAGCACATGCCTCAAAGGAGGGAGAATTTGGAGGCATCGAGGAACAGAAGGTCCCCTGGGACTGGCGTTTTCCCAAACATAAAAAAAGAAATCAGTTTTCTTATTAGGTTTTCCGGAGGGTCAAAGGAGGTGAGGCCTGGGAAATGGTAGCTATCACTCACTCCCTTTCTCAGGTGGAAAAAAATCTCAATTTGGCGGCACACAAACCCAAGGACCATTTATGACTGTGACAAAAAAGAGGCGTGGGTTTTTTCTTCTCTGCAGTCACACATGGGTTGGAACTACCCAGGAACCCCTTCTAACACAGTCTTTAATAACAAAAGCTGGATGAGTTCATGTGTGTGTATGCACATGTGTGCACAAAGACATGTTTGCACATGCACAGAGGCACACAGACATGTGCACACACTGGCATCCACATATGTGCAATGCACGGTTCAGGAGGAGCTTTTCTGTCCGAGATTCTCTGACAACACCAGAATAAGTGTTTCCCCAGCTAATAGCCACGCCATAGATTTTCGTTAAAACTCTGTGCAAGCAGTCAGTAGCTCTAACTGGCCAAGTGAAAAGGTTGTTGCAGCCACAGAAGATGTGCAGAGTGTGTGATGGGGGTGGGCAGGCCCCAGGTGGGGGTTAGGATGGGCTGGGCCCCCAGAGGTGAGTGGGGGTGTGTGTCCCTGAGGGACACCTGCACATCTGGGCCTTCAAAAGTGGGGCTAGGGGAACCATTCTGGCTGGGTGGGAAGAGGGGCTGTCAAACAGGGCACTCCCACTCTCAGGCCTCAGTTTCCCCATCTGGAAAACAGAGATCTCACACACCCCCATAAGGCTGCTGGGAGGATTGAGATTGTGCCTAGGGGTTCTGGGAACACGGCGGCCTGCATGGGGCACAGAACCACGTGATAGCTGAGATGTGGAGCTCGTGGGCTGTGGGTTAGGCCTTGGGGTCTGTTGAGAGAACCAGAGATCCCAAGTCTCTCTCAGCAATGGGGTGAGTTTCCCCAGGGAGCCCCCAAAACCAGGCACAAGGCCCTGGGATTGGAGAATCCAGGGAGGACTTGGGTGTTGGTTCTGCGTAGACTTCAGGGCTTCCTTTCCGCATCAGCCTCAAGACCACACAGGGCTGGGAGGCAGCCGGGGGGCGGCTGGGGCTGCTGCACCCTCGAGGCTGCGGGTGGAGGCATCTTGCTGTGACGAACAGGCCCGCAGGACCTGAGACCTCTGCTTTTTGCTATCTGTGGGATTCCTACAGCTAATACATTTCCAGCCACCACACCTGAGTCCCACTGAATAGGAGAGAAAAACAGCTGCTGACTTGAGGCTCTCCGAAGCCAGAAAGCAGCACACTGGGCTGATCCATTAGAATAGCAACGTCTAGAAAATCAGAAAACCACGCGTATTTGTTTCTTATTGCTGCTAGAAAAATATCATCAATTTGGTGGCTTAAAACAGCACTTCTTTTTTTTGAGACAGGGTCTCACCCTGTTGCCCAGGCTGGAGTGCAGTGGCACATAGCTTACTGCAGCCTTGAACTCTTAGGCTCAAATGATCCTCCTGCCTTGGCCTCCTGAGTAGCTGGGATTATAGGCACATACCACCGCAATCAGCTAATTTTTAAAAAGCATTTTTAGTAGAGAAGGGATCACACTATGCTGCCCAGGCTGGTCTTGAGCTCCTGTGCTCAAGTGATCTGTCTGCCTCGGCCTCCCAAAGTGCTGGGATTACAGGTGTGAGCCACCGCACCTGGCCCCACTGACAGTTTTAAAAGAAGAGATGAAGAGAGGGAAAATATGTAAGTATTCTTTATAGATACACATTGCTTTTAAGTAAGAATGATTTTAACCCCAAATCAAAGGAATGAATTTGCACATAGACATTTATTCCAGCCCCACTATGTGCAGGGCATGATGTACATCAGTAACGCTTCCTTCAGGGTAAGGGGAGATATGTACACATTAAGCTCAAATTCAAGAAAAGTGGAAGTTGATGTTCAACTGTATTATGGTACAACTGTCTTCATTTTCGAAAACAGAGCAGTGTATTAATTTCATTGGTTTTTAAAGCCCAAGTATTGGTTTTCTCCAAAAAATAAAAATAAAAACAAACCAACAAAAACCTTAGGGAAATTCAAGTGAAAGCCACAAATGACTTCCTAGAGCTTTAAGACCTGATTTTCAAACTAAAAATGAAGTGAATGAATTGCAGGAGAGGTTAGTTTTGTTGCGGTTTAAATGCTGGCCTAGAAGATAATATCTTGGGAACAGCATGAAGTAAAATAATGAAGAAATGTAAATAATCAAACACTCCAGAAACAGAAGCCAAAAGTAAGCAATTAAGACAAGAAAAGCTTCTTCAGCACGGAAGAGAAGGAAATCTGCAGGTTGAAGGAACTCACAACTCCAAGCTGGAAAGATAAGAAGAAACACACACCAAGGTGTGTCCTGGCAAGATTCACAAACTCCAAGTATTAGGAGAATATCTGGCTAACTTCGGGCAGAAAAACGGAACTCTAGTTGGGAAATCAGACTGGTGTGGTTCTTCTTGGCAACACTATCAGGAAGGATAGAGAGAACAGAGGGTTCTGACCCACAAGCCTGACAAGGTATTGATCAGCTGCCAGATTGACGACTGGGGGAATATTTGCTTTTGTTTGGATGGCCTGACATGGTAGCTCAGGGCTTTGTAATCGGACTAGCCAAGATTTGCATACAGGCCAACAGTGTGACTTCAGACAAGCTGCTTCTCCTCTCTGAGTCTCAGTTTCCCCCTCTGTAAAACTGGGATAACAGCACTCACCTCCTAGGGCTGTCGTGAGGATTAAATCAGAGTGCATTCAGAAACATTTGATGGCAGTGCCTCACACCTGTAATCCCAACATTTTGGGAGGCTGCAGCTGGATCACTTGAGCCCAGGAGTTGGAGACCAGGCTGGGCAACATGGCAAAACCCCGTCTCTGCAAAAAAAATACAAAGATTAGCCAGGTGTGGTGGCGCACCCTTGTATTCCCGGCTACCCAGGAGGCTGAAGTGGGAGGATCACTTGAGCCAGAGAGGTTGAGACTGCAGTCAGCTGTGTCTGCACCATTGCACTCCAGACTGGGCAACAGAGAAAGACCCTGTCTCAAAACAAAAAAAGATATATGAATAAACAGGCAAAAAATGAATCTGAGCTGTGAGAAGTCAGGATGGAGGAGGGCAGTGATGAGGAGGAAATGTCAGGAGTGGGACTGCCAAGTTTAGCCAAAAAAAAAAAAAAAAAAATTACAGAACATCCAGTGAGAGCAGAATTTGAGAAAAGTAATTAGGGGCCTCCTGGGGGAGCTGGGAATGGTGTGGGTCTTGACCTGGGTGTGTTACATTTGTGAAGATTCACGGGGCTGCACATTTACGACCTGTGCACTTGTCTGGGTGCATGCTACATGCCCCAAAATTAAATTAATATGATGTGAGCAAACACATTCTTACTATAAAATAGTTGAAAATGTTACAGAAGATATTGACTAACACCCCCCTTCTCATCAGGACAACAAAATCCTCCCCAAAAGGAACAGCGTTTGCAGCTTCGTGTGAATCCTTTCAGATGCTACTTTTTATTCTTCACTTTTAAAATTGAGACAGCAAAGTGCTTGTCTCTTAAGTGTCCGGTGAAATGAGTTTCTACACAGGCGCACACCGTGTAACCAGCCCCCGGGGCCAGGACGAAGAACATTCCAGCCCCAGAGCTTTTCCTTTTGTCCCCTTCCAGCCACCCGCCCTGAAAGTCAGCACCGCTTGGCCTCTAGCCCCGTAGATTAGCTTTGCCATTCCAGAACTTCAGCAGATTCTTTCCAGACATTTTTTAAATAAAAATTTTATTTAAGAATTTATTTAAAAAGTGACAGCGTTCTCCTTTCCCTGGCCCAATTTCCCTGATGCTAGCACGTGTTACCTGCCCCTAATACATTGGTGACAGCAAGGAAACTGAGATTAGTACATTACTATTGAGCAAACTCCTGGCTTGATTTGGATTTCACCAGCTTTTCCTCTGTGGTCCTTCTGCTGTTCCAGGATCTAATCCAGGATATCGCATTGCATTTAGGCTTCCCAACTCTCTCTCTGTCTCTCTCTTTCTCTCTGACACACACACACACACACACACACACACACACACACACACACACTATATATGTGTACTTTTTCACAATAATGATGTCATACTATGCAAACAGAGATACACATTTTCATGTTAATGGAATCATAACTCACACATGTGCGCACATATGCCCCCGCCACCTGAACTTTCCCACTCTGTGGTGGGCTTTGGAGATCTACTTTGCAGTCCCCCCGTCACTGATGGTGGCGGTGTGGCCTCCCCGCCAGCTGAGCCAGGCACACTTAATACATGCCCAGAGCAGCAGAGGTGCCAATGACAACAAAAGCCCAACAAACTTTTTGGGGAAAGGGCATAAGGGTATATGTACATATATATATCGCCTTTGTCCACGGTGACAAAGTGTCAAGCTATTCTTTAAAAAGTGTGTGTGTATATATATATATATATATATATACACACACTTTTTTTTTTTTTTTTTTTTTCCTGCAACAGAGTCTTGCTCTGTTCCCAGGCTGGAATGCAGTGGTGTGATCTCGGCTCACTGCAACCTCCGCCTCCCAGGTTCAAGTGATTCTTGTGGCTCAGCCTCCTGAGTAGCTCTAGTTACAGGCACGTGCCACCATGCCTGGCTAATTTGTGTACTTTTAGTAAAGACGGGGTTTCACCATATTGGCCAGGCTGGTCTCGAACTCCTGATGTCAGGTGATCTGCCCGCCTCAGCCTCCCAAAATGCGGGGATTACAGGCATGAGCCACCATGCCCAGCCAATTAATATGTATTTTTAAAAGGTCAAAATGTCATCATGGGGAAAAAACCCGAACATGGAGGGATACTCTCTGCTGGCTGGACCATTTAGTACTGTTTTTATCTTTCATTCACTATCTGGTGGTGACAGCCAGTGTCTTTTCAGTCTTTGGGGCTTTCAAAGCTTTCAGTCCAGCCCTGCTGGAGGCATATTTTAATTCGTTTCGTCTGCATGGGTGTTTTGCACTTTAGCTCCTGGAATTCAAGTCTAATCCTTTACATCCCATATTGTAAGGGAGAAAGGCGAAGGCTTCTCTACACATTTGTCTTATAAAACTAGCGGATCACGTAAGTATACATGTTAATATCAGTAGCTTACAGAGTTAATCTAGTAATATAGTAATATTTAGGGCAGAGCCTGGCACAGGAGAGTGTTACATAAGTGCCCACCATGATTTCCATTGGAAGCAAGTGGCACAGTGGATTAACTTGCCTTGGGGTATAAGTCCCCTTTAAGGAGGGCGGTGAAGTCAGCTACCTCTTGATAGAACAAAGGCATACCAGGCCCTGCCAGCCCAAAGCTGGGTGGCTAATGGCTTTTGTCACCAAGTGATAGCCTATCTCCTTGTGTCAGGGCCCCCAGGCGTCAGTGACAGCTGCCAAGTAGGGAGGGTGGCTTCTCTCACAAGTCAGATGTAGGTGGACCAGGCCTGTGCCCAGCAGAGAGGGGTCAGCCACATAATGGGGCACCCCTTGTGTACAGAGCACCGCTGGGACAAGCAACATCAGCTCCCTGTGCCTCAGTTTCCTCATATGTGAAATAGGAACATATAATAGAGGTCCTTCAAAACGTTATGAGGTTTGAATGAGTTAATTAATTACTACTTCTAAAGTTCTAGAATGCTGCTGTTCAGTGAACACCAGCTCTTATTCCAGAGCACTGGCTGGGTGCCCATGTCGGTGGAGATGGAGGTAAAAAAATAATATGTTCCGGCCGGGCACAGTGGCTCACACCTGGAATCCCAGCACTTTGGGAGGCCGAGGGGGGTGGATCACAAGGTCAAGAGATCGAGACCATCCTGGCCAACATGGTGAAACAGCATCTCTATTAAAAATGCAGTCCCAGCTACTTGGGAGACTGAGGCAGGAGAATCACTTGTACTTGGGAGGTGGAGGTTGCAGTGAGCCGAGATTACGCCACTTCACTCCAGCCTGGTGACAGAGCAAGACTCTGTTTCAAAAAGAAAAAAAAAAAAAAGAAAGAAAAAAAGGAATAACATGTTCCAATATGAATTCATTTTCTCTCCTCTTCCTCTCCCAAATCCTTTTCCCATTAGTGACTTCATCTCTCTCTTAGGTTCCCAGACCAAAATCCTCAGCCACCTTAATTCTGCCCCACTGGTGACAAAGTCTGTCTATTCTTCCTCTAAAATGTCTTGCAAATCCGTTTTCTCATGTCCTGCCCCAGCTCTGGCTTATGGTGGGAGCTCCCAACAGGTTTGGGGCCTCCTCTCTCTTGTCTTTATATCTTATCCTTCACACACTCTGAGTCCAACTCCTTTCCCCTATACCCCATTCCGAAGATGACCTGCACATGCTCTGGAACCCTCGGTGGCTCCCCACTACCCCAGGAGGAAATCTCCCCTCCTTGGCCTGACAGCTAAGATCTTTTAGCACTTGACCCTATCCTACCAGAATGGTGTTATGATTGTAAGCTGGGTTCCAGGTCAGTTCCTCTGCTTCCTTGACTATGGGGCACCTGGACAGGTGATTTAACCACCCTAAATCTCAGTCTTCACTTAATAAATGGAGAAAACTGTCATGGTAGCCTTGGAAGAGTTGTTCAAGTGAAACTAGATAATTGTGATACTAATGATAGCAGCTAACATTTATCGTGTGCTTATCCTGTTCCAAGCGCCGTCTGCGTGGTTACTCATGCAGTGAGCGGAAATGGCTTTGCATGGCACCAGGCATGGAGTACATGTACTCTGTGTGTGTGTGTGTATGAGTGTGTGTGTATGTGAATGAGTGTGGGTATGCGTGTGTGTATGTGAATGAGTGTGTGTATGTGTATGTGAATGAGTGTGTGTATGATTGTGTGTGTAAGTGAATGAGTGTGTGTATGCGTGTGTGTATGTGAGTGTGTGTATGTGAATGAGTGTGTGTATGATTGTGTGTGTATGTGAATGAGTGTGTGTGTATGAGCGTGCGTGTGTGTGTATGTGAATGAGTGTGTGTATGTGTGTGTATGTGAACGAGTGTGTGTGTGAGTGTGTGTATGTGAATGAGTGTGTATCAGTGTGTGTATGTGAATGATTGTGAATGAGTGTGTGTGTATGATTGTGTGTGTATGTGAATGAGTGTGTATGAGTGTGTGTATGTGAATGAGTGTATGTGTATGAGTGTATGTATGTGAATGAGTGTATGTGTGTATGTGTGTGTATGAGTGTATGTGTATGCATGAGTGTGTGTACGTGTCTTTATGTGTCTGTGTGAGTGTGTACGAGTGTGTGTGTGTTTGTATGAGTGTGTGTGTATGAGTGTGTGTGTATAAGTGTGAGTGTGTATGAGTGTGTGTGTATGAGTGTGTGTGGTTATTACTGGCTGTCTTCCTGGCTTCATTTCCTACCCCGGCCCCCACCTCACCCTCCAGCCCATCATTCAGGGCTCTTGGGGACAGCTGCTCTGAGCTAGTGGAGTACAAGCTATCATGTATTGAGTGCTCCAGGGGACTGGGGGAGGCAGCCTGCCTGCCATGGCCACCACCCAGCCACGGCACAGCTCGCCAAATTGAAGTCCCAAAAGAAATCAAATCGTCATCATCCTCCCTCCCTAGAGCTCCCTGCATGTCACACACTGAGCCACGTGTCTTACCCACCGTGCGATTTAATTCTCACAACACTTTGAGGAAGGTACTAATATTAGACCCATTTTCCAGATGAGGAAACTCAGGCTCAGAGAGGAGCAGTCACTCCCCAAGTCTCCACTGCTGGCACCTGGTAGCGCTGGGCTTTGACCCCAGATTGTTCGTCTCCTCCGTACACGCTTTTCCTCCCTGTGGTATTCTGGTTTCAGAGCCAGGGGATCCAGCCCCAGCTCTTACTGCCCTCCAGCATCCCAGAGCACGGGGCCACTAGCCTCAAGCATCCAGACAGTCCTTCAGTGGCTTCCTTGTCCCTGGTATTTTTAGCCCTCGGTCATCTGTCTTGCCTGCACTGGGGACAGAGGCAACCAAACAATCCCATTTTTACTGGTGCCCTTCAGATGCCCGTGGGCTCAGCTGTCTCGGTGCCTGGCATTCCGGGGGCATTGTTCCTCTCTATGAGGCCCAGATTCCAGCAACAGCTGCTGCCCTGGCCACCCCCACCAGCTTTCCCCTGCCCGCCTGCCAGAGCCCCCTTGCTGAAGAACGTGGCACAGGGCCAGCCAAACCTGGTCCCGCATGCCTGGGCCTGGAGCTATATAAAGGCCACACTCCTGGCTCATTAGTCATCCGACCTGAGGTTGTTGGGTGAAGGGCCTTTCAACGAGCCTTCAGCACACACCCAGCTCTGCAGGCCCCTGCCCCTCCCTGGCACAGATGCAGGCGTCAGTGGGGCTTCCATTCTGGGGTAGCACGCTCAGCCTGGGCTCTATGGACGTTTGGGGCTGGACAATTCTTTGTAATGGCAGAGGAGGGTGTCCCATGCGTCACAGGATGTCCAGCCTCATCCTTGGCCCCCAGCCAGTAGCAGCCATTAGCAACCCCCTCTCCCAAATCGTGACATCCAGAAATGTCCTTGACATGGCAACCGTCCTGAGAGGCATACATTATCCCAATTTCAGCCCCATCGACCTACACAACAACTCCTAGGAAGGAAGAGACAGGCTCCCTGCTAGCAGAGTTGGAGGATGGTTTAGGGATGCCTGAGTCCTCCGACCTCCTGAGGTTTCCTGGCTGGGGGCTTTGGGGAAGAAGGGACATTTGGGGTTAGGACTAGGCTAGAATGTCACCTCTGCTGCTTGCTGGCCAGATGACAGAGGTCCAGTGGCGTTCCTGGGTCCCATTTCCATTAAATTGCGTTGGATGGGAACACTGACCTCATGCGGGTGCTGTGAGGCCGGCTCGAGATCACGTTGAGCAAAACACAGCTTCCTTCTTCATAATTCTGCTCTGGGGAGTGGGGTGGAGGGAATCTGTGCTTGTTCTCAGATGAAAAGTCAGGATTTTTCTGCTCACTCTTAGGGAAAAGGAGAACCCTAAGGTCATTGAGTCCAAATAGTCTTTTTTTTTTTTTGAGAGAGGGTCTTGCTCTGCCACCCAGGCTGGAGTGCGTTTTTGCCATGTCATCTTACTGCAACCTCTGCCTCCTGGGCTCAAGCAATCCTCCCGCATCAGTCTTCCAAGTGCGAGGACTACAGGCATGTACCACCACGCCCAGCTAATGTTTGTATTTTTTGTAGACATGGGGTCTTGCTATGTTGCCCAGGTTGGTCTCCTGAGCTCTTCTGGGCTCAAGTGATCTGCCCTCCTCAGCCTCCCAAAGTGCTGGGATTACAGGCATGAACCACCACTCCCGGCCCCAAATAGTCTTAATTCAGTGTGTAGAATGCCCAGCCCCAAGTGGCTGTCATAATTCAGAACTCCACATTTGAGTGTTCACACCTAGTCTTCAGGCCTGCGGTGAGCACACAGCCACTCAGGGCCACACCCCGACGCCCACTCTCCTGGTCGGTGCTTTCACCCTTGCCACATGGCAGCCAGAAGGACATTAAAGAAAAAAAAAACACCCAGCTCAGTCATCACCCCCTACACCTTTTTTTTTTTTTTTTTGAGACTAATATTCTGTCGCTCAGGGTGAACCTCCACCTCCCAGGTTCAAGTGATTCTTCTGCCTCAGTCTCCCGAGTAGCTGGGATTACAGGTGTGCACCACCACGCCTGGCTAATTTTTGTATTTTTAGTAGAGACAGGTTTCACCGTGTTGGCGGGGCTGGTCTCGAACTCCAACCTCAGGTAACCTGCCTGCCTGGGCCTCCCAAAGCACTGAGATTACAGGCATGAGCCACCGCGCCCAGCCACCCTCATGTTTAAAAGGCTGCCCACTCTCCCAGGATGCAGACTCTTCCATCTGCCTGGACCGCCCCCTGCCCCTCTTTGTCTGGATGGGGGTTTATCACCTTGGGCATGGTGACATTGGGCCAGGTCATTCTTTGCTGTGGGGCTGTCCTGTGTCTCAGAAGATGTGGAACAGCATCACTGGCCTCTGCCCACAAGATGCCACCCAGTCATGACAGCCAAAGACATCTCCAGACAGTGCCATGTGTCCCCTGGGGGTGGGGGCAAAACTGCCCCAACTTGAGAACCACTGGTCTGGTGAACTTTTGTTCATACCTCCCCAATCTCCAGACCCGGCCCCGCCAAGCGCTGCGTTCCTTTCTCCCTCACAGTGTTCAGCCACAGCTTCATTCTATTTTTTTTTTGTCTGATTAGCTGATGAACCCAGCTTTCTGCTCAGACCATAACTCTACGGGGCAGGCACCATGCCTATCTTGCCCACTGCTGCTTCTCCCGCACCCAGCCCAGCGCCTGGCACATAGCGGGCACTGCGTCAGCCCTTGCCAAATGGCTGCTCTCACATGGCACTTCCTGCATTCTGCTTCATTGCTGTTATTCTGTTTCTTCCACTAGAAGGGGCCTCGGTCCTGGCACGCAGTGGGTGATCGTGATAGACTTCTCCCATGGAACTGAATTCCGTCAGGACCAAAGATGATCCTGGAGTTGATCCAGGACACAGGCAGGAAGGGCCTGAACGACTCTGCGCTGTGTCTCCAGGGCTGAAGACATTGATCCTTGCACACCCACCCTGCTTGCCCAGGACAGCTAGGTCCCCTCTGGCTAAGAGAGAATGAGGGTGTCAGCCCTCAGGAAACAATTCCTGAGGTGAGTATGAACTTTACTCTTTAGCTCCTGTCTCCAACCACGTCATAGAGGTCCTGACCTTTCAGCTTATCTCCCCTGCCAACTCCACTCAGTAAGAAAGAGTGCGGTGATTGATTAGCAATGTCTGCCATGGACTGGGTGAAGGAAGGGTGGCATGCATGTCATTGCCTCGTGCTATGTATTTGCTATTCCTCCTTTGTAGGTGTCCTCTGAGACAGAAAGAAAGTTCTAGGGTCATGTGTGGTGAAGAGAATCGGAGAGACTTTTGGGGTTGGGACACACAGTAAAACAGTTTCATTTCCCCCAGGAAAAGCCAGCCAGAAAAAAATTAGACCGACCCTGTTCTCTTGGGTGACTTTGGACAAGGGAGCAGGAGCCCGAGGGATTAAGGGGGAGGGTGTGCTAATACCACTGTATCCTCGTAGGGGGCCAGGGCATTTCACAAAGGACAAAAATAGACAGGAGAGAGGAGAAAGACAAAGAGATGGCTCATGGAATCCTTTCAGGAATGAAGGTGTGTGGCCAGCAAGGGCCTCGGAGGTGAGTCATGGTTTTACAAAGGGAACAGCCTCAGGGAGGGGTATGGGCTGCCTGGTACAATGCCCAGACACTGTTCTCAAGGTGAAACAGAGAATATGTAGACGAATGGAGAAAACCAGGATGATTTTAATTCGGAACAGAGGACCGGGACTCTGGGGCCGTGAGGAATGTTCTGGGATGTAGGTGATGGGAATCTATTAGCAGCAGCCTAATCCAATGGGGGTTCATTTTCTCCTAAGGAGTGGTGGAACAGGCAGTTTCAGGGTTGTTCAGCAGCTGGACGTGATCGTGGACCCCAGAGCTGTCTCGGTGACTCTGTGGGTGTTCCCCACTGGTGGCAGCAGAGCCAAGGGTCCTGTCCTCATGGCACTACATTCAAAGCAAGGGCTGTGGGGGTGTCTCTGGGGGTAGGGTAGGGGTCAGGTGCTGGTGTTTCTTTACTGCTCAGGGAGAACAATATCTTCATGGGGAAGCTCCTAGGAGACAGACTTTTCATACATTTCACTGGCCAGAACAAGGTAAGGTGCCCACATCTAGAACAAGTCTGGCCTACCTGCTTTGAGATCCAAGGTTCTTTGGCCTAATCCTGAACATAACCAGAATTCTATTGGCAAGAAAAAAGACAGCAAATGGACTTGGGGCAGGCAATGAATAATGTCTGCTCCACCCACACCCCCAATAACTGAAGTCATATTTCCCCAATATATATGGTGGTGCACACAATGTCCTTCAACAAAACGTTTCTATAGGCCGGGCCTGGTGGCTCAGGTCTGTGATCCCAGCACTTTGGGAGCTGGAGGTGGGTGGATCATTTGAGGTCAGGAGTTCAAGACCAGCCTGGCCAACATGGTGAAACCCCATCTCTACTAAAAATACAAACATTAGCCAGGCGTGGTAGCACTCGTCTGTAATCCCAGCTACTCGGGAGGCTGAGGCAGAAGAAGCTCTTGAACCTGGAGGCCGAGGTTGCAGTGAGCCGAGATCACACCATTGCATTCTAGCCTGGTCAACAGAGCAAGTCTCTGTCTCAAAAAAAAAAAACAAAAACAAAAAACGTCTATAGCCAGAGAGTGAGTCCAGCTCAATAGGTTCCCCAGTTGCAGATCTTCTCAGAGCCTTTAACAGTAATGATGACTGCTTATTGACTATTTGCCAGGCGCTTTGTCCATAGCTACATCTCTATTATCTCATTAAATCCTTATAATAACTCTAAGGGACAGAGGAGGTAGAAACTAAGAAGGGGGCAGAGTCAGGATTCGAACCCAGGACTCTGATTCTAGACTCCTATGTTGTCCTTGGACTACAGAGCAAACATCTATGAAAAGGACAAGTTATTCCTCTCTGGGGAGATGATGAATTAAGATGAAGAGCCTAGAAACGTCCAGCTTCTCTCTTGCTATTCCTTTCTCCCGGTGGACTGCCCCTGGCTCCTGGGAGAGGATTTCCGATTAAATCTCATGTCTTCAGTATGGATTCCCAAAACTGAAGTCTGCTCCTATCTTTTCTTCTTTTTTTGTAACACCTTGGTTTTCTCTTTCAGGGCACTTACCTTAGTTTTTAGTTAGATGTTTCCATTTATTCCTGCGTTAGGCACTTGTCTCTTTTACTGTAATATTGGCTCCTTAAAGACTGAGGTTTTTGTCTTTTTTGCTGCTGTAGCGCCAGCACCCAGAACCGTGCCTGGCACACAGTAAATGCACAGTAAAAATGTTGAGTCAATGAACAATCTTGACTTGGCTAATTGATAGGGTTTGGCTCTGTGTCCCCACCCAAATTTCATCTCCAATTGTAATCCCCACGTGTCGGGGGAGGGGGCTGGGGGAGGTGATTGTATCATGGGGCAGACCCCCCCTCCCCCGTGCTCTTCTCGTGAGAGCGCTGGCTGCTTCTCTCTCTTGGTCTCTCCAGCCACCTTGTGAAGTAGATGCTGCCTTCCCCTTCGCCTTCTACCATGATTGTAAGTTTCCTGAGGCCTCCTAGCCACACCACCGGTTAAACTGTGAGTCCATAAAACCTCTTTTCTTCATAAACTCTGCAGTCTCAGGTAGTTCTTTATCGCAGTGTGAAAATGGACTAATACACCCACACATTTCTTCTTTCTGAAACTGCATGTGCACGTTTGTTGACAGTCTGGGTAAAAACTTGGTTTGAAATTCTGGTTTTGTGGGGTGGATTTGATAAAGGATATGTGCTAACCACAAAACCTGCAAGGAAACCCAGGGAAGTTTCCTTGGGAACTCCCAGAAGTTCCAAATCGAGATCCATGAGAGTTGGGCTTGAATTGCAGCTGACTTCTATCAGGGTCACTCTTGGCCTTAACAGGAGAAACCCATCCATTTCGAGAGGTGGACTCTGCTTGAATCCGGGACCTGCAGCTGAGAGAATGGGCTCCATTTTTTTCTTGGCTCCTCTTCCTTTCTGAAAAGGCCTCCCACAGACCCATCTGGCTGCTTCACCCCCAGTGACCTTTCCAAATTTCCAGGTGTAATTGTTTGAAATGCATCTGGCCCAAGGGCTGAGCGTCCGCACTGCAGTTCTCCAAATTTCCCAGCAGGGGGCGGTGCTACCTTAGGGCTCCGCGAAGCCTCGGCTTTCCGCTGGCAAAGGAATCTGGAGAGAGCGAGGGACATCTTTCCCCCCACCTGTCCCCCGCCAGGCCAGCCAGACCCGTCTCATCCGTGCCACTGCTTCTGAAAATCAGAAGGGTGAGGATGGAACAAAGTCTTCAGAAAGGAAAACCATTTGCTTGTTTAGATTTCATTCATTCATTCATTACTCAAATTTATTTACTGTGCTCCTACTGCGTGCCAAGCCCTGTTCTGTGTCAACAGGGAACAAAACAGACGCAAATTCCAACTCCTGCCTTCCTGGAGCAGTCCCTCGGGCTCGGGGCCAGTGGGCAGGAGGTCCTAGATGACAAACCTAATAAATAAGCAAACGACCTAGGAGGTTAGAAGTTGATACCTTCTATGCAGTAAAATAGGAAAACGGAACAGGGTAAGAGGGAAGAGAGACAGAGACAAAAGGGAAGAAAGGGAGAGATCCACACGATTATTTTTTAAATATACCTTATTGAGACAGGGTCTCTCTCTGTCACCCAGGCTGGAGAGCAGTGGCACCATCACAGGTCACTGCAGCCGGGAACTCCTGGGCTCACGCGATGCTCTCGCCTTAGCCTTCGAGTAGCTGGGACCACAGGTGTGTGCCATCATGCCCAGCTATTAAAAAAATTTTTTTTGTAATATATAATGTCTCATTTTGTTGCCCAGGCTGGTTTTGAACTCCCAGCCTCAAGCCATCCTCCTGCCTTGGCCATTCAAAGTGCTGGATTACAGGCGTGAGCCGCTGTGCACAGCCAAGGCACAATTTTAAACGGTGTCTCAAGTGGTCAGGAAGCCTCCTGGAGAAAATGACATTTGAACAAAGACGTGAAGAAAGTGGAGAATATTTGGGGAAGAGCATTTCAGGCAGAGGAAGCGGCCAGGGCAGAGGCCCACGGTCAGACTGTGCTAGCATGTTACTAGCTTTTAGTTTTAAAAAGTGCAAAATAATATCCATTTACCATGGGAAGATTAGACATTAGAAAAGAAAAATATCACTTCTTATCCCTCCACCCAGAAAAAACCGGTAACATGGTGATATATATTTTTGTGGTCTCTTTTAAGCATACACACATACATAGATGTGTGTGTGTGTGTATATATATATATTATATACATTTTTTACAAGAATTGAGATCATATGATACATACGGCTTCATAACTACTTATTCATGTAATAATATAACAAGGCAATCACTCCACGTCAATAACTGTTGATCCACATCATTACTGAAATGGCTGTAGAATGTTCCATCTCACAGATGTCTCAGATTTTATCCAACCATTTCCCTACTAATGGGCATTTCGGCGATTTCCCCAATTATAAATGGTGAGGCAGCCACCGTTCTTGTAGCATTTCTGCACCGTCTGAGTATCCAGTGATTTCCTTAGAGTGCGCTTCTAGAGTGGAAATGTTAGAGCAAAGGCTGTTCACTCTCACAGCCTGTGAGCCTGTGTGTTTCCAGGAGACGTGTGGGAGGGCTTCAGGGGGACCCCACAGCGGCCTGAGAACGTTCCCCTCGGCAGGAAATCACGTTTGCTGAGGAGAAACGCATACCCCACATTGCCAGGGCGTGTCTCCGAGGGCGGGTTGTTTGGATAATTTTAATTTTCTTCTTTCTTCATTTCTATATTAAATTTTCCATATTGGACATGCATTGCTTTTTGTATTAATTTTTCTAACAAAAGCAATTTTTCTTGTGATAAAAACGAAACACAAGAGAAGCACGTACAGTAGAAGGAAAAGGACCACATCTCCCAGAAGCTGCTGGGCTTCGTTTTGTGTGTTCACCTTCTAGAAAGTGTTCTGCCCCTGTATAAGTTTTGTTACGGGAATTTTCCCTCAATAGGAAAAAAGTAAAAATAAATAAATAATAAAAATAAAAATGTAAATAAAATTAGTGTCACGTTACACATTAAAACAGCCTCCAAAAGGGCTCATTTGAAACTGATTTCTGGGCCAGGCATGGTGGCTCACACCTGTAATCCCAGCACTTTGGGAGGCTGAGGTGGGCGGATCACCCGAGGTCAGGAGTTTGAGACCAGCCTGGAAACATGGAGAAACCCCATCTCTACTAAAAATACAAAATTAGTCGGGCGTGGTGGCACATGTCTGTAATCCCAGCTACTTGGGAGGCTGAGGCAGGAGAATCGCTTGAACCTGGCAGGCAGAGGTTGCAGTGAGCCGGGATCACGCCATTGCACTCCAGCCTGGGCAACAAGAGCAAAACTTGTCTTAAAAACAAACAAACAAAACAAAAAAACTACCTGATTTCTGTTCCTTGCTTTCTTCTCTCTCTCTTTTTTTAAAAAAATTATTAATATTTGATTCTTTTATAGAGACAGGGTCTTGCCACTTTGCCCAGGCTGGTCTCAAACTCTTGGGGTCAAGTGATCCCCCAGTCCCAGCCTCCCAAAGTGTTGGGATTACAGGCGTGAGCCACTGCACCGGGCCCTTGGTTTCTTCCCTTAACAAGGCAGTGGTCCCTTGGTTTAGGCGGGGGATTGGCTCTGGGACCCCTTTGTATACCAAAATCCTTGCATACTCAAGTCCTGCAGTCAGCTAGAGAAGACTCCACGGGTAAGTGGATCTGCATAGTTCAAACCTGCTGCTCACATGTCAGCTGCATACCTTAGAAACTGTTCCCTATCGGGGGGTACATGGGCTGCCTTGTTCTTTTCTATTTTATTTTATTTTTGGAGACAGGGTCTTGCTCTGCCACTGAGGCTTCAGTGCAGTGCTGTGACCATAGCTCACTGCAGCCTCGACCTCCTGGGCTCAAGTGATCCTCCTGCCTCAGCCTCCGGAGTGGCTGGGACCACAGGCACATGCCACCATGACTCATTTTTTTATTTTCTTTTACTGTTAGAGACAGGGTCTCATATGTTGCTCAGGCTGGTCTCGAGCTCCTAGCCTCGAGCAATCCTCCCACCTTGGCCTCCCAAAGTGCTGGGATCACAGGCGTGAGCCACCATGCCCAGCCTGCCTTGTTCTTTTGAATTGCTACAGCAATTTTCATTATGCAGAGGTCATGTGAATTATTTATTCAATCCCCTGTGAATGGATAGCTGGGTTGTGTTGCCTTTAAAACAACGATTCTCCATGGTCTGGTGCATGATGAGGGCAGGACTGGGCTAAGCAGGGTCGAGAGGGCCCACGGCCTCCGTCAGGCTCTCCTCTCAGCTGCAGGAGTACAGCAGCTCAACTAGCCTCTCAGAGCCTCAGTTTCCACATCTGCCAAATGGGTACAATCATAGTACCCACTTCACAGTATTGTGAAGATTAAGTGGCCAGTGTTTATAACTGTGTGGCACAGGACTCGGCACATTGTAGATTCTCAGGAAATTGTAACTAATATTTCTGGTGGGTATTTCTATCATCATTTCATTTCCATGAGTGACTAGCTTGAGTGAAGTCCAACTGTACCCATTTTACAGGCAAAGAAGCTGAAGAAAAGGGCTACACACAAGCCAGGTCACCTCACCCATAACCCATGCATGGCGAAGAACCTGCCCAGGGCTGTACCATGTTTCCCAGCCCACTAGCGTCTCCCTCGGTGTCCTTCCTTGCCTGATGAAAGACTGAGACCCCAGAGGATCAGGTTGGGAGCTGAGACCTTGGGCCCGTCCCTGACTGCTCTGAGCCACCCACTACTTCACGTACAGAGGAGGGCTTCAGATGAGCATGCCTCTGCCCTCTCAGCCTGAGATCCCACCATGACCGACCCAAAACATCGGCCTCCCCTAGAGTGTCAATGTCATGTCCTCACTTGGGAACTCCTCGCTCTCCTGGGGCTGGAGCAGAAGAGTATCGGGGCGGGCCCCTCTGTTGCTTGGCTCTGTGGGTGCACAAATGACCTCGTTACCAGGAAAGCTGAGATGTGAGCCCGTGGCACCTGCAGGGTGGCATCTGTCCCTGCCGTAAGCTGAGCTCGTAGCAGATCTCAACACAGAAGGGATGCACGGGGCTGGCTCCTGGGGAGGTGGAGGTGGGAAAGGCAGGCAGGGAATTTTCCTTATTAAAAATAGCTGCCTTTCTTTGAGCGCATCCCATGTGCCAGGCGCTCAGCTAAGCCTTGGTGTAAATTATGCCATTTAGTCCTCTGGCCAACCTTGAGAGATGGGCACCATTATTACCACCCTCGTTTCACAGATGAGTGCCCTGAGGCTCGGTGAGGTGCTGGGACTTGCTCACGGTGACGGGGGTGGTAGCCATGGAATGTGCCACTCTCCCTTCAAGAGACCACCTCCTTCCTCAAGGTGCTGGTGACAGCCCCCAGCGCCACACCTCCAGATCGATGTGGTGTCCACTGACCACTCCCAGCCAATGACTAGGCACGACCAGGGTGGGAGAGCTGGGTCACTCTTGCCTAAGATGGGGACAGGCAACCCTTGCTCATCAGCCTGGGGACTTTCTCAGAGCTGCACTGCAGTCTGAGGCTTCTCCTCCCCAGTCCTCCATCCTTATCATTCTCCTCTCCCTTCCCAGGTGTCAGACCAGCATCAGGATCTGAAGGCTCTCCCTCCCCACTCGTACTGTCTCCTCTTTATCCTGTTCATTTTCTTTCTTTCTTTCTTTTTTTTTTTTTTTTTTTTTGAGATGGTCTTGCTCTGTCACCCAGGCTGGAGTTCCATGGTGCAATCATAGCTCACGGCAGCCTCAGCCTCCTGGGCTCGAGTGGTACTCTCACCTCAGCCTCCTAAGTAGCTGGGACTGTAGGCATGTGCCACCACGCCTGGGTAATTTTTAAATTATTATTATTATTTTGTAGAGATGGGGCTTTACTGTGTTGCCCAGCCTGGTCTCAAGCAATCTGCCCGCCTTGGCCTCTCAAAGTGCTGGGTTTACAGGCATGTGTCACCGTGCCCAGCCCTTTCCCAGTCCTTTAATTTTTTTGTAGAGATGGGGTCTCACTATGTTGCCCAGGCTGGTCTCGAACTCCTGGGTTCAAGTGTCTTCCCACCTTGGTCCCCCAAACCACTGGAATTACAGGTGTGAGCCACCGTGCCTGGCTTCCCCTCCCCTTATCTTTCATAGGTATCTTTCCCAACAAATTTCTTGCCAGTTCATTTCTACCTTGGTGTCTGCTTCCCAAAGGGCGGAACCGGAACTCTGGGGGAGCTAGAATTGGAACTGGGATCTTTCTGAGACTGTGGCCTGCACTCTCCATCCTGGGCTATTTGGTAAGCTTAAAGCAAAGGCCTAGGTTTGAGGACTCTCCAGATAACCCAAGAAATAGCCTAGTTAACAACAACTATTAACAAGGCTGTTTGTCTTTGCCCTGGCTGAATCCTCTAATGTCATAGGAAGAGCACTTAATTAGGAGCCCAGAGTCCTAGATTAGTGTAAACTTGGGCAAGTCACTTATCTTCTGGAAGCCTCAGCTTCCCAGCTGTGAAATGAAGATGGCAATGGCACCTCCCTTGAGGGTTGTTGCAAAGATTAAATGAGCACAGATGAGAATTGCAATAGAGAGAACAATAGTGCTGCCAGCAGTTGCAAGGGACACACCTCCTATACACACACACACACACCTCCTACACACACACACAAACACATACACACACACATACACACACACCTCCTACACACACACACACATACACACCTCCTACACACACATACACATACACACCTCCCCCCCACTCACACACACCTCCTACACACACACAAACACACACAAACCTCCTACACACACACACAT
>NW_022436942.1:69053113-69065750 GCF_009761245.1 Sapajus apella
ACACACACACACACCTCCTATACACACACACCTCCTATACACACACACACCTCCTACACACACACCTCTTACACACACACATGTACACACACACACACACCTCCTACACACACACACACACACACACCTCCTACACACACACACACATCCTCCACACTCAGTGCCAAGTCCACACATTGTGGACATGATGGAAACCCCAAGAGATCAGTTAGGATCATCTTTGCCTGTAAGCCTCTGATAACCAGCTTAAACATAATTCATTTCACAAAATAAAGAGTTTGGGGCAGGCAGCTCAAAGCTATACAGAGAATCAGGGAAGCTACCAGAGATATCAGTTCCTTCTCTTTTCCTGCTTCATCTTAGGATATGTAACTTCCTGATGGACACAAAATGGCTGCTGCAGCTCCAGGCCACACATCTACCTTCCGTGTAGAAAGAAGTCACTGGGAAAGGCAAGAAGAAAATGATTCTCCCCTAACAAGAGCCTCCCCAGTTTCAGCTTTCTTTGTGGGGTAGTGGAGAGGCAGCATTCAGTATTCAGAGAACCCACGATCACACTCTGCTTAGAGAAGGTTGGCCTCTGGGGATATCTTTTGATCATCTCTACTCAATGTGACCATCTTAAGGCAGGAGGAAGCAACAGAAAGCAGGGAAGCAGGTGCCCCAGCAGGTGCCCAGTGCCATGGAACGATGAGAAAAGAGGTGGCGAATGAGACTCCGGATTCTTAGGAACTTTATCTACTCCGCTTGTGCAGATGATGGAGGATTTGAGAAGTGTCAGTGAATGCTCTGTGCGGACTGGACTGGGACCAGACTGGGACTGGAACTCTCCAGGGAGGGCAACTTTGACCAAGACATCTTTAGGGTCTGCCAAGTCCTCAGCAGGTGTTTTGTGATGCGCCTTGAGATCCCCAAATGAGAAGGGCAGTGGGATTCTTCCCTCTCCAGCCAGGACCACATCTGTGCTTTTCTGTAATTGGTGGGGGGGAAGGTCTTCCAAAATTTTCTGATGGAATATATGCTCAGAGGCCTAAAAAAGAAAAAAAAATGAATATAAGGAGAAAAAAAATGATCTGGAGTTCCACTACCCACAAATGGGCATGGTTAACATTTCTTCTAGACTTCTAATGTATTCAGACACATGCACTTTCCGCCCCCATACTGTACATATTGTCTCTTAATCTGCATCTTTTTCACTTAAAATATGTCATGCACACCTCGGCATGTCAATAAATATAGAAGAATGTCGTCCCTTTTAAAGTTTGCATAGTCCGCGGTTGTGCCAGTGTTTATTTACGAACCTCCTCTGACTGGGGGTTGCAGGTTGATTTAAACTTCTGTCCGATTGTTAGCCCTCCTCTGTTGCCTGCCCTTGTATCTATTTTATCTGATTACCGTTATATTCTTAATTCCTAATAGTGCAATTGGGGGTCATGGAACTTTTTAAAAAAGATTTGATGCACAGAACAAAACTGCCTTCCAGAAAGATGCTAATTTACACGCGCAACAGCTATATATGACATTATCCCACACACCACTAAAACTGCTCACTAGAGAGATTGGATATATTTCCAAATTGGTTTTTAGCCATTTTTATTTCTCCTTCTCATCCTAATTCTTATTTTGCATTGCATGTTTCTATCTTTGCCTATGTTTTTAAAAACTGGCAATATATAGCTGTTATTTTTTGCAAATATTTTTCCAGTGTTCTATTTGTCTTTAAATTATCTTGTTTATTGTGGCAAAATACACATAAAATTTACCCTTTTAGCCATTTTTAAGAGTCCAGGTCAGGCCACGTGTGGTGGCCCACGCCTGTAATCCCAGCACTTTGGGAGGCCGAGGTGGGCGGATCACCTGAAGTCAGGAATTCGAGACCAGCCTGGCCAACATGGTGAAACTCTGTCTCTACAAAAAAAAAAAAAAAAAAAAAAAAAAGAAAAAAATAGCTGGGCGTGGTGGTGCACACCTGTAATCCCAGCTACTTGGGAGGCTGAGGCACAAGAATCCCTTAAACCTATGAGGCGGAGGTTGCTGTGATCTGAGATCGAGACACTGCACTCCATCCTGGGTGACAGAGTGAGACTGTCTCAAAAGAAATAAAAAGAGTTCAGTTCAGTGCCATTAAGAACATTCACATTGCTGTGCCACCATCACCACCACCCATCTCCAAAACATTTTCATCACCCAAATTTGGAACTGTGCACTCATTAAATAGTAACTCCCCATTCTCCCTCCCCCAGCCCTGGTAGCCCTTATTCTAGTTTCTGTCTCTATAATTACTCCAGGAACCTCAAATAAGTGAAATCTTACAATATTTATCAGTTTTGTGTGTCTGGCTTATCTCACTGAGCATGATGTCTTCAAGTGTCATTCATGTTGTAGCCTACGTCAGAACCTCCTTTCTTTTTAAGGCTGAATAATATTCCATTGTGTGACTAGACCACATCTATTAATATTTTTCTTACTGCTTTAGCTCTGGGTTCATTTCTACATTACTTTAAGAGATATCGAGGTAAAGGTTCTATTTATTCATTACAGTGTAACAATTTACCCCATAACTTAGTGGCTTGAAATAAAAATCACTTGTTTTGCTCGTGAATCAACAATTTGGACAGCACTCAGTGGGGTCAGCTTGTCTCTGTTGCATGGGGTTTCAGCTGAGGCAGCTCAATGCAGGTGGGAAGATCTACTTCCAAGATGGCTCACTCACATGGCATCTTGGTGCTAACTGTTGGTTAGGAGCTCAGATAGGGAATTAGACTGAGAACTCTGGTTCCTCTCCATCTGGGTCTCTTCAGAGGCTACTTGGGCTTCCTTACAGCATGGTGGCTGGGTTTCAAGATGGAACATCTCAGTAAATCAAGGCAGACGTATATGGCATTTTTGTGACCTGGCCTCAGAAGTCACATGGTGTTACTTTTACTGTACTCCACCAGTCGAGAAAATCGTAAATGCCCATCCAGGTCCAAGAGGGGATGGAACATAGATTCCATCTCTTCATGGAGGAGTTGCAAAGTTCTAGAAGGGCATATGGGTTGGGAAATATTATTGCAGACATTTTGGAAAATATAATCTGCCAAGTTCACTCTCTGGCCACAATAATTCATACCCCTTCCACATCTAAAATACACTCTTTTGAGCCTTCCCAGAAGTTTCATCCCATTATAGGATCAGGCTCAGTATCAAGGTCCAAGATTTTATTATCTAAATCAGGTCCAGGTCCACATGACACTCCTCAGGTATGATGCTTTGGGGACAGCTCTTTGAGTACCTTTCTTTTTGACCTGAACACCTATGAAGTAAAGAGCAAGTTAACTGCCTCCTATACACTCAACATGTACTTGTGGGTCAGGCATGAAATAACTTCTACAGGCACTCACATTTAAAGAGGTAAATCACTTGTCCATAGCAATTCTAAAATCCAGCTGGGCAAATGTTGCTAAATGTTGCCAGTGCCTTGACTGGAACCCAGGATTGGTCCCTGGATATGATTCTGAGTCACTGTTATTTTCCATACAGCCATGTTTGCAGCTGAGGGTTTTTCGTGGCTTGCTTCCTACCTATAGAAGTTTGGAAACACAAAGACCTCATTTTATTTTCTATTCTCTCTGTTCCTTTTAGTTCAAGCAGGCACAGCTTCTACCAGAACAATTCTATTAAAAACATTGTGGGTTTCCTACAAATCTTATTGAGATTCATGCCATTAAAGAAAAGCCAAAATCACAAATCTCTTTGAGATAAGCCCTTTTCTACCTTGGGTTCCCATTGAGATCACTGTAGATAAGCCTTTAAGATCTTAAAAAGGCTTATCATATAATGCAAACTGCCTGTTAGGTATGGCCTTTAGATCCTTAGAGGAATTTCTCTACTGGAAAGGTTCTGTCAGGTAATGCCATAGATCCTTATTGTGCCTTAAAGAAACGTACAGTCCCACCTGGATTTGATATTTGGTCTGAGGCCTTTCCTTCCTTCTTTCTTCCATTTCCTGTTTTTTTTTTTTTTTTTTTTTTTTTTTTGTTTTTTTTTTTCAATGGAGTTTTGCTCTTGTGGCCTAGGCTGGAGCGCAATCTCAGTTCACTGCAACCTTCACCTCCCAGGTTCAAGTGATTCTCCTCCCGAGTAGCTGGGATTATAGGTGTGCACCACCATGTCTGGCTAATTTTTTTGTATTTTTAGTAGAAATGGGGTTTCACCATGTTGGCCAGGCTGGTCTCAAACTCCTGACCTCAGGTGATCCACTTACCTCAGCTTCCCAAATGTTGGGGTTACAGGTGTGAGCCACTGCACCTGGCAATTTCCTTCTTTTTCTTTGCTATGTCTCTCACCTCTCCTTTTTCTAAGTCAAACTTACTGAAGTAAAATTTGTATAGAGAAAAATTTGCCCTTTTTAGGGGTATAGTTCTGTAAGTTCAGCAAATGCATACAATTATGTCACTACCACTACAATCACCCGAAAAAGTTCCCTTGTATGCCTTTGTAGTCATTTCTAGCACCCACCCAGTCCCTGGCAGTTCCTCATTTACTTTCTGTCCCTGCAGTCTGCCCTTTTCAGAATGCCATGTATGGGGAATGACGCGGTATGTGAGTAGGATTCCATTGCATGGATATTCCATAATTTGTTTATCCATTCACCTATTGGCGGACATTTGCCTATTACAAATAAAGCGGCTATGGGCATTGGTGCTTACAAGCCTTTGTGTGGATATACGTTTTCATATTTGCTTGCTATGGCTGCTGTAACAAGTCACCACAAATGTAGAGGCTTCAAACAACACAAAAATCTATTATTTTATAGTTCTGGGGGTCAGAATTCTAAAATGAGTTTCACTGGGATAAGACTGAAGTATCAGCACAGCTGCCTTCCTTCTGGAGGCTCTAGGAGAAATCTGTTCCCTTGCCTTTTCCAGCATCTACATGCCACCTGAATTTAATGACTTTGGCTCCTTCCTCCATCTTCAAAGGCAGCAATGACCAGTCAAGTCTTGTCACATGGCATCGCTCTTGACGCTCACTCTTCTGCCTCCTTCTTTTACTTATAGGGACCCTTGTGATGACATCAGGCCCACCCGGATAATCCACTACAATCTCCCCATCTCAAGATCCTTAATCTAATCATGTCTGAAAAGTCTCCCTTGTCATGTAATTTAACATATTTACAGTTTCCAGGGATTCGAGCTGAACATCTCCGGGGCCGTTATTCTGCCTCCCACGGCTTTCTCTTCTCTTGGGTAAACACCTAGGAGCAGAATGGCTGGATCCTGCGGCAGGTGTTTAACTTTTTAAAAAAATTGCCAGACTGGTTTCCGAAGTGCTTGTTCTATCTTCCATTCCCTCAGCAATGTACGAGAGTTCCAGCCCCTCCACATGCCTCGCCAGCATTTGGAATGGTCAGTATATTAGATTCCAAGGTTGCTGTAATGAACTGCCACAAAATGGGGATCTTAAAACAAGAGAAATCTGTTTTCTCACAGTTCTGGAGGCCAGAAGTCTAAAGTCAGGTGTCAGCAGGGTCAGTTCCCTCTGGAGGCTCTCAGGGAGAGAGCTTGCCTCTTCCAGCGCTGGTGGTCCCATATATTCCTGGGCTTGTATGTACACCTCATTCCAACCTCGGTCCCTGGCTTCACAGGGCATTCTCTTCTCTGTGTATCTCTGCGTCTTCATGAGGCCTTCTTAAGGAAAGCCGTCCGTCACTAGATTTAGGGCCTACCCTAATCCACTATGACCTTGCTTTAACTAATTACATCTGAAAATATCTTATTTCCAAATACAGTCACATTCTGAGATGTCAGTGAACATAAATCCAGTATAGCCAGTCTTCTACATTTACCATTCTAACAGGTATGTAGTGGTGTCTCATTGTGGTTTAAATTTGCATTTTTGTAGTGACTAATAATGCTAAACATCTGTTCATGTCTTATCTGCCATCTTCTTTGGTGAAATGTCTGTTCAAATCTTTTGCCCATTATAAAAGCTGGGCTGTTTATTTTCTTATTATCGAGTCTTGAGAGTTCTTTATGTATTGTGGATACAAGTTGTTTGATTTAATTCAGATGTGTAACTTGCAAACATTTTCTCCCAGTCCACGGCTCATGTTTCCATTCTCTTAAAAGCGTTACTCAAAAAGCAGAAGGGTTTAATTTTTATGAAGATCACTTTTTCCAGTTGTTTATGGCTCATGCTTTTGATAGTGTCTAAGAACGTCCCCTTTGCCTAACCCAAGGTCACAAAAATTTTCTGTTTCTTCAGGAATCTTTATAGTATTGTATCTTTGCATTTATATCTATAAACTGTTTTGAGTTAATTTTTTTTTTTTTTTTGAGACTGAGTCTCTCTCTGTTGCCCAGGCTGGAGTGCAATGGCACAATCTCGGCTCACTGCAACCTCTGCCTCCTGGGTTCAAGCGATTCACCTGCCTCAGGTTCCCAAGTAGCTGGGACTACAGGTGCATGCCACCATGCCTGGCTAATTTTTGTATTTTTAGTAGAGATGGGGTTTCCCCATATTGACCAGCCTGGTCTCGAACTCCTGACCTCATGATCAGCCCACCTCCACCTCCTAAAGTGCTGGGATTACAGGTATGAGCCATCATGCCCAACCTTGAGTTAATTTTTACATATAAGATGTAGAATGCCTGCTCTCACCACTTCTATTCAACATTGCAGTGCATGTTACAGCCATTTTGATAATGCAAGGCAAAGACATAAAAGGCATTAAGATTAGAAAAAAGGAAGCAAAATTTGCACATGATATGATAATCTTTATATAAAATCTGATGGATTTTCTAGTAATTGAGAGCTAGTAATTGAGTTTAGCAAGGTTGCAGGATACAGGATCATTATACAAAAATCAATTGCACTTCCAAATACAGTCAAGAACAACTAGAAATTGGAATGTTAAAACACAATACCATTTACAATAGCATCAAAAATAAAACGTGTTAAGGGATAAATCTCACAAAAAAGTGATGAAATACTTATAGACTAAAAACTGAAAAACACTGCAAAAGAAATTTAAAAAGAGCTAAATAAGTGGAGGGATATATCCTGCTCATAAGTTGGAAGACCTAAGATCGTGGTCATGGCAATTCCCCACAAATTGAACTATAGATTTGATGCAGTTCTGATCACAGATTCCAGAAGGCTTTTTTTTTTGATAGAAAGTGACAAATTTATTCTAAAATCCATATAGAAAGGCAAAGAACCTAGAAAGCCTTTGAAACATAATAAAGTTGGAGAACTAGCACTACATGATTTCAAGACTTATTATAAAACCACAGTATTCAAGGCAGCATGGTATTGGTATAAAGACAGGAATATAGATCAATAGAACAGAATATAGAGTCTATAAATAGATCCACACATAAATGGACAACTGATTTTTGACAAAGGTACAAAGGCAATTCAGGGGAGAACAGTCTTTTGCCCACTTTAAATTGGTTTGCTTTATAATAAAAGTGAGTTTTCTTTCAAAATTGCGTTTTGAGAGTTTTTTTATTTTCTCATGTTGGAAACCACTCCTTTATAAGATATATATTTTGTAAATATCTTCTCCTAGAGTGTAGTTTCTTATCTTTTCATTTTCTTAACCATGGCTTTGAAAGAGCAGAATTCTAAATTTTGATGAAGCCCAATTTATCAGCTTTTTTCTTTTATGATTTGTGTTTTTGGGTCACACATGGGAAATCTTTGCCAAACTTAAGTTGCAAAGATTTTCTCGAATGTCATCTCCTAAGAGTTTCATGGTTTTAGGTTTTGCATTTAAGTCAATGATCCATTTAAAATTAATTTTTGTACAGGGAGCTACGTATGGGCTGAGGGTTGTTTTATTTTGCATATAATGTCCATTTTTCTAGCACTCTTTATTGAAAAAGACCATCGTTTTTCTATTGAATTGCCTTTGCACCTTGGTTGAAAATCAATTGACCATATATGAGCAGGTCTATTTCTGGATTCTCTATTCCGTTCCATTGATCTATGTGACTGTCCCCTCACCAACACCACACTGTCTTGATTACTGTAGACTTACTTTATAGTAAGTCTTGAAATCAGGTAATGAAAGCTTGAGGTCTTTTCTCAGTTTGAGAAGTTTTTGCCATCTAGAGAAGCTAGGAATGAAAAATAATTTTGTTTTCAAGCCCAGCAGGTCCTGGCTCCTTTGTATTTAATAGCTTGTTTTAGTTCATTTCTTTCCTTTTGTATTTTATCATAGGTAGCAAGAAAAAGCCAGATAACACTTTTAATATTCTGCTACAGCAGTGGGATCACAGGGTACGTGTCTTCTTTCTATGTTACTGTGGGTGACAAACTTTCCACCACCACACAACAAATATCCCCTTTCTTCCACTTTCTAATAACGTTTTTCTTAACTCTGTGCTGACGTCCTTCTCAGGACTCTGCAAGCTTTTAGTATTTCCGAGGCCCTGCAGCGGTCTCTGGTGCGTGGCTCTGGCCCAGAGCCTCCTGCACAGTTATAGTCAAATGGAGCTAGTGCTGGGCCAGCAGGGGCAACTGGGTGTTCCTGGGCCTCTCTCTCTCTTCATGGAGTCTTCCAGGCTCTCCATGCAGTCACTCTGCGTAGGCTAGTTTGGGCTTCCTCACAACATGGCAGTCTCAGTTTGGCCAGATTGCTTACATGGAGGGTGTAGGCTTCAAGAGTGAGTTTTCTGGGTCCCAAGGAGGAAGCAGCGCCATCTTTTCTGACTTAGCCTGGGAAGTTACATATGGATGGAAGCCACTTCCACCATACTCTATTGCTCTAGGCAATCCCAAACTCACCCAAGTTCAAGGAGAGGGGACACTGACTTACCTCCTGTAGAGTGGCAAAGTACTAGAAGAACATTTGGGAATCAGAGATATCCTGTGGCCACCTTTGGGAAATACAATCTAACACAATAAGGAAAATCCCTCTTTTATGAAAAATTGTTCTTTATGCCTAATTTTAAAAATATCTCATGTCCCATAATTATGTAATGCATTTCCTCTTTTGTTGTTCTTGAAGCTTCCTCTGGGGATTCAGCTATCAAATCCAGAGGGAAGGTATGCTGGAGGTAGCTCACGCTGGCTCATGAAAGCCAACTGTTAAATTTTTAGGCATTTTGCAAGCTACTCGTTAAACAGCAATTATTTTAAATTAAATTATGTAAGACTTGAAGAGATTAAATTAAAAACAGACAATAAATGATACACTACTCGTTACTTACTGATTATTTTATAAATTTTGCTATTATCTATGCTCTTGAGATTAAAGTCTATTCTATCTGTAGGGTGGAAATAACATATAATGGTGGGTCACTCACTATGCCTCGCTTTCCAGCTTCACATTCAGTGATTCTACCTTGGTAGCTTGAATCTAGTAGCCACGGTGGGAATATTTACACCATGAAAACAGACAGATGCTACCCATCAGGGCTTTGGCTGACTGTCTAGACCTCAGAAAGAAATGGAGAAAATGTTATAATACAGATTAAATGCTTAAGTGTGTTGTGTTATATCCAATACATTGTGAATAGCAATAAAAATTGGAGTAAATGTTTTTCCAGCTATTATCCAATTTAGCAGAGGAGTTGATGGCTGAGTGAAGTTCCAACACATGCCTTCACTGACCTACTTTCACGTACTCCCTAATGGAAATGGAGAATCAGCTCACATTCATGTTGGAAATACACTCATGACTAGGGCGCAGCTCCATTTGTCAAATCACGGTTGGCTTGCAGCCTGGGCAACACAGAGAGACCCTATCTCTCAAAAAATTTTTAAATATCATTAACCAGGCATGGTGGTAGGCACCTATAGTCCCAGCTACTGGGGATTGCTTGAGCCCAGGAGTTCAAGATCAGCCTGAATTATATCAAGATCCCATTTCAAAAAAATGAAGAAAGGCAGGAAATCATGGTTAACTTGCAATCACTGAGAGTTGATGGCTTCAGAGCTTGGCAAAAATCAATGAAATTTTATTGTTATTTGCAAATTTTGCAGCACACATCCTAAATTCCTTATCGTAAAATTTATCACACAGAAAAAGTATGTATGTACATGTAAACATGTATACATGTTAAAAGAGATGGGATCTTGCTGTGTTGCCCAGGCTGGTCTCAAGCTCCTGGCCTCAAGTGGTCCTCCCACCTTAGCCTCCCAAAGTGCTGGAGTTACAGGGATGAGTCACCATGCCTGGCCTACAATTTTTTAGGACAGTTAGTTGCCACTAGCCTGCTACTGATCAAAACCCACAACTGACAGAATGACAGTTTTCATTTACTGAGAAGTTAGTGAATGTTGGAAAAAAAGAAGAGTTAATATTCATCCTGTGCTGTTCTAAGCCCTCTGCATGTCTCAGTACATTCAATCCTCACAGCAGCCTGGGAGGTGGGCACTATTTTATTACCATTTCAAGATCAAGAAACTGAGGCACAGAGGGGTAGAATAACTTGCCCAAGGTCGCAGAGCTGAGACACGACAGAGCCAGGATTTAAAGTCATGAAGACTGAATCCGGACTCTGCATTCCTAGCTCCTGCTCTGTGATGCGTCTCCAAGGGCAGCATGCTATCTTGCAAAGTCATAAAATAATTGTCATGATTCTACTGACAATAAAAATAGCTATTTTTTGCCTGGGCACAGTGGCTCACGCGTGTAATTCCAGCACTTTGGGAGGCTGAGACAGGTGAACTGCTTGAGACCAATATGGTAAAACCCTGTCTCTACAAAAAATACAAAAATTAGACAGGTGTGATGGTAGACCCCTGTAGTCCCTGCTACTCAGGAGGCTGAAGTGGGAGGATTGCTTGAGCCTGGGAGGTTGGGGCTGTAGTAAGCTGTGATTGCACCACTGCACTCCAGCCTGGGTGACAAAGCGAGATCCTGTCTCAAAAAAAAAAAAAAAAAAAAAACAGCTATTAAAAAAATCAATTACTTATTTTGTGTCAGGCTCTGTGCTGAGATTTCCATGTTCTGTCATTTAACTTCTAAACATCCAATTTCTGCTACTATCCCATTTTACAGCACAGGAAACTAAGACCCACAGAAGCTCATCACCAAGCCAGTTATTGTTAGTCTGGGACTCGAAGCCAGGTCTGCCTGAATTTAGGGCCTTAGCTCTTTCCCACACATTTTTAGCCCAGAACCAAGCTGTTCATAAAAGGTATGCCCCTAAATAGGAAACTAGAGAGAATGGGCCCTAAGAGAGAGCTCTGAACCCCATTTCCAAACTTGAATCTGTCCTTGGACTGCACCTGTCTTTGGAAGGTCTGCCCATACGAGTGAATCTGGAGCAGAGGCCGGGATCAGTAGAACTTCACAAAACTGAGATTAAATGAAGCAGAGCCCCGTTTTAAGGATTGCACAAATACACCCGGGGCCTTCCGTGTTCTCGCTCTCTTCACCCGCCTCCCTACCGGAAGCAACTGTAGGGACTGAGAGACAACAGTGGGCTGGGCCATGGGGAGGAAAAAACCCGAGATCTCAGTGGAGATGGGGAGGGAGTGAGGGAAGGAAGCAGCCAGGCAGAGAGGCATGGGGCTTTATTAATTAATTGAGGGAGGGACGTAATGGAGGTGGAATCCACAGAGGGAAAGCAGGGCTCCGTCTCGAGTTTATGGGTCATTTTTCTGGTGGCGGTTCAGTTGCCCCAGAGAGGATAGCACCTCGGTCTGTCACCTCCTGACAAGCACTAGTGGCCCTCAAGGCAAGTGGGATGTACCCCCTTCTGGCCTGCAATAGAAAGAACTCCCTTCCCGGATTCCATGCGCTTGTTTTGACCACGTGGAGTGGTCATGGTAGGCTGCTCTGGGAGCCATACTGAAGGTTCGAATCCCGACTGCTACTGAGTAGGAGCTGCGTGACCTTGAGTGAATCGGTTGACCTTTCTGGGCCTCAATAACCTCCCCTGTGAAGTGGAAACAACAGTACCTGCCTCGTAGAGTTGGAAGGAGGATTAAATGCTTGAAACGATGCCAGTCCCACAGTAAGCATTTGGCAAAGGATGGGATTTTTGGACCTGGAAAGGAGAAGACAGGTGCCTCAGTTTACCACGGATTCCACATTTGACCCAAAATGCCAGCATGGGGGAAGAGGAAGCATTTCCTTGCTCCTTAGGCCTGGACAGTAAGAAGACTCCATCAATTCCACAGTCTGCCAATTTCTGGTGAATTCCTGGGTTCCTCTTCTCCTCCCCCACCTCCTGGGCTCTGTCTCCTTCATCTGCCATCTCTGCTCCTCCATGGGTCCCTCTGCAGACCCCAGTGACAACCCACAGTGCCTTGGACACTCACAGCTTCAGTTTCCCAGCATACATTGCACTGCTCTGGGGAACACTACCCGTCCTTCCCCAGGGGCCTTTGGGCTTCCAGGAAGTGACATCCTCCAGGGGTGGGGCCTGTGGCTGAGACCTGAGCCAATCAGGATAATCCCCACTCCTTGGCTACAGTGATTGGCCCAAGGATGGGCATGTGACCTGAGCTTGTTCAATCAGAATAAAGATGAATGTTTTCCACACATTGAGGGAAGAGACTCCTTTGTTGGCTGGTCTTAAAAAAGGAATGATAGACGCCGGGCGCGGTGGCTCACGCCTGTAATCCCAGCACTTTGGGAGGCCGAGGCGGGTGGATCACGAGGTCAAGAGATCGAGACCATCCTGGTCAAC
>NW_022436942.1:69066150-69141719 GCF_009761245.1 Sapajus apella
GTTGACCAGGATGGTCTCGATCTCTTGACCTCGTGATCCACCCGCCTGGGCTTCCCAAAGTGCTGGGAATACAGGCGTGAGCCACCGCGCCCGGCCTCAGTTGTGCTTTTTAAGTTTTCTTCTGTTTTCGTTTTTCGCCTAAGATAGTTTAGCTTGTTTGTTTTTCTGTTGCTTGCAACCACTAGTGGTTATTATGAATTTAATAGACTTCGTACAAGATTTTGTAAAGGGTAGAAGAGTCAGGTTGGACAGTGACTTTCTCCTAGTTCACTATGTATCTTGCTGGCGCTGTCACCTCTGTCTCCATCATGGATCTCCCATTTTGTCCCTGAAGCTTCAAATTCTTTTCCTTCAATTACACAAAATGCAGCAGCTGTCCTTTCAGTAGTCCTACCTTGTGCCCCGCCCTGGGGAAGAGGTAGTTCACCTTCGAACCTGAGCTCTTGGCAAGGACTTTTTCCAGATCCAAGGCAGTTCCCTTCCTAAGGGAGAGTCAGATGCCACCGAGGAGAGAGAAAGGTAGTCGGACGGAATGTTATGGCGGACAGTGGTTTCCCACTAATGTGACCTCCCTCTCTTCTTCCTTGCTGTCAAGACTCTAATCTTGTTCCGGGATTTAAGGAAGGTGGGTTCAGCCTCTGGCCTGGAGGACGGGATATAACCCAGTCTGACCAGGAAGGTCTAAAGGTCAATTTATTAGCATTCAGGGAAAGCTTTTCTTCCCGGATAAGAGGAAAACATAAGGGGATCACTCTGCTCTAAGCCTCCAGTGAATTCCTTCTCCAAATGCAGTTATGTGAGGATGTGATGCCTGGAGCTGTGGAAGCCATTTTGTGACCACGAGGAGAAAGCCGAGAGACTAACAGAGATACCATCCCAATGTCTTCAGTATCGTTTGGCTGTGAAACTAACCCTGGAAACTCCTCGGGCCACATAGTAGATATTTTAAGTTTTGCCAGCCATGTGTCTCTGTCATGACTACTAAACTCTTCATTTATGTCATGAAAGCAGCCTTAGACAATATGTTAACAAATGGGTGTGGCTATGTTCTGAGAAAACTTCATTTTCAAAAATGGGCAAAGGGCCAGATTTGCCCTGTGTGCCATAGTTTGTCAACCTGTATTTTTGGCCATATTATCTGGATTTACAGTTACCTGGACTCAAAGCGTTTCTAACAGAGCATGTATGGGCTGCCCCAGAGGGCCATCTCTCACCCCAAACACAGCTATGCTCACAGGCTCAATTGCCACTTGCTGGTAGCAACAGTTTATTTTCTTCTGTCTACCAACATTCATTCACTCAACAAACATCTACTGAGTGCCTACTCTGTCAGGAACTGTTCTGATGCTGCGGCTAAAATAGGGGACACTGAACCCTGTCCTTGGGGAGTTCTCTGTCTATAACAGTGGGAATCAAGAAAGCCTTCCTAGAGGACGTGATAACTGAGTTAGCGCTGAAGGATGAGTAGGAGTTAGGAAAATAAAGGGCAAAACATGTGAGCTTGGGTGGGTAGGAGGGCATTCCAGGCAAAAGTAAGGGGGGACATGGCACATAGGTGGGCATAAAAGGGAAAATGAGGGAAAGAGTGGAGGAAAGTGAGGCCAGAGAGGTTAAAAGAGACCAGATCACAGGCAAGCTGGTAGGTCATTGGTTTTAACACTGAGTGAGATGGAATAACTGGAGGGCTTTGAACAGAGGAGGACAGCAACCACTGGCAGCTGCATGGGCTAGGGTGATGCAGAGGGGATGGATGGGGATGGCCTTGAGAGATTCCGAGGAGGTAAAAGGGAAGTGTTAGGATGACATGCAGGGTTCTGATTCTGAACTATGTGGTTGCATCTTTAAAGAAATAGAAATAGAGCAGAGGAGAATATAGAAAGGTGGTTTTTGTTTTGTTTAGTTTTATTTTGTTTTGTTTTGTTTGAGACAGATTCTGGCTTTGCCGCCCAGGCTGGAGTGCAATGGTACGATCTCCACTCACTGCAAGCTCCGCCTCCTGGGTTCAAGTGATTCTCCTGCCTCACCCTCCCAATTAGCTGGGGCTATAGGCGGGGTGCGCACCACCGCACCCTGCTAATTTTTGTATTTTTAGTAGAAATGGGGTTTCACTGTGTTGGCAAGGCTGGTCTCAAACTCCTGACCTCAGGTGATCCACCTGCCTCAGCCTCTCAAAGTGCTGGGATTACAGGCATGAACCACTGTGCTCAGCCCAGAAGGTATTTTTGAGGCCTTTGTGCAGTGTCTTTATCAGAAAGAAAAGAACAAAAAATAGACAGGAGCTCGGGCTCCCGCCTCATAATCAAGCTTTGCCTTCCATTTGTCCCAGAAAATTCGCTGGATTAATTGGACTTCAGCACAATTGTTTTAATTTATAGCATTAGGTAAAATCTATAGATGTCAAGATGCAAAGGGCAGGAATGTAATGGGGACTGTCACAGAGGCTGCTACATCTGCAGTATTCTTTCCTAATTGCCTAAGACGTGTTTGCCTGAAGACTGGGTCCAAGAGCTATGCAGGAACCAGGAAGAGACCTGGGCCTCAACCAAAATAACATGGGAAACCGTGTGTGCCAGGCAGTCCCTGAGGCCAGTTCCAAACACTCTACTAACCTATTTTCAAATTTAATTTCTATAGTTATCAAAATACTGCAGATATATTGATTTTTGTTTAAAAAGTCAAACAGTCCTTATATCTGCTATGGATTGCACATGGCTGCGAGAAACAGAAAGCCCAATTGCTGATAACATAAACTATAAGAATTGATTTTAATATTTTTGGTGTTATTCACAACCTGATGTCCAGACGTGAGCAGTTGGTTAAGTGGCTCAACAGCATCAAGTCAGATGTTTTGCCATTTTTTTGGCCTCTCCCTCATGATCACAAGATGGCTGCTGTACCTCCTTAAGTCATCAATCACATCTGTGTTCCAGGCAGAAGGAAGGTAGCAAAGACTTTCCCAGAAATCCCCAGCAGGGTTCTGATGATGTCATTGGCAAGAGTTGTGTCTTCATTACCCCCAGCTGCAAGGGAGTTTAAGAAGGTGAACGTTTTCCCTTTTTTAGCTCTTCAGCCTGTACAGGAGAAAGGCAAGGAAAAGGAGGTTGGGAGGGGTGTTGGGTGGTCAGTATCCAGCATGGTCCCTGTCCCCTGGCCCACCTCTCCTCACCCTGAGTTTTCACTCTCCGGAAGCAATCACTTTCAATTCTTTTGCAGTCTTTTCTTTCTCTATTTTTCTAAATAAACATTTATTCTGTAATTTCTTGATTTTTTTTCTCCATTCAGATACTGATTGTCTCTCAACTATGAAAGGTAAAGATGTCTTCCCTCATCATTATCCCCACCTGTTACACATGTCACACACACGTACAGTCTTCACCACTTCATATTCCAAGTATAGATTGGTACTATTTAAATTTTTAAATTATATTTTATTTCTACTTTATTTTTAATATTTTAAAGGTATTTAAGTGTCAAACAGTACCTTAGGTGATCAAGATCAACATCAACTGTGACAAAACATGTTGATAATATAGGTACCCTTGGTATGATGTAATGAAAATGGCACTTCACCACTGTGACTTTCCTCCTAAACACCCATAACTCAGGCTAATCGTGAGAAAAACATTAGATAAACCCCAGTTGAGGGACATTCTCTAAAATACTTGACCAGTACTGTTCAAAACCATTAAGGTCATCAAAAACAAGGAAAGTTTAAGAAACTGCCACAGTCAAGAGAAGTCTAAGGACATACTACAACTAAATGCAGAATGGATTCCTGGATTGGAGCCTAGAACAGAAAAAATCATTAGGGGAAGCTAAGGCAATCTTAGGCATCCATGGACTTTAGTTGATAATAATGTATTGAGATTGGCCCATTAAATGTAACAAATTTCATGTAAGATAGAAACATAAGATGTTAGTGATGGGGGAAACTGGTTATGGAGCATATAGGAACTACCCAAACTATATTAGCAATTTTTCAGTGAACCTAAGACTGTTCTTTAAAAAGTCTATTCAAACATTGAATTAATATTTGATGGTTATATTATTTTTTATTGCATTTTAGGTTTTGGGGTACATGTGAAGAACACGCAAGATTGTTGCATAGGTACACACGTGGCAGTGTGATTCGCTACCTTCCTCCCCTTCACCTATATCTGGCATTTCTCCCCATGCTATCTCTCCCCAACTCCCCACCCCCCGCTGTCCCTCCCCCATTTCCCTCCAACAGACCCCAGTGTGTAGTGCTCCTCTCCCTGTGTCCATGTGTTCTCACTGTTCAACACCCGCCTATGAGTGAGAACATGCAGTGTTTGATTTTCTGCTCTTGCGTCAGTTTGCTGAGAATGATGGTTTCCAGGTTCATCCATGTCCCTACAAAGGACACTAACTCATTGTTTTCGATGGCTGCATAGTATTCCATGGTGTATATGTGCCACATTTTCCCTGTCCAGTCTATCTTCAATGGGCATTTGGGCTGGTTCCAGGTCTTTGCTATTGTAAGCATTGCTGCAATGAACATTCGTGTGCATGTGTCCTTATAGTAGAACGATTTATAATCCTTTGGATATATACCCAGTAATGGGATTGCTGGGTCAAATGGAATTTCAATTTCTAGGTCTTTGAGGAATCGCCGCACTGTCTTCCACAATGGTTGAACTAATTTACACTCCCACCAACAGTGTAAAAGTGTTCTCATTTCTCCACATCCTCTCCAGCATCTGTTGTCTCCAGATTTTTTAATGATTGCCATTCTAACTGGCGTGAGATGGTATTTCAATGTAGTTTTGATTTGCACTTCTCTAATGACCAGTGATGATGAGCATTTTTTCATATGTTTGTTGGCCTCATGTACGTCTTCTTTTGTAAAGTGTCTGTTCATATCCTTTGCCCACTTTTGAATGGGCTTGTTTGTTTTTTTTCCTGTAAATCTGTTTTAGCTCTGTGTAGATTCTGGGTATCAGCGCTTTGTCAGATGGGTAATGATGACTGGGTTTTTTGTTGTTGTTGTTTTTCTTGTTTTTGAGAGATAGGGTCTCACTTTGTCACCTAGGCTGGAGTGCAGTGGCACAATCATGGCTTACTCCAGCCTTGACCTCCCAGGCTCAAGCAATCTTCCCACCTCAGCCTCCCAAGGCTCAGGCATTACAGGTGTGGTGACTCCATGCCTGTATTGTTTATATTGTTCACAACTGGGCCATTTTGTGTGCTATGAATATAACATTTTGTTTTTCCTGGAGTTAGCCATTGCCTCTTTTTTTTTTTTTTTTTTTTTTTTTTTTTTTGTCTTCTGTGTTCTTATCAATAGCCAAAACCAGACTCTCTGCTATTAGTATAAATCTCTCAATACATTCAAGCACGTTGAGTAATTGTCAGTTTAATTAATTTTTTGGCTCCAAGCACTACTTCATTGTCTTAATACTCTATTGTCCCAATTCTCCTTCATTCAGAAGGTAGCAGGGTTTTAAAATATTAAAGGAGTTTTAAATCTATATATATATATAGATTTATATATATATAATATATATATATATATATATTTTTTAAAAAACCTCAATTTTACTGTTGGAGAAGACTGTAGAATTCATCAGAGAAGGAAAAGAAGCTGGATGTGCCTCTCACCACGGAAGAGTTCTTTCCTTCCAACACTTAGCTTCTCTCAGCACATTTCTTTGTGTATTACAGTCAGAAAATAACAGGATATCGGACTTTCCTGGGACTTTCAGTCTTTGGTTTAGGACTCTGCCTTAGGCTGATGGACAACAATTATCATCACAGCTACCATTTCTTGCGCATAGTCTAGATGCCAGGCACTGTGCCAGGCATTTACATACAGGATCTTATGTGACCTGCATAGCAACTTAGTAAATTTGTCACCTTGGGTGTGGCACATGCCCAGTGAAATCTCATCTTCAGGATTCTTGTTTCAACCTGCCAACTTTATTCCTTTATCTCCCCGTGTAGCCCTCTAGATGCCATCTGAGTCTTTGACATTTCTTTCTAGGGAAGACCATGTCTCCAAAGCCCCAGACAGAAGATGGACTGGTCACGACCAGTCCCCATGGCTTCTTACGGCAGCTTAAAGGACTCATCTTGCAGGATCCTGCCCTGGGCTCCCTCTTCCTCCTGTGTGCTGGATAGGATGACAGCTGCCAAGAGGGACAAGGCATTTGAGGTGGGAAGTTTCATAGACCCAAAGAGGGGATCAGAAGCCATAGCTCCAGGAGCCAGGGCTTGCCCTGGGGCTGACTTCTCCTGAATGTCCTCTGAGGTTCATGTTTTCCCATAAGAACCACTGGAATTACATTCTGTGTCTCTAGCACTTTATCAGGCACCAGAGCATCTACCCTACAAGGGTCACATAACTCTGGCATCTTCCCACTCAGCATTTATTTTTTTTTAAATTTTATTTTGTGATGGAGTCTGCCTCTGTCACCCAGGCTGGAGTGGCATGATCTCGGCTCACTGCAACCTCAACCTCTGCCTCCCAGGTTCAAGTGATTCTCCTGCCTCAGCCACCAGTGTAGCTGGGATTACAGGCACACACCACCACCCATGGCTAATTTTTGTATTTTTAGTAGAGATGGGGTTTTGACATGTTGGCCAGGCTGGTCTTGAACTCTTGACCTCAAGCAATTTGTCTGCTTCGGCCTCCCAAAATGCTGGGATTACAGGCATGAGCCACTGTGCCCACCCCCTACTCGTGCATTTCCATCTAGCCATCACCTGGCTGCCTACAGCCAGTGGAAAATACCAATCCATCTCTATCTATACACTTTTAGTGAGCAACTACTATGTACCAGGCATTGGGCATTATCTCAGTGTTTCTCAGACTTGAGTCATTTGAATTCTGCTTCACAGGTTTTTGCAAGTGTCAGCTGTATGACTTTCAACTTAATATTTTTCTTTAAATTTTCTTTTTTTATTTCAATAAATTTATTTTGAAAAGGAAATTTAGAGCACTGCCATCAGTGAAAAAACCAGTATCACTTTCCAAAACTAGATTGTAACCTTAAAAATAAATGCATAACTATTAAAATAAAAACTGTTGGTCTCTGTCCCCCTATAATGACCTCTAGTACCCACCAATGCTGCATATGCCTGGCATACCTGCTTTTCACTCCATCCCCACAAGGTGAATTTCATTGCCATCCCCATTCTACAGATGTGAGAACTAAAGTTCAGAGGGGTGACGAGACTTGCCCAAGGAAAAAGGTTGGGGAAGTGGTGGGGTCGAGGTTCAAATCCAGGTTTGTCTGGAATGAACACCAATGACCCTCAACCACAAGGTCTGGGGTTTCTGAGGCCCAGTCTTGGTTCCCTCGGTGCATGCTAGGGTCTTCTCTCTCCCCAGTGGTGGTAGGCACTGATGCCCCAGGGCGGTGAAAACTTGCTTGTACTCCCTTCTCCATTTATCCACAGATAAAAGAGGCAGAGGTTACCCATGAAAGCTACCTGCTGGTGTGAGAGAGCCACAGAGGTTCAATCTCACATCACGTGACCCAGCCTTGTTCTCTGCCCATTCACTCACCGCTCTCCGTACTAATCTCTGGCGGGGGCTGATTGGCTCAAGCTGGGCTCTTGGCCCTGGCTGGGCCAATTGGATTCTCTCCTGTACTCGCTCTTTCTCTGTCCTCCGGCTGTTGGCTGGGCCTGGGTCAAGGTTAGGAGACGACCAGTCCAAAGCGGACGTCGAGTGGAAGATGGTTGGTGTTCCGAAGGCAAATCAGGGTGCTGGTACCTGAGCAGGAAAAAGAGTGTCAGGAAGGCCAAACAACAGACATTCCCTGTGAGCCTGAAGTTAGCATTTGCAAAACACCACAAGAGCTGAAAATTCCTGTTACCAGAAAAACACAGAGCTGGATCGCCGTCCCAGTTTCTCTGATGGACACCGTGGTATTTCTGAGGGAAGGTCATCAGGGCCCAGTAAAGTTGTATTCTTTTCAGCCCCCAGCCCGATCCCTGCCTGTTTTCCTGAAAAGGTCGGAAGAGCTCCATCCCAGCCTTGGTGCTGCCAGGTGATTCTGTCCAGGGCACCACGTCTGGACTGGTTGACCGAGAGATGTCGAGGTCCCTTCTCTCTCACCACAGGCCTCAGCCAAGAAACAGCCCTTGGGGAAGCAGGAGAATTTAAACACAGCGACAGGGTGTGGCCAGTGCTCAGGGCAGAGGGAGTCTAATAAGAAGGGACTGGCAAAGAGATGGTGATCCCTCTCCTTCCTCTCCCCTGCACATCCCCTTTTTTTGAGATAGGATCTTGCTCTGTCAGCCAGGTTGATCTGAAGGAATCCTCCCTTCTAGGCCTCCCAAAGTTCTGGGACTACAGGCATGAGCCTCTCCCGACAGTTTTCCTTTCCATCTTGTTCTCTCCCTCCCTCCCGTCTGCCTCTTTCTCATTCCCCCTCTCTCTGTCTCTCTGCAGCCCAAATTCTCCCTTCCCAAACACATGGCCTAACACCACTTCCCCACTGCGCCCAAATTTCCTCCTTTTAAAGGTCTCAGTGCAGCCTGAGTAGAGGAGAGAATTCGATTGGCCCAGCCGGAGCCAGGAGTCCAGCTTGAGCCAATCAGCTCCAGCCGGGCGGGGGCGGGGTTGGGGGGTGTGTCACGTGATTTCCAGCCAGGTGATTTCAGGCGCAGGCGCCCAGGTCTCAGGAAGAGGGTGAGAAGGACGCAGACCCCCATCCCGAGAGAAGCCGTTAAAATCCACCAGCATCCCGCTTCAATCTAGAGACTTTTAAATTTCTATATTCAAATCAAGCCTCTCTCTCAGGGCCTGTGTGTGGCGGAGAGTGTGAGGGCTGCCTGCCGAGTGATAAAAAAGAGATTTAATAACATTGTTCAAATGTGGGTAAATGACACCGCGGCCGTCCTCGTGGGAAGACAGGACTGCCCGAGCCACCGCGCAGCTCTGCTCAGAACTCCTGGGCCTGAGATAACACTGATTTGGGCGCTTGCATCACACATGTGCCACATGACGGATTGCTGGACGTTGACAGCATGGCTCCGCTACTAAAAACATATGACTCCATATGGAACGCCGTGGTGTGGGGTGGAAATCCTGGACGGCTCCCGGCTGCAGATGGCCATGTATAATTCACGGGATTTGTAAGACTCTGCATCTGCTCCGTTGCTCATTCTTCAGTTGTCAGACAGACATAATCCCGAGCCTCTTATTTTATAACACAGATCTGCCAACGGGAGTGGGGAGGGGAGCCGGGGAGGCAGAGCCGCTGCCAGGAGAACTCAGAAATAATTTGGGGAGAACATTCGGCATGTCAGCGAGGACAGAAGCGCGCACCGCAGGAAGCCCAGGCGAAGTTGGAAACAGGGCTGCCGGTTCCCTGGTCCCTCCCTGGAGGCCGATTCTTGAGGAGGCTTCTGGAAGGGGGTGTGCTTTGATCTTGTCTCTGCCTTCAGCTTCACCATAGCATTTAGGCTCAACCTGGGATCAGCCTCATCGGTGAGCCAGCAGACCAAGCGTCAGGGTATTTGGGCGTTTTGTACATGAAGTCCGCCTCTCTTACAGGCTGTGTCATTGTCAGATTGTCGCATTATGTGGCCAGCAAAGGTTAGAATTTTTGTATCACTACCTTGAGAAGCTTTTCCTCACTCTTCTTCACTAAATTAGGGACCTGTGCCAGTCAGTGCTGGTAACCCATAGCTTCTCTGTCCATGCTGGAGTCATCTGCACACAGTTTTGGTGCAAGCCACGGGGTTCTTCCATCTGCCTGCCTGGGGGCTTTTAATTTTATTTAGATGCCAGAGCTCGCTGGGTCCGTGCATGGGGACAGGCCAGAGTGCCAGGGAGTTGATTGTCCCCAGGAGTACATCTTAACCAACAAGACAAAAGAGGTGATGGCGAAACATCCCATCTTCTCACCCCTCCTGAGGCAACAAAGATGTGTTCTGCACAGTTTCCTAGAGGGTGCCTAGTTGGAGGGAAGGAGGGCTGTGCCCTAGTTGCCACAGTATACAATCTGTTTAGCAACACACCCTTCAACACGTATTCTCTTCCGTTTCACTTTCCCACTTCCCCTACCGCCACTTCCCGGGATTACCTCCCCCAAATCTGTGTGCTCTCAAATTCTTGCTTTAAGGTCTGCTTTTGGGGGACCAAAATTAAAATAAGCACCCTCTTTCACACTTTCTCAGACCTGGAGATTTCTTCTGCCATCACATTGATCACATTTGTTTGCCACGACTTGTTTAATTTTCTGCCTCCTTGTTGCTCTGTGGGAGCAGAGACTGTGTTTGTCTGTCTTACTGCTTTTTGCATTCACAGTGCCTGGCACTTAGTAGGTGCTTAATAAACATTTGCTGAGGTCCTCCTGGCCTCCCCACTTACCAGCTATTAGGATCTCCGGCAGGTCACCTTACATGTCTCAGCCCCATCCATTCCCTCATTTGTAACACATGGGCAGTAATATCTACCTCACTAGTTTGTGGAATTGCAGGGAAGATTAAATACAAGGATGATGGAGGAAAATCTTAGTAAATTCTGAAATGCTCAACCAAAGTAAGGACCCTACTAAATCAGAATTTCTAAAACCGTCACTCCACTAGTTTATATGAGTCAATTTCAGATGATACCCAGAAGCAATTTTATTGAAATAATTGCAGGTTTATTTGAATTAAAATAGAGAAAAAATATAAGCAGCCACTCAAACTCAGATGTATTAATTAGGCTTCAAATAACAGAAAACTCAAAAAGTAGTGGCTTAAACAAGTAAGGATTAAATGTTTTCAGTTAACAAGATTTTTAGACTTCAGCAGTCCAAGGTCAGTGCAGCTATCCAAGGATATTGCCAAAGACCCAGTCTTCTAAGGCCAGGCGTAGTGGCTCATGCCTGTAATTCTAGCACTTTTGAAGGCTGAGGCAGGATTGCTTCCGTTGAGGAATTAGAGACCAGCCTGAGTAAGACAGCAAGATGCTATCTCTATTTAGAAAAGAGAAAAAAAAAAAAAGACCTAATCTTTTAGCTTCTTTCTTTCATCCTTAGCATGAGGCTTTTATCCTCATAGCCTCAAAATGATGGCTCGACCTCCAGGCATTGCATCTTCATTCCAGGAAGGAAAAAGGCAAAGGGAGTTGTAGCTGAGTCTGTCTACAACTATCACTACCACAACCACCTTCATCATTTTTAAATCAGGAAAACAAGGTGTTACCTGGGAAGCCCACCCAGCAGACTTCTGGCTACATTTCATTGACCAGAACTACATTCCCTGACCACTCCTAACTACATGGGAGTCTGAGAAGGCCTATTTATTTATTTATTTTTGAAGCAGGGTCTTGCCTTGTAGCCTAAGCTGGAGTGCAGTGGTGCAATCATGGCTCACTGCAGCCTTGACCTCGCGGGCTCAAGTGATCCTCTTGCCTCAGCCTCCAAGTGGCTGAGATCAAAGGTATGCACCACTATGCCTGGCTAATTTTTTTTAATTTTTGTAGAGACGAGGTCTCCCCATGTTGCCCAGGCTAGGCTAGTCTCATCCTTCTGGGCTCAAGTGATCCTCCTGCCTTGGCCTCCCAAAGTGCTGGGATTACAGGTGTGAACCACTGCACCCAGTGGTTTTCTTAAAATAAGAATAAATTTTAAATATTATATTGGAGCCAGGCATGGTGGCTCACGCTTGCAATCCCAGCGCTTTGGGAGACCAAGGTGGGAGGATAGCTTGAGTCCAGGAGTTTGAAACCAGCCTGGGCAACATGGCTCAAATCCTGTCTCTACTAAAAGAAAAAAAATTATATTGGGTGAAAGAAGCCTTACACAGAAGATTACACAACACATGAGTCTATCTATATGGACAGAATAGGCTAGACTAACCTATAGTGAGAAAAATCAGGACATCAGTGCCCTCCTAGGAGAGCAGGGATGGGTATTGACTGGGAAGGGACACAGGGGAGCTTTCAGGGTTTTGAGGATGACCTGCATCTTGATACAGTGTTGGGTTACCCAGTTTCAACATTACCAGAACTCATGCAATGACATGAAAATTGTGTTCATTTTACTGTATTTCGATTTCACCTAAAAAAAGGAAAACCAATATTGAAGGACAGTTGATACACAAGTCGAAGTGTTAAGGGCCACGGGTATGGTGCCTGCGACTCCTTTTGCAATGCACAACCAAAAAAGATGAACTGATAGATGGCCGGAAGGATGGAGGGCTCGATAGCCAGGCAATACAACAATACAATTCACGTTATAACCAAACGTAGGAGGTGGGTACATGAGTATCCATAGCTCTTTCTACTTTTCTGTATATTTGGAATTTGTCATAAGGAAATACTGGGGGAGGCTGGGTGTGGTGCTTCATGTCTGTAATCCCAGCACTTTGGGAGGATGAGGCAAGTGGATCACTTGAGCTCAAAAGTTTGAGACCAGCCTGGCCAATATGGTGAAACCTCATCTCTTCTAGAAATACAAAAAATAAAATTAGTTGGGCATGGCGGTGCATGCCCGTAATCCCAGCGACTCAGGAGGCTGAGGCAGGAGAATCGCTTGAGCCCAGGAGACAGAGGTTGCAGTGAGCTGAGATGGCAACACTGCACTCCAGCCTGGGTGACAGAATGAGACTGTCTCAAAAAAGAAGGAGGAGGAGGAGGAGGAGGAGAGGAGGAAGAAGAGGAACAAAATATTGGGGGAAAGACCAAAAAAAAAAAATCCAACAACAACAAAATACGATGGAAGGAAGCGCTGTATTAGTTTGTTAGTGCTGCCATGCCGAAGCACCGCACACTGGAGCTTAAACAACAGGAACGTATTGTCTCGCAGTTCTAGAGGCCAGAAATCTCAGACCGAAGTATTGGCAGCGTTGGCCCCCCCGAGGGCTGTGAGGCGAATCTGTTCCAGGCTGCTTCCCTGGCTTCTGGGGTTGCTGGCAGTCGTGGTGTTCCTTGGCTGGTAGAAGCAGCACCCCGATCTCCGTCTTCCTCTTTGCGTGACCCTCTTCCTGTGTGTCTTTGTGTCTGAATTTCCCCTTTTTATAAGGACACAAGTTGTACTGGATTGGGACCCATCTTTGTGACCTAATTTTAACTTGATTACCTCTGGAATGACCCTGTCTCCCAACGGTCACATTCTGAGGTACTGGGGGTTAGGACTTTAGCATAGATTTTTGGGGGGATACAGTTTAACCCACAGCAGGTACATTTGCAGCTTGAACTTCATCTAGGTAAAAAGTAACTATGAGAACCCACTAAATGATTACCATTGTACTTGGCAAAAACTTACTCTCAAATGTCTCTTGCCTAAACAATTCTCATTTTGATACGTTTAAGAAGTGCTCTGGCCTGACATAGTGTCTTATGCCTGTAATCTTAGCACTTTGGGAGGCTGAGGCAGGAGGATCAATTGAGGCTGGAAGATCAAGACCACCTTGGGCAACATAGTGAGACTCCGTCATTGCAAGATTTTGTTTTCTACAAAATTTAAAAAAATTAGCCAGGTAGCCAGGTGCAGTGGCTCATGACTGTAATCCCAGTATTTTGGGAGACTGAGGTATGTGGATCACGAGGTCAAGAGATGGAGACCATCCTGGCCAACATGGTGAAATCCCATCTCTACTAAAAATACAAAAATTAGCTGGGTGTGGTGGCGTGCACCTGTAGTCCCAGCTACTTGGAGGCTGAGGCAGGAGAATCACTTGAACCTGGGAGGTGGAGGTTGCAGTGAACTGAGATCACACCACTGCCCTCCAGCCTGGCTGACAGAGCAAGAGTCCATTTTAAAAAAAAAAAAAAAAAAAGGCAGGTATATTGGCACACATCTATGATCCCACCTACTTGGGAGGCTGAGGCAGGAGGATCACTTTAGCCCAGGAGGTCAAGGCTACAGTAAGCTATGATCTCACCACCACACTCTAGCCTGGGTGATAGAGCAAGACCCTGCCTCAAAAAAGAAAAAAAAGGTGATGTCTGCTACTGGGACCTTTCTCGAGGCCCTTCTCTGCGCCCAGCACAGCGCTAGACACTTCACATGCAGAGCATCAGTCAGGGTTCTCATTGGCAAGCCACAGACACCCACTTAGCTGGGCTGATTTAAGCAAAAGAATAATTAACAGAAGGATGTGGAGTCACCACAGAATCACATGGAAGAAACAGCAGCCTCAGAAGGGGAAAGGGCCGAAGGGGAACTGTGCATCCCCAAGCACAGCCAAAATCAAACACCCCAAGCCAGCCCGGTGAAGGCTCCTGTGCTAACCACTGACCCAGGCACTGCTGACTGTGTCCCCCATTGCCGGAGATGGACATGACTGCCGTTGCTGACGCCCCCTGATAATATGTTTCCCTGTCCTGGTTTCTTCAAACCTCAGCTCCCAGTTCAAAGTCTGAGGCCAGCGCACCTGATTGGCTGAGCCCATGTCATATAACCTATGACATAGGACACCCTGGCGGCCAGGGAGACTGGGAGAGCAAAGGCCAGGCTTCCAACTTCCAAAGAGAGATGAGGGTTCTACCTTCCCATACCCCGTGACTGATACAGCCAAGAATTTCCAAAATGTAGAAAAGGACTTCAGATATCAAATGGCCAAAGAAGTGACAATGCCCTCTATGTAAATTCTTATTTAACCCACATAGTAATTGAATGAAGTAGGCCTGATCATGACGCCCATCTTATAGCCAAGAAAACTGAAGCTAACAGCAGTAAAGTCACCTGTCATGGGTCACACAGTGTAACAGTTCTAACCAGGATTGCAACCCAGGCAGTCTGACAAGAGTTCACACATTTTCCGTGACATCCCCCAAAGCCACCACACTGCTCAACTCCCGGGGGGGGGGTCCACTCACATTGAATGCTGAAACTGTGCAACTCAGTGGCCCCACTCCACATCCCAGCCCTGAAGCCTGAAAGTTTTTGTCCATCGAGCTGAACTTATAAGGTCAATTCACCTTAAAATTCAAGCAGGAAGTGTGTGTCATTTGAGGAAGTGTATTACAGACCCAAACAGTTGCCATATTCAAAGTCTTCCCTGGCCCAGCCTTGGTGAATGGGGTCAGTAGTCTACTGATAAACAAAAGAACTCAGTACATTATTTTCCTATTGTCTTTTCACTGTGTGAGAAGTAATTCCAAAATGTAGTGGCTGAGTATAGCAACCACTTTTATATTGCACAATTTTGTGGGTTAGCAAATCAGGCAGGGCTTAGCTGGGTGACTCTTCTGTTCTTCATGGTGTTGATGGAGATCACGCCAGAGTATTCAGCTAGCCAATGGGTTAGCTCAGAGGGTCCACTCCCATGTCTGGTGCCTTTCTAGGGATGCCTGGAAGGCTAGGCTCTGCCAGGGTCCCCCAACTGAGGCTCCAACATGTGGCTTCTCTAGCATGGTGGCAATTACAGTCCCATTCTGATTCAAATGGTGAGCACAGAGAGACCTCACTTCTCAATGGTGAACTGTCAAAAAATTTGCAGTCATGTTTTTAAAACCACCGAACCCATCTAGAGAGATGTTATCTGCTACCTAGCCTGTTCCTGTAAGCAGAGAGAAGGAGAAAGAAGTTTCTCATCTCTGCATCAACAAAGAGAAAAAATGAAATCAGAAAACACATTACTCCATGACCTGCTTTGACCCCAAGGAGCAAAGGCTTCTTTGGCCACACACTGCAGACAGGACAGGTAGCACACTATGGGTCATAGCACTGGACAATTGCTACAACTGGCTGTCCCCCTTCCGTGCCATCTCAGTCCCAGACATTTTGACTTTGAGTGACCCAGTCACCCTTCCTCCCATCCCTGCTCAGCCCAAACCTCCCGCCCTTGGTCTCCGAGCTGAACAAATTCTCTTATTTGGGGACAATGGAAGCTTTTGTCATATTTTCCTTCCTCTTGTGGCCACTGTCTGTACGAGAATCCAGATTACCCTTGGGGGCCGCGCTAGCGATTACCTCTGAGAATCTCTTCATACCAGCCATTCCTGGAAGTAAATCAGGGCAGCACAAAGGGAAGAATGTTATCACGGTAAACCAGGACGAGCCTGGCTTGGCTCGGTTGCAGAAAACACACTTCACTCATGCAGAACACGCCAAATTGAAAAGATCGTGGGTTAATCAAATCCTTTTCTCCTCTGTTTTTATCAAACTCAAGAGGGGCTGGCCTATTAATTAGAAACGCTTTTTCATGTAAAACACGGGCACTTTGGAGATAAGGAGGGAAGACCCTTGATTCTACAGTCACAATGATGTTTCAGTTATTTCATTACAAGCCACCGCATTCATCACTGGCCCCATGGACGCAGCACAGACCTCCCATCACTCTCGTGGAAAAACTCCCTGAGATTCAGAAAGTTTCTCTGGCAGCAGACAAGGGCAAGAGAGTTTCTTTTCCTATAGACCAGATGCATTGAAGACCCCATATTTCTATCCAACACTAACAGAAAAACTTAGCAGGCTTTTATTCTGTGTTGTCTGATTACAGCAGCCACCGGCCTTGAGTGGCTATTTAAATTTAAATTAATTAAAATGAAAAATTCAGTTTCTCAGTCTCCCACTAGCTGCATTTTAAGAATCCAATAGCAACATTGTAGCTTGTGGCTTCTATACTGGACAGCGCAGACATAGAATGTTTCCATAATTCCAGAATGTTCCACGGAACTTCTCACACCAAGCTCGCAACACCTCCTATTTGTCATTTGAGAAAAGTGAGAACAGAAAATCAGAATGGCTCAATATGATCCATCTCTTTTACTGGGGAAAAAACCCTACTACCTTTCTGCAGTGACACTTGTTGGTGTTCTCTGCCTGGTGCCCACTTCCCTTCTTTTGGGAAAAGCACCTGATTTTCCTTCTGGGAGTCACCCTTCTCCTACTCTCTGTCCACGTGGTTCAGGTGGGGCTAACCCCACTGTCCCGCCCAAGGGCGGGCCCAGGACCTACTCCTGACCAATCAGCCTTCTCCTTTCCCTTGGCCATGGTGATTGAGTCAGTGAAGTTTCAACAGGAATGAGCCCTGGGACTTTTGCTGGGAGGAGTCAGGCCCTCTTCCTGTTGGGGTTGCCAAGGTAGTAGGATAAGTCAGAAACTGCGGGGGCCTTTGCACCTTACCCTGGAGAGAGTTGGCCTGTGAATGCTTCCATCGCAGAAGAAAGTGGAGAGGAAAAGAGCGGGTGGGGAGTGGGGAAGAAAGAGTCTTGGTGACACTGTAGGCCTCTTGGTTGTAGCTGTGTTTGATGACAGTTCTACCCCCTGAACTTCCCAGTCACATGAGCCAATACATATCTTCATGTTTAGGACAGTTTAAATTGGGTTTCTGTACAACCAAAAGAATTCTGATTATGTTCCAAAAATGATGATACATTTACATACACACAAAAATTAAAAGGATGCTATTTTCTTCTCTTCCTGCATATTTTTATTCTCAAGCCATTATTAAGATCAACTTCATGGGATAGAGTTATGAGTTCCAAACGGGTCTCCCTGGAACCATCTAACATAGAGAAGCCAGTCCCACAGGCTGAGGCTCTGCCAGCCAGCTTCTCTCCTTCGTGAGAATTTGGATAAAGTTGAAACAAAGAGTGAGCTGGCAGAGTCAAATCAATGGGAGTGTTAGACTGGGAGGCCATGAACTCTGGCTGCTGAGAACCCTGAAGTTGCTCTGCTCTCACCCTTCCTAAGGTCTGTGTCTTTTTAATAAACCACCTTGAGCTAGTTCAAGTAGTGATCTATTCCTCACAACCAAATATGCCTGGTGCAGAGAATGTCAAAAGCCTGAAAAGTGTTTTATTTAGATCAAACAATTCTACCCCTAGGAATTTATTTCCAAAAAATAATCAAAGTATAAGTTCAAAGATTTAGCTATGAGCATATTTAATATAGTGCTCTTTATCCTGGTAAGAAGCTGAGGCATAGAAGATTTATCTATCCTGGCATAGAAGATTTGGAAGCTGGGCTAGGTGGCTCATGCCTGTAATCTCAGCACTTTGGGAGACTGGGGCAGGAGGATCACTTGAGCTCAGGAGTTCAAGAGCAGCCTGGGCAACATGGCAAGACCCCATCTCTGAAAAAAATTAGCCAGGCATAGTGGTGCACACCTGTAGTTGTTGCTATTCAGGAAGCTGAGGTGGGAGGATCACTTGAGCCTGAGAAGTTCAGTGAGCCATGATTGCACCACTGCATTCCAGTCTGGGTGACAGAGCAAGATCTGTCTCAAAAAAAAAAAAAAAAAAGATTTGGAAGAATCATTAGCACCAAGATGTTCATAGTAATAGTGCCTGAGTAGGTAGGAGTATAATTTGCACGCGCGCGTGCGCACATGTATGTGTATGTGTGTGTGTGTGTGTGTGTGCACGCATGTGTATTTCAAACATTTTCTTCTTTCTGCTTGTTTGGTTAGGTTTCATGTTGATTTCTGGTAATGAACATTGCTCTTATGATAAAGGAGCACCAGCTTCCTCCTTCCCTTGTATAAAATAGTCAAATGGTGTGTTTACATTAAAACAATATTAAACCTCCAAAGTGGCTAGGCACAATGGCACATGCCTGTAATCACAGCACTTTGGGAGGCCAAGGTACGCAGATCACTCGAGGTCAGGAATTTGAGACCAACCTGGGCAACGCGGCAAAATCCTGTCTCTGCTAAAAATACAAAACTTAGCTGGCCGTAGTGGCGCCCACCTGTAATCCCAGCTACTCAGGAGGCTGAGGCGGGAGAATTGCTTGAACCCGGGAGGTGAAGGTTGCAGTGAGCCGAGATTGCACCATTGCACTCCAGCCTGGACGACAGAGCAAGCCTTAGTCTATTAAAAACAAAACAAAACAAAACAAAACAAAACCCTCCCGAGGAACTTAAGTTCTGGGACTACCATGGAAGACTTTTGAGTTAATCTTGATAATTACAGACTGAACAACACGTTCAGAAAGAGGGTCTCCATCCACCTTCCTCCTATTCCCCACTCCTCCTGCCAGCATATCATGTGATTCAGGAGGGAGACTGGTTAAGAGCAGAGATTTGGAGTTAAAATCCCCACTTTGCCACTTCCTAGGTTTGTAATTTGGGGCAAGTTGCAGGATCCACTTAGGTCTCAGTTTCTCCACCTGGAAAATGGGGGTAATGAGTGCATATACCACAGAGTTGCCAGAGGCTCCAATGAGCTGATGCAGCTAAAAGGCCTAGCACAGTGCCTGGCACATAGCCATGGCTCCCCAAACAATATTATTGCCACTGGTAGGGGGAAGTGCTGGGGGAAGGATGGGAAACAAGAGAATTCCTGTAGGACCCCCAGCATTTCTACTCCTGGGTACATGCCAAAAAGAATTTAAAACAGAGACTCAAGCAGATGTTGCCATTCTGACCATTTCTGAGTATACAATTCAGTGGCCTCAAGTACATTTGCTTCCTTTGGTTAGTTTTCATGTTGATTTCTGGTCATGAACATTGCTCTGGTAATGAACATTGTATACTCAGAAATGGTCAGAATGGCAACATCTGCTTGGTGAATGGCAACCATCACCACTATCTCTTTCCAACACTTTTTCATCATTCCAATTAGAAACTCTCTGCCCATTAAGCAATGCCAGCATTGTTCACTGCAGTACCACATGCAACAGGTCTTCATCCTCATGGTCTTCACAAGTGGTTGGAGGAACAGGAGGAAGAGCGTGGGTTGGTCTTGCTATCTCAGGGGTGGCAGAGGTGGAAGAAAAAGATAGATAGAAATGACCCAAGTGTCCAGCAATAGATGAATGAATAAGGAAAATGTGGCCTATCCCACACAGTGGCATATTATGTAGCCATGAGAAAGTATGAAGTCCTGATATTGCTAAAGTGTGGATAAACCATGAAAACATTGTGCTAACGGAGAGACACCAGACACAAAAGCCACATATTGTATGACTTTGTGTACATGCAGTGTCCAAAAGAGGTAAATCCACACAATCAGAAAGTAGATTTGAGGTTACTAGAAGCTGGGAGGAAGGAGGGAGGGGAGGGATTATTGCTTAATGGATAAGGCTTCCAGTCAGAAGTCGATTAACACATATTTTGTATGTTACATGTATTATATACTATATTCTTATAATAAAGTAAGCTAAAGAAAAGAAAATATTATTAAGAAAATTCTAAGGAAGAGAAAATATATTTACCGTGCATTAAGTGGGAGTGGATCATCATAAAGGTCTTCATCTTCATGGTTTTCAAATTGAGTGAGTGGAGGAAGAGGAGGGGTTGGTTTTATCTCACAGGTGTCAGAGATGGCAGAAAATTCATGCATAAGAGGACCCAGACAGCTCAAACCCATGTTGTTGAAGGATCAACTATACAAGGTTACTTTAAAACATGTTGTGATGTCCCCCGCATCCCAATGCTGTTTTGGACAGTTACTTGCATTTGGATTACTGAAATTATCTGCATTATTCCAAACATTTTGGAGCATCTGCTTTGCTGGTACCCTATGCATAAACTGAATATTTTCTCAATGGTTGGAAGAGTGTTCTGGACAGAGGGAAGAGCAAGGGCCAAGGCTCAGGGGCAGGGTGGGCTTGGCTTCTACTAGGAATTTTCTGTCCTTGAGTGGTGGGGCCACAGGATGGGATGCCAGATATGAAGCTGGGTAGGTAGGCAGGACACAGTCATAAAGGGGCTTATGGGTCATTTGAAGAGTTTCAACTTGACCTTCAAGGCAATGGGAAGTCAGTGAGAGGATTTAAACCGGGAGATGACATGCTACAGCATTTTTAAAAAGACCTTCTTTTAGAGTCAACAAAATGAGATATTATTAGCCACAGTGGCTAGGGAAATTGCTTTTTAAAAAAACCCCGCAGGCACGATTTTTAGCTTGACAGTGTTTCGCAGACATTCTGGAGTGGGTTTTTTTTTTTTTTTTTGTAATTCATTATGCTGACACTAACTATCAAACCCCGTTCCCTGGAGCTCAGCTGTGTTGTAGCTGAAAACTTGCTCACTGTGTTTACTCCACACAGCACCCAATTTTCCAAATCTCTGCAAATTTGCCCTTAAATGTAAAATACTGGGTACAGAGCATCTTCCCACTCCACCCAAATTATCCCCCTTGGCGTGTGCTAACAGTTTGATGCTATGATTGTTGTTATGATGGGAAAGATTGAAGCTGTGTCTTTGTAAGCCTTTCTGGAGGAACCTGTGAGAGTTTTCTGCTTTAACCTTGTTGACCTCACAGATTAGGGTCATTGGACAACTCATTCACCCTCTGTAGCAGTCAGGGAAGACTGGATTATGCTACAGTAACAAACATCTCCTAAATCTCCATGGCTTACAACCATTCAGGTTTATTTCTCATTCAGGTTAAATGTCAATGGCGGTAGCTTGGGGCTCTGTTCTGCCATCTTGTTGGGATCTGTGGCGTGGCCCCTGTCTACAACATCACAGTCTCCTGGCAGAAGGAAATGGGAACATGATGAACCACGTGTTGGATCTTAAACTTTTGCTGAGAAAAAAAAGAGCCCATCATTTGCCTACCTTTTCACTCTGCCTGTGCTGACTGTGTTTTAGGCATTCTTAAAAGTATCCTAAATAATTATAATGAAAATCATTATACTACGTCCCATCCACTGAGGGCCTACGGTGTCCCCGTCACCCACGGTAGTGGCTTACGTGGTACAACTCTTGTTATCCTGTGCAACAGGTATTCTTCTTAGGAAGATGGAAACACAAATTTCGCAAAGCTTCCATCTCCTTGTCATTGATTGAGTGATAATAAGGTTAAGAGACTTGCCTAAAATCAACAGCTGGTGTGTGGGTAGAGCTGGGATTTAAGATCACACAGTATTAACAGTCCAGAGCCCATGCTCCCAACTGCCAAGCCTTTTCTTCCTCTTTTTTTTTTTTTTTTTTTTTTTGAGGTGAGGGTTCCCTCTATTGCCCAGGCTGAAGTACAGTGGCACAATCTTGGCTCACTGCAACCTCTGCCTCCTGGGTTCAAGCGATTCTTCTGCCTCAGCCTCTCAAGTAGCTGGGATTACAGACATGCACCACCATGCCCAGCTAATTTTTGTGTTTTTAGTAGAGACGGGTTTTACCATGTTGACCAGACTGGTCTCAAACTCCTAACCTCAGGTGATCTGCCCACCTCAGCCTCCCAAAGTGTCATGATTATAAGCGTGAGCCACCACATCTGGCCTTTTCTTCCTCTTTCATCAGTTCCTGTCTGCGCCCATTGGTCCCGTTATTTACAGCATCCATCACCTCCTTTCTTGTGCTTTACCTATGTCAAGCCCAGTTACTTCTCACTTGGACTACTGCAACACCCTCTTGCCTGGTTTCCCAGCCTTCAGGAGGCATTGCCTCATCTTGGGCACATGGCCATATTTCTCTCTTGGAAGCATGGGTTTGATAACACTCCTCTTCTGCTCAAGAAACTCCAGTAGCTTCGCATGGTCTACTAAAACAAATGGCAATTTGGCTTTTAAGCCCCCTGTGATCTGACCCCAGCTCATGGAACCCCAGTTTGTTCTTCCTGTGTTCTTGTTAGGTTGCATTAACTATGCGAGATCACTCTTTATCTTCTTGCCTTCATCCTTAGAGATTCTCATGCTCTCTCCCAAATTCACATTGAAACTCTGCATGATTGGCTGGGCACGGTGGCTCATGCCTGTAATCTCAGCATTTTGGGAGGCCAAGGTGGGCAGATCACAAGGTCAGGAGTTTGAGACCAGCCTGGCCAACATAGTAAAACCCTGTCTCTACTGAAAATACAAAAATTAGCCAAGCATAGTGGCAGGTGCCTGTAATCAGCTACTCAGGAGGCTGAGGCAGGAGAATTGCTTAAACCCAGGAGGCAGAGGTTGCAGTGAGCCGAGATCTTGCCACTACACTCCAGCCTGGGCAACAAGAGCAAGACTCCGTCTCAGAAAAAAAAAAAAACTCTGCATGATTGTTACTTGAGTATGAATGTTAGTTTCCCTTCTAGATTATGAGTTCTAATGAGGAGTAATATCTTGATGGGGGGCAATGCATACAAGTAATTGAACAGTGTTCCCTAAAGATAAGCCACCAGGAGCAAAGAACACAACGCTTTCTGCCAACCCACAAAGCCAGTAGTACAAAGGATGGCAAAAAATAGAGAAATTTTAGCACAAACTTGTATTGTAAAGAAACTAACTCGCATGCATGTATTTTTGAATTAAGGTGTAACATGATAAAGAGCACACATCCTGATGTGTTTAATTCAATAAATGTTGACAAACATTACATACACCTACGTGACCAGCACTCAGATCAAGGCATGGCATGGTGGCTTGCGTCTGTGATCCCAGCACTTTGGGAGGCTGAGGTGGGAGGATCACTTGAGCCCAGGAGTTTCAGACCAACCTGGGCATTATAATGAGACATCTGTCTCTACAAAAAGATAAACAATTTAGCCAAGCATGGTGGCATGCGCCTGCAGTCCCAGCTACTCGGGAGGCTGAAGCAGGAGGATCACTTGAGCCTGGGAGGTTGAGGGTGCAGTGAGCCGTGCTTGCACCACTGCACTCCAGCCTTGGCAACAGAGCAAGACCCCCCCCCCAAAAATAAAATAAAATAAAATAAAATAAAATAAAATAAAATAAAAAATAAAAAAGAGTATGTCTAGCACCCGAGATGTTTCCCTCACATCCCTTGACCACCTCACCAGAGGGAAACATAATTTTGACCTTCATTCATTTTGCAGGTTCTTCCCCTTCACATAAATGAATTCATACAATGTCTGGCTTCTTTCGCTCAACATAATGTCTGTCTCACATAGTTTTGATTATAGCATAAAGTGTAAAATAATTTGCACAAACTTAGAAGAAAAACAGTTATTATTAAAATGATTTTCGGCTGGGGTCAGTGGTTCTTGCCTGTAATCCCAGCACTTTGGGAGGTCGAGGTGAGTAGACCACTTGTGCTCAGGAGTTCAAGACCAGCCTGGCCATCATGGTGAAACCTCGTCTCTACTAAAAATACAAAAATTAGCTGGGTGTGGTGACAGGTACCTGTAATCCCAGCTACTCAGGAGGCTGAGGCAAGAGAAAAATGTGTAAACCTGGAAAGCGGAGGTTTCAGTGAGCCAAGATCATGCCATTGCACTCCAGCCTGGGCGACAGAAGGCGACTCCATCTCAAAAAAAATTTTTTTTCATCAAGAAAGAACGTGGAGGATCTTATAAGCCCTCCCCAGTAGCATGATGGTACAATGATGAAAGGAACCAGAAATTTGGGCTTAATTTAATCCTAGGGCAAATAGCACATTGAGACTTTTCTAAAAGAGGTTAGGGGTATGAATTGGGTGGAGGGGTGAGAGGGAGCAAAGGAAGGCAGGGTTTGTAGTTTTGTATAAACATGCAGATCTGAGCATGGGCCAAAGTCCTGGAGTAAGGCATTTCTTCTACCAGAGCTCCCAACTTGCGTGGCTTTGGTGGAGGAAGGAAATTCTGCCCTGTAGCCAGGATGAGGGTTGAGCTCTGGGGCACAGCTGGGCAGACCCCTGCCTAGGAGCCGGCCTCCTCCAGAAGTCAATGCCCGACCCTGGCAGGCCTGAGCTCACGGAGTTGTTCCAGGCCTATCACAAATCTCCTGCTCGCCATTCTTTCTTAAATGCAGTGACAGTATTTCAGAGCTGAAATTACCGAGGAGGCAGAAAGTTCAAGGATCGGGTTAGTTTTCCAGCTAATTTCATGTGATTGTGTCTAGAGGGTAATTACTATCAGCCTCGCAGAAATTCATTGTATTTCTTTACTGAAAAGACTTGTTTCTGCAGATGTGGAAGTGGAGGGGGAGACAGATGAGCCAACATCCAGCTGGGTGCGGTGTGTCACACTCAGACCCTATCCCAGTGATATGCACACAGTAGGTGCTTACTGAGAGCTTGCTGAGTGGAAGAGAGAGAGACAAAGGAAGATGAAGAAATAGAGAGATAGGAGGGAGGCAGGAAAGCAGGTGGGAAGAGAGAGAAAGTGGAGGAACAGACACAGGAAGGAGTGAGGCAGGAGGGCTGGCTGGCCCGCAGAGAGATGAGGTCCCTCCTCACCCAGGTGAGTGGCTGCAGACCAGGTGCCCAGTGGCAGGGACATGAACTCCAGGCCGATGGCTGCTCCCATCTCCATCCCCCAGAAACACAGACCTCTGCTGCCTCCTGATAGCGCCAGCATACTGTAAGCATCCTCTGAAGAAGCTTCCAGAATGAAGCTGTCCTGATCCAAACTGCTATGAAACCTGGGACAGGGGACCGGGTGTGGTGGTTAACACCTGTAATCCCAGCACTTTGGGAGGCTGACATGGGTGGATTGGTTGAGGCCAGGAGTTTGAGAGCAGCCTAGCCAACATGGCGAAACCCTGTCTCTACTAAAAATACAAAAATTAGCCAGGTGTGGTGGCACATGCCTGTAATCCCAGCTATTCAGGAGGCTGAAGCCAGAGAATTGCTTGAACCCAGGAGGTAGAGGTTGCAGTGAGCTGAGATTGTGTCACTGCATTCCAGCCTGGGCCACAGAGTGTGACTCCGTCTCAAAAATAAAAGAAAGTGCACCAGATTCCTGACCACACACCCAGCGTCTTGGCACACACACACGAGTGGCAGAGGCGAATCTGCAGATTCTACAGCAGAAAGCTTTCAGCCTCTGTTTATTCGTTCTGTGATCATCACCAAAGGCTGAGGAGCTTTGCTATTATTCTTAGATATATTTCCACTAAACAGAAAACACTCAGTTCTCTGGGTTTCCAATCAGGCATGCTTCGATTTGGGTTCACTTTTTGACTACCTAGAATATATCTGCAAGGAGCTTTTTCAAAAGATCACAAGTATTACATTCTCTGAGCCCCTGACCATCAGAGAATGCTCCTGAGTTGCTTTCACACATGAGTAATAATTTGATTGAGTATAAAATTACTGTGACTGTACTTTTGCCTCTGTAACTCCGAGGCTATTGCTCCATATCTGGGGTTGATATGAGAAATCCGATTCTCACCTTTCTCAGGTAACCCGTGCTTTGCAACTTGGACCCTTAGAGCTTTTTCCTTGAAATGTTTTTAAGGACCTGTCCGTGGGGATGGGAGCTTGTTTCCAAGACGACCACCATCCATTCCTTCCCTCCCTGTCCACACAAGCCTTTCCCGACTGAGAAGTATAATCTCTTTCTCCACTGCCTTGACTTGACCAATAGGGTGAAATGGAGAAGACGATCCGAAGACTGTGCCTTCTGAAGCTGGGCACAGAAGCAGCCTTGACGCTTACTCCGGGGCTGCTTAGAACAGGCAGTTTGGAGGAAGCCAGCCACCATGGGAGAAGCCCAGCAACCTTGATTGAGACTGCCAGGCTGTGAGGAAGCCCAAGCCAGCTACAGACAGGTGGGGTGAAGAGAAAGAGATGCCTAGCCAGCCCCCGCCTCTTCCCGCCATCCCAGCCCAGAGCCCAGACACACAACGGAAGAAGCCTTCAAAGCATCTAATCCCCGCCGCAAGCCGACTACAACCAGAGACCCTGAGCAAGGTCACCCAGCTGCACCGAGAGCACCCACAGAACCGTGAGAGATAATAGTAAGATGATGGGGTTTGTTACAAAGCAAGAGATAGCCAGAAAAACGTGCGCCTCTTCTCAGTAACTTTGCCTGAATTGTGGTGAGTTCTTTTTCCGGTATACTTGGGCCTTTTTTTTTTTTTTTTTTTTTGTGGAGAAGGGGTCTTACTCCGTCGCTCAGGCTGGGGTGCAGTGGTGCGATCTTGGCTCACTGCAACCTCTAACTCCTGGGTTCAAGCAATTTTCCTGCCCCAGCCTCCCAAATCGCTGGGATCACTGGCAGGTACCACCACGCCCAGCTAATTTTGTATATTTAGTAAAGATGAGGTTTCATCATGTTGGCCAGGCTGGTCTAGAACTCCTGACCTCAAGTAATCCACCCACATCAGCCTCCCAAAGTGCTGGGATTACAGACGAGACCACCAGGCCCAGCAACTGGGCTTTTCTTTTTTTTTTTTTTTTTCTGACCCAGAATGCTTTCTGTATTTTTGTCCATGTTTGTTATTGCATTTTATTTCTTTGTTTCCTCATGAATGCTCATTTTCCTTAAGCTGATATTGCCTCTCATAAACAATCTTTCTGTCCACAACATTTATCGTTTTTCCTCTTTATTCTACAAGAGCTTCTCAAGCTTGGCTCCCACATTGCTGATTTTGATTTCCTGCAAGGTCTCTGCTGCGCTTCAGCCACCTCCGCTGGGGATTTAAATTCTGTCATTGCAATCCTGGTTTTCCTTTGGTTTTTTAATCTCTGTCTATACTGTTCTTAGAAACTTCTGCTCCTGTCTTATTGAAATTATGCCCTTTGTGTATGCTCTGTTTAGTACACAAGACACGTTTTCATTGTTTTTCTTCTGGGACACACAGTAAATACTTTTTAAAGGTAGCTTTTTCCTTTTAGAAAGACATTACTTCCTCTCATTACGCAGTGATTTTTTGTATACTCTCCACTGATTGATTTTTGTTGATTCGTCTTTGCAGAATCTGGTTATTACCTAAGCCTTGTGTTTACCAACAGACAGGATGTGAATTGGCCTCAGTAGCTCTCATTGTCCACGAAAGTACTGGTGGATCTCCTTACCCCCCAGCTCCTTACCCAAACACTACCATTTTATTTGTTTATTATTGATTTATTTATTGAGACAGGGACACTCTGTTGCCCTGGCTGGAATGCAGTCATGCGATCTCAGCTCACTGCAACCTTTGTCTCCCGATCCTCACGCCTCAGCCTCCTGAATAGCTAGGACTAAAGCCACGCACCACCACGCCCAGCTAATTTTTAAAATAGTTCGTAGAGATGGGATTTCACCATGTTGCCCAGGCTGGTCTCAAACTCTGGGCTCAAGCAGTCCGAGACTGCCTTGGTCTCCCAGAGTGCTGGGATTACAGGCATGGGCCACTGTGCCCAGCCACAGCCACTTTATAATCTAAACCTGGAGAGGGAAGCGTGCTGGTTTGTATAGCAACTAGATCCAGGGTCAACCAGGCGCTCGCCTGTTACATTTTGTTGAACTGAGGAGGGAGCCCCTTCTATCCCATTGCACTGTTGGCTCTTCGGCACAATGAACTAAAAGAAATGCATTCAAAACCACAGTCCCGAGCACGCACTCCGTCCCGGTGTCTTCCATGGGCAACAGCACTTCTGGGAGCTGTCCCCTCTTGGGAATCCAAGTGCTTTTGACATTCTTCCCTCTATTTCACCTCCCCTGACCTATAGTCTTCTGGAAACTTCATTTTTTAGTATGTTTTAATTTTAATTTTTTGAGACAAAGTCTTTCTCTTTCATCCAGGCTAGGGTGCAGTGGTGCAATCATAGCTCACTGCAGCCTCAAACTCCTGAGTTCAAATGATCCTCCCACCTCAGCCTCCCAAGTAGCTGGGACCACAGGTGTGCACCACCATGCCCAGCTAATTTTTGTATTGTGTGTGTGTGTGTGTGTGTGTGTGTGTGTGCAGACGGAGTCTCACTACGTTGACCACGCTGGATTCTAACTTCTGGGCTCAAATGATCCTCCTGCCTCAGCCTCCTAAAGTGTTGGGATTTCAGGAGTGAGCTACCACGCCTGGCCTTGGAAACATCAGTCTCTAACTTTAGTAGACAAAGAGCACTTAGCCTACAAAACTACACACCCCTCCTCACCGCACAGTGGAGAAAACTTCCTCCCCTCCTCCAAGCCCAATTTTCTGATTGGCACAGACTCTGGATCTCTGTGCCAATCAGAAAACTGGGCTTAGAGAAGGGGAGGAAGTTTTCTCTACTGTGGGAGTTGCAGGTGGGGAAGTGGTTGAGTATGTTTCCACCTTCTTTTGGCCTGGAGAGGTTCCCTGACTCAGGAGATAAAACTTGAACAGGATCCTGACTATTTATCTTGACCCAGCTCCATCTGCCTTGTATTTATGGAAATTCCTCCCAGATTCTGGCAAAAGAAGCCTGTCAGTCTTAGGTGTCAGCACTGTGAGTTTTCAATTCTTTCTGCCTGCCTAGGTATTTTAGTGGAAAGCTGGGAAAATACATCTCAGGAGCTTCTACTCTGGTGCCAGTTTAATTCGACCCTCTTCCCCTTATAGTTTCACCTACTTTTTCATTCATTCACTCATTCAATCAACAGACATTTATGTGAAACTTACAGTGTACAGACTATGATGCCATGCACTGGGAAGCAGAAGGTGAATTGAAGCTTCTCCTTGGCCTTGAAAGGGCCTCTCTTTTGGAGGAAACAAAGTCATCGTTCTAGTATGAGAACAAGAGTGATGTGTGATGTTGAGACTTAGACAAACCAGAGAGGTTAAGGGGCCTGTGCAAACCTGCACAGTAAATTGGAGCAAGATCCAGAAAAGACGCCAGTTCTCCTGGTTCTCCAGCCCACGTTCCTCCCACTGTGTCTCCTGGCTCCTCCTTCCCATCATCCTGATAACTTACAGCCATTGCTCCATTCTTCACAGATATTTATGTGTGGAGTTCAAGCTTCTCCCCCGTCCTCACCCAGACGCTGGCCCTTCTCACTCTAATAACACTGTTCTCATTATTGATGTGTTTAAATTAGCTTGTTTGAGTATGCATTTAGCACAGTGCCTGGAATATAGCAAATGCTCAGTAAGTGGGAGCTGCTACTATTACTGTGGTGGTTGTTTTCAGTGCTAGTATTCTCCCTGGTTAGATTGTGTTCTCCTTCAGGAAAGAGACTACGTCATTTCGAGGCTGGCTCCCCAGCACCAACACACATAAGTCTTTGATAAATGTTCATTCAGCGTTTTGGTGACACACTTAAGTCCAATCAAGATGATCAGGCTGCATCCTCAATTGTAAGAAGGTAAACTTGAAAAGGAAAGTGTAACCCAGTGGTTCCCAAAGTGAAATCCCTGGAACCCCAGTTCTTAAGCTTGTTTTGGGGAAAAAAAGAGTTCTGTATGCAAATCAACTTGGGAAATACTAAATCCTCTACGCCTTCATGGGAAAGTCAAATGAGCCTTAGGACATTCCATTCAAGGCTCTGAGAATTCCCACATGAAATAAACCTGCGGAACTTTGTTGATCTCACTGTTGTCCATATTTAATTGACCAGGGAACCCTTTCCTCATAGAACATCTATTATAAGCCCACTAACTTTGTGTTCTAGGGGATACTCCCAAAGAGCCCCAGGTGCATACCATTCCTGAATCCCATCCATAGCTGCCGCTCTGTAGGTATAAACTGCAAATTAGATTGCTTTCAGAATACCTGATAGGGGCTAGGCGTGCATTTGCTATGTCCTCCATGGGCCACTGCTACCAAAAACTCTGTCAATATCCCTTATGAGGCCAAAAACCAATGGGGAAGCCAAGGGCACACTGACTTCTTTTTAAACAACAGAATAGTCATCAATGTGCATTTGCATTTTTTTAAAATCCTCAGTTTATTGTACAAACAACAATGAATAACTGGTTTGCTATAAAGACAGAAGAAAAATAGTTAATGTGCCCTTGCCAAGGGTTAGTTTGAACAATGAAACCTTTGCGAATGACCTGAAACCTTATTCCTGTTTTAATCGCTTTAAAAACATAGGCATTTCCGTTTCTGGCAGAAGGGCTGTTTTCCTTGTCTGATAAGAAACATAAAATGGAAACTACATATTTATTCTTTGTAATAAATGCTGTGATCAGATGAGGCCCCCCACCAGCATGTTCAGTCGGATCTAGAAATAGACTGGTTTTTCCCACCTTCCCTCAGCATGCCCGTGGGTGTCTCTGGCCCAGTGAAACACCTTGCAATTCACAGCCCAGGCAATCTCCCTGCCTGTCTCTCTGCCTTTACTTTTGAGCACCTTTTTTCTTGTCTGTAGTGATAATAACAACAGCCATTTGTTGATCACTTACTGTGGGCCAGGCTCTGCTATAAGCTTTACCTGATTTAACTATTACCTCATTTAATTCTTCTTGCCACTCTATGACATGGACATTTATAACCTACAATTGGCAGACGAGGAAATGGAAGCACCAAGAAGTTAAGCAACATGCCCACACCTAGTAAGTCCAGTTCCTCTTTACATGGCTAGGTGGGAGGGCGGGCGGAGCTGCATTTACCCATCTGTGCCTCTAGTTTTTGTTTTCACTGAGGTGAAATTCACATAATATAAAATGAACTATTTTGAAGTGTACGATTCAGCGGTGTTTATTAAGTACATCCACAGTGCTGTGCAATTGCCCCCTCTATCTAGTTGCAAAACATTTTCATTGCCCCAAAGGACACCCCAAACCCACTAAGTAGTCACTCCCCACTCCCCCTCCCCCAGCCTCTGGCCCCCTTCATTCTGTTTCCAGCTTCCTGTTGATTTGGCTCATCCAGTGTCTAATGCCTTGTCGAATAACACCTTACTTTCCTCAGGGAAATCATCCTTTCCTTGGGCAAGCCAGGTCATCCTTGGGTTCCTGGAGAGCCGTGGCTAGGTCTTGGTCCCTTCCACATCTCCAGCAATCAGCATGGAGCACGACACAGATTTGCTGAAAAAACAGAAGCTTCACCTCATGTCTAGTGATTTCTCTTTAATGTGTATTGAGCTTATTGAGGCCCTACTATGTGCCACTATGGAACTCTAGCAGGAGGCAGCAAAGATGACCCCTGTCATACAGAAGGGGAAACTGAGGCTCAGAACGTTTAAGCTATTTACCCAAAGGCCGATTTCACTGTGACTTTGTAACTACTGTTCCCTTGAACACCAGAGCTTTCTGCCCACCGATGCCCTTGCCATGCCTCTCCTCTCCGTTTGGGGTCTGGGTTTACTCCTGTGTTAAAAGCAAAAAGCGTGACACACAAAGGGAACCCACACACCTATAAGGCCGCCTAGCCTTCTTCAAACACCCAGCCGCTTTGCTCTTGGCTGGGGTTCTCTAGGCTTTGGGAGCTTCCTGCTAATCAGAAACCCTGGTCTGCAGTTTGTACGTCTTTGATGAATAAAAAATGGGGAAACAAATTAATTATTACTGAATAAATTCAGTTTGGTTGATAAAATTTTTTTAGAACATGAGGCTCCAAAGTTGGAGTCTGCCCAGGTGTCCATCAACAGGCGGCCAGTGAAATGGACGATGACACTTTCTCATGGTGGCATGCCTGAGACGGGCAGTTCCGGGCAGTGACGTGAAAATGTGGCCGGGGCATCACGTGTAAGGGGAAAAGAAAATTGCAGGGGAGTTTGAGTTTAGACAACACAAACTCATTCTTGGGGATAGAAAATAAATGTACATGCTCATGGATGTAAGTATGATGCAGTCTCAGAGAAAATTCTAAAAGAACGCCAAATTTTACCAACAGCGATCTGTGGGTAAGAGGGTAGAATTAAGGGGAATTTTTGCTTCCTTTTCCTCACTGCGGATACTTTATTTTTATTACAAAATGATACAGAATCAATGTGAAAACTTTCAAACATTACAAAAATGCATAAAATCTAAAGAAATATCCCGGTCCTCATGCCTCCTGTAGAAGTATAACCACGGTCTGGAGTATATTCTTCCATGATTTTTTCTTTGCACACATGAACACATAACATGTATAGATGCACTTTGGGAACTAAAAACTGGATTGTAGAATTGCATAGCGTGGTCCGTCCCTGGGACTCTATATCATGGGCATCTTACCAAGTCCGTTCGTGTGAATCCAGCTCATTCTTTTTAACTTACTTCAGAATATTCCATGGCTTTCGAGCCCCAAGCGTATTTAACCAATCCTCTATCGTAAACGCTTCGCGTTTAGGTTGTTTCTAGTTTTATGCTACTACAAACTGTGGTGCACTGAATATGCATGAACATTCATCTTTGCACCAGGTGAATATGAATTCCCATAAGTGAAGCTAAATTCCCAGAAGTGAAATCGCTAGGCCAAAGGGGATACCATGTGAGCGGCTCCAGCAGGGCACTGTGGTGCACATCTGTAGTCCCGGCTCCCTGGGATGTTGACGCTGGAGGACAGATTGAGCCCAGGAGTTTGAGACCAGCCTGGGCAATGTAGTGAGATCCCATCTCAAAAATAAATTCATAAAATATGGATGGGTATTGCCAAATTGTCTTCCAAAAAAGTTGGTCAGATTTACCCCATCATCTGCATGAACGGAAGAGCCTTTTAACCATGTCCTCACCAACAATGGAAGTTCTCTCGTTTTTTAATCTGATAAAGATGGAGCTTATTATGGTTTCAGTCTGTCATCTTCGATTACAAGTACAGCTGAATTCATTCTCAGCTTAGTGAGCCGTCGTTTTCTTCTGTGATTATCTACATGCTTTGCCCACTTTTGTTTAAAGCTTTTACTTTCTACACTATATAGACTTTCTAATAACAACCAGCCAGTTCAAGTCTACAGTCCTTTATCCGAAACCTTTGGGGGAAGATCTGTTTCAGGATTCAAAATCTGTCTGGCTCTTAGAAAGGCATTAGGTGCTGTGTCTTAACTAACACTCCCAGAGAAGTTCGCAGCAGCAGCCTAGAATCAAACACATTAATATTTCAGCAGTGAAAGGTATAAACATTTCCACAAAAGGGGATGAATAAGTAATATAAATAACCTCATATCGGTTCCGATCAGGTTTTGCCACCACACGTGGAAGGACTCCACAGTTTCCAGAGCTTTTAGGACTTTAGAATTTTGGCTAACAGATGGTGGACTTATTTTTCTTTGCAGCAGGGAAAAAATGGTAAAGTTGGTATGGCTTGGCTCTGTGTCCCCACCCAGAATCATGCTGAGCTGTAATCCCCAGTGCTGGAGGAGGGGCCTGCTGGGAGGTGACTGGCTCATACGGGCAGACTTCCCTTCAGTGCTGCTCTTGTGATAGTGACTGCACACTGCCAGATTTGGTTGTTTAAAGGTGTGTGTGGCACCTCCCCACGCACCCCCCTGCTCCGCCATGTGAAAATGTGCCTGCATCTCCTTCACCTTCAGCCATGATTGTAAGTTTCCTGAGGCCTCCCCATCCAGGCTTCCTGTAGTTTGTGAAACTGTGAGTCAATTAAATCTCTTTTTTCTCCATGAATTACCCAATCTCAGGTAGTTCTTTTTTTTTTTTTTTCTTGAGATGGAGTCTTGCTCTGTTGCCTATGCTGGAGTGCAGTGGCACAATCTTGGCTCACTGCGATCTCCACTTCTCAGGTTCAAGCAATTCTCCTGTCTCAGCCTCCAGAGTAGCTGGGATTACAGGCATGTGCCACCATACCTTGCAATTTTTTTTTGTTTGTTTTTTGTTTTTTTAGTACAGACGGGGTTTCACCATGTTAGCCAGGCTGGTCTCAAACTCCGTTCCTCAAGTGATCCACCCCCCTCGGTTTCCCAAAGCCACTGAGACTGCCCTCAGGTAGTTTTTATAGCAGTGCAAGAACAGACTAATACAAAAGTTAATGTTAAAATTAAGGTCTGGCATGGTGGCTCATGCCTATAATCCCCGCACTTTGGGAAGCTAAGGCAGGTGGATCACCTGAGCTCAGGAGTTCAAGACCAGCCTGGCCAATGTGGTAAAACCTTGTCTATACTAAAAATATATAAAAAAAATTTAGCCAGGCATGGTGGCAGGCAACTGTAATCCCAGCTATTCGGGAGGCTAAGACAGGAAAATCCTTTGAACCCAGGAGGCAGAGGTTGCAGTGAGCCGAGATTGCACTGTGGCACTCCAGCTTGGGCAACAAGAGCGAAACTCCATCTCAAAAAAAAAAATTAAATATATAATGCCCATGCAGGGAAATTAACAGCAACTGACAAGGCCACGTTGCCTTCCTTCATCTGCAGACTTTGGGAGCATCAAGGCAGGTAGGACGAGATGGGGAATGTGTATGTTTAACCCGAGCTCTCAGGGACAGAAGCACACACACCCCGTCACGGGTGCCTTCAGCCAGCTAGCTGCAGCCTTCTCCCTGGCACACTTCTCCCTCTTCCAGCCTTGCAGCCCTAACCCCACTCTCCCCACCCCCATTCCCAATGCCTGCTACCTGTGCATCAGGGCCAGCAAAGACCACCTTTCCAGAAGCCCCTTCTCTCCTGATTGCTGTGTGACGTCTCCACTCCACGTCTGGATGCAGATGAAATTAATTCAGTCCCATGGAGCACCCTGGCAGAAGAGCCTCTCCCCTCCCTGCCGTCCGAGAGCGTAAGCCAGTGATTTCCACGAGGAGGCCCTGATACTAATTCTTCCCCCAATATATAAAAACCAGGTGCTTCCAGGAACTGTAAATATGAATCTACTTTAGACTCTTAGAGCGACTGTGGAATTGAATAATCATAAAAGATACTTCTTCCATAGAGATTTATGCCTTCCTTGTGCCCCCACCCCCAGTTTCCAACCGATAAAAAAACCATATTTTACCAAAATATATCTCCCATCAGCGGTCCTGGGACACCTCACTAACTGACTATATTTATTGGGAAATGATTCACATTAATTTCAGGCGTCATCCTAATATTACATTTATGACAGGCTGTGTGAGCACAGGCAAGGGCCCTCGCCTCGCTCCTGGCATACATTCTCTGTTTCTGCAAATACATATTGTAAACACCGCCTGGAGAGATAGAATCATAAAACCAAAATAGGTTATCTTTGGAAAATCTGTTAATCCTAATCAAATAAGACAACTGCTTGCCCGATTTGAGAAGCTGAGAGGCTTTACCCAAGGTCTGTAGGAGAATTTCTCTTGGAATTTTCTTATTCCCATATCCCCCCCACACACCCATTTTTATTCTAAGATGTGACTTGACTTGTTCATGCTGGGGAGACCCTCAGTGAATGAAGCTTGACTTTCAAATCCTGCCAAGTGAATAGTTGCTCATTGTGTGGAAGGAAGAACTAAAGGATTAGAAGGACACAGGCGGGAAGATAAGATCAAGGTATGTTTGTTCAGTGAATGCACTTTGTGCGGCTTGAGGCAGAGAGCTGTGGTTATGGACCCAGATAGAAAAACCACAAAATGTCTGCCCCTGGGGATAGGGGGACTCTGGACAAGCCAGAGGCTCACTGGGGACAACTCCCTGATGCTGGGAGGGAAGGACTGAAGGCTTTTAAGGAATAGGAGATCTACTATTTAATCTTAAATTGCACTGTGCAATGTGGTGTAGACACAACACCACCGCAACTGTCATGTCTGATAAAAGTCAGACACCCAGTGTAACCTAGAAGGGGTGCTCTGGGGAAAGGGGACAAAGGGCTTTGTTCCACTTTGGGGTGGCTGTGGTCCACCTGCCTCTATTCACTCCTGCATCTGAGCAGCACCCCTCACCCCTCCCTCACCACAGTGCAAGATTTGGGTGAAGCTCACCTCAACCCTTGGCTCCAAGGATGGGCACATGACTGAGACCTGGCCAAAGCATTTTACCTGCTTCAACACAATGATTGGTTCCTGATGCCCATGTGACTCAGGCCTAGCCAATCAGAGCATTTAATCCTCCTAGACACAATCACTGGTGTCAAACCTGGCCAATCAGAGCTTGTAGACCTTCTGGCTACAGTGATTTGTTCTGGGGTTGGCACACATCTAAGACTGGCTCGTAATAATGGCCTCTCTCTCTGGCCCCAGAGATTGGTACAGGAAAGGGCAGGACTCAAAGACAGACTGAAGAAAGCCACTCCAGGATTTCTGCTGGAACTTTGAGGAAGGAAAGGACAAACTCTTTTTAGACTGGGGTTTTTGAGGGATGGGATGCAAGCTTGAGTGCCTGGCAGCTATTTTGCCACCATGAGGGTGGCAAAATTTTGACACATGCTGGAGAATGAAGACCATAGACAAAAACAGAGCAGAGCCATAAGAAAAGCTAGATTCCCAATGAGATAAACATGATGACAAGAATATGAATACTAATAACTCATATCTTGTGCTTACCATTGTCAAACTCTACTCTAGAAGCAATACCTATATTTATATGGTCCTCTAATAACCTAGGAGCTTTTATTACTCCCACTTCACAGATGAGATGATGGAGGTACAGAGAGGTCACCCAGTAAGGGGTAGAGTCAGAACTGGAAGACAAGCAGTCTGGTTCCATAATCCGTGTTCGTAACTACTATGCCTCATTCAACAAACATTTACTGAGCACCTACTCTGTGCCAGGCTGTGTGAGGGCATGGAGAGGAGCCAGCCCTAATCCCTGGTGCATCAGTTTGCTCGGGCTGCCATAACAAAACGCCACAAACCGGGTGGCTTAAAGAACAGAAATTTATTTTGGCTGCGTGCAGTGGCTGACGCCTGTAATCCTAGCACTTTGGAAGTCCAAGGCAGGCGGATCACTTGAGCCCAGGAGTTTGAGACCAGCCTGGTCAACATGGCAAAATCTCATCTCTAGAAAAAAACGTTTTAAAAATTAACCAGGTGTGGTGGTATGTGCCAGGACTTGGAGGCTGAGGTGGGAAGATCACCTGAGCCTGGGAGGTTAAGGCTGAGGTGTGCCGTGATCATGTCACTGCACTCCAGCCTGGGTCATAAGGTGAGACCCAGGAAAGAAAGAGAGAGAGAGAGAGAGAGAGAGAGAGATCTAGTGTCTTCCTCTTCTAAGGACACCAGTCCTGTTGGATCAGCTCCCCCACCCCACTACTCCTCTGCTGTTTATGACCCCATTTAACATTAATTACCTCCTTAAAGGCCCTGTCTGCAAATACACTGGGGGTTAGGGCTTCGCCATATGAGTTTTAGGGGAACACAATCCAGTCCACAGCTCCCGATCTCCAGGAGCTCAGGGTGGAGGAGGGGGCATGAAGGGTGCAGGCGGGCTGGCCACTGGGTGGGACTGAGCCGCGAGTACAGTAGGTGCCCTCGGCCCGTGACTGCGCCGCCATGTGCTTCCATCTGCAGAGACCCTCATTCTCGCCAGGAGAGCAGCTCTGGCCCTAACAGGCCCTCAGAAATGTCAGGAGTATTTTTAGCATGGAGAGTTGGTGCAGCCCGTGGCGCATGAGAGAAACAAGACTGCTCTGGGAAGACAAATGGGAAGCCATGGGGAACTATTTCAGGAGAGGTGCTGGGTGCAGGGGCAGCCTGGGAGCTTTGTAAGGAGGAATGAGGGGAGAACAGCCAGACCACTGGGTATCTGGAACTGAGGAGGGGACTTCTACTTGGAGGGGCCTGAAACCTTCCAGAGAGTGCCACATTAGGCTGGGTATGGTGGCTCATACCTATAATCCCAGTAGTTTGGGAGGCCGACATGGGCAGATCACTTGAAGTCAGGAGTTCAAGACCAGCCTAGCCAACATGCTGAAACCCCCTCTCTACTAAAAATACAAAAATTAGCCATGTGTGGGGGCAGGCACCTGTCATCCCAGCTACTCAGGAGGCTGAGGCAAGAGGATTGCTTCAACCCAAAAGGCAGAGGTTGCAGTGAGCCGAGATCGCACCATTGCACCCCAGCCTGGGGGACAGAGTGAGACACTGTCTCAAAAAAAAAAAAAAAAAAAAAAGTGCCACCTTAGCACTTTCAGGTACATGGGGGAGTAGAACTCACAGTGAGATGGCCAAATGAGCACAGAAAGTGGAAATAGGTCCTTTAGCCATTCAACAAACCCACACTGTTGCTCCAGAGCCCAACACGCCATGAGTGCCGGGACGTTTTGTTGAACGAAGAGGACTTGTTCTCTGAGCATGCGTCCATAGTGGTTCAGAACCATACCAACAGCCAGAAGTACAAAAACGAAAGCACAACTTCTGTTCCTACATTAGATGGAGATGAGAAACTGCAGAACAGTGTGTAACCTCAGGGGCTCTGCTTACACAGGAGAGGGCCACCTAGCCTGCGCTGCAAGGTCAGGGAAGGCTCCCTAGCAGAGACGATGCTTGAATTGGAGGCTTCAGAGTAATCCTAAGTGAGCCAGGCCAAGAAGGGAGTCAAGTGCAGAGGCCCGGAGGTGTATTGGCAAGAAAAAGAAAATGATAAATAAAAATAACAGCTCCCAGCCTGGGCAATATAGTGAAACCTCATTTCTACAAAAAAATTTTTTTTAAATTAGTCAAGCATAGTGGTGTGCATCTGTAGTCCCAGATACTCAGGAGGCTGAGGTGGAAGGTCGGTTGAGCCTGGGAAGTGGAGGATGCAGGGATCTGAGTATGCATCACTGCACCCCAACCGGGACAACAGAGCAAGCCTGTATCTCAAAAAGACAAAAAAACATTAAAGCAACAGCTCCCTGGGGCCCAGGTACTGTACTAAGTGTGTAAAGGCAAGATCAAGTTTCATCCCCACAGCACCCCAGGAGGAAAGTGCTGTTATAACCTCTGATTCACGGAGAGGAAAAATCTGGCCATAAAATATTAAGAGCATGGACTTTATGGCCAGGTGTTCTGAGTTTGAATCCTGACTTCAGTATTTACAAGCTGTGTTACCCGAGGCAAGTGACATTCCCTCTTTGGGCCTTAGATCATGCCTCTGTAAAAAGGAGATTATGATAGCATCCACCTCATTTAAGGTTGCTGTGGGAGTTACGTGAATTGCTGCAAGGAAAATGCCTAAAACACTGCTCAGCGTGAAGGCCCTTGTTCAGTAAGTGTTGAATGAATGAATGGAAAAGTGCATGAATGAAATTAGGGTTTGATATGGTTTGCCTGTGTCCTCACCCAAATCTCATCTTGAATGGTAGCTCCCATAATTCCCTCGTGTTGTGGGAGGGCCCTGGTGGGAGATCATGAGTCACGGGCAGTTTCCCCCATACTGTTCTTGTGGTTGTGAAAAAGTCTCACGAGATCTGATGATTTTATAAGGAGTTTACCCTTTCACGGGTCTCCGTTCTGTCTTGTCTGCTGGCGTGTAAGACGTGCCTTTTGCCTTCTGCTATGATTGTGAGGCCTTCCCAGCCATGTGGAACTGTGAGTCCATTAAGCCTCTTTTTTTTATAAATTACCCAATCTTGGATACATATTTATCAGCAGCGTGAGAACAGACTAACACAGGGCTCAAAGTAGTTACTTTCTAAGGCCACACGCAGAATTTGGCACCAGGTCTGAGCCTGGATTCTGAGCCTCTGTTATTCACTACCAGCTCATGGTTTAGTAAAACCACGCAGTCGAAAAAGTCATCATCCCTGAGGCTCACAGGGGTGGATGGAGCATGTACCATGTGCTGGGTACCAGGCTAAGTACTTTCCTTGCATTGTCTCCTTACTTACCCCTTACTCCACCCTCCTGGGGTAGGTAGAGCCTCATACTTTCCCATTTTACAAATGAAGACACTGCCAGTCAGAGTGACCATGAGATATGCCTGAGTTATGCAGCTAGCAATTGGCCAAGCTGGGATTTGAGCCCAGTTCTGTGTGGCCAATGCACGATCCAGTTACACAGAAGCCATACAAGTAGGTAGGGGGCTAGCAGTCCTGTCTGAAGTTGGGGAAACTGAGGCTCTGAGAGGCCAAGTGACTTGCCTGAGGCAACACAGCAAGTTAGCAGCAGCATCCTCAGTCTGAAAGCCTCTGAAGAGGAGAACGGTTGCTGCAGTTGGTCAAAGCAGCAGCCTCCGGGCCTTGACAAACTGCGGACAAGATTTTGCATGGATATAGATTTTCATTTATCTTGGGCACATACATAGGAGCAGAATTGCTGGGTCGCACCGTAATTCTGTTTCACCACAAAAGGAGCCATCAGACTGTTTTCCACAGTGGCTGCACTATTTTACATTTAACATTTGAACACCAGCAACATGTGAGGGCCTAGGGTGGTTCTGAGGTTTTGATGTAAGGACACATGTCAAAGGTGTAACCAGGGCTTCAAACATAGTCACTGCTCCAAAAACATCAGCCCCTGATGATTCTTGTTAGCAAACACTACTGTGCATGTCCTTCTTGGTGGCCCTGCTTCTTGGTGCATTCACCCTCCTTTGCAAGAGCCCAAGTTTGCATCCAGAAAAGCAACACTCAGCCTGCCTTTGCTGTTGGTCATATCTCTGATTTAGAAGAGGCTGGGAGGGGCTCTTTCTATAGGTGCTCAACTTGTATGGACTGCTGAGTGGCTTTCCATGAGTTAGGATTCACACCCAGGCCCTTGTGTTGGTGCTGAGGTATAAAGATGAATAAAAAATTATTCCTGCTTTCAAGGAGTTCTTGTTCACATGAATGACTTCTCTATGAATGACTTCTCTTCAGGCTATTTCAATGGGCTGGTTTCATTAACAACAACAATGATGATGACAGTCATAAGAGCTAGGAAACCACCTTTGTAAAGATCATAACAGTGACAAAATTATGACCATGAAAGAGATTTGACCAAACTGACTCCATCTTGCCTCTTACCTTCAAGCTGCCTTTGTTCGTTCCTGGGCATAGGCAGAACTAACTTTGGGAGGAATTTTATTTACAATTTAACTTTAAAATAAAAGTGATCACAGCCCTTCCCCAAAACAAACCCCCTCCTTGCTTGGGGATCCGATCACCTTTGTAAAGCTAACACAGTCACCACAAGATTAGAAATAATGACTCAGGAGTCGTGCAGCCAGAGGGCCAAGATTTCTAGCCACTCCAGTTGTTCCTGGGGACAATGTTACTATTGTGAGACTTAAGCTGGGTGTTTGAGATATTTTTCAGACCCTATATTCTGTGACTGGTGCCACCCAGACAGGTAGATTGGCTCATCTGTTCTTGTGGTCTCCACCCAGGAACTGATTCAGCACAAGAGAACAGCTTTGAATCCTTGTGATTTCATCCCCAACCCCACCAATTAGCATTCCCCATTCCCTAGCCCCCTGACCACAAACTATCTTTAAAAACCCTAGCCTCCGAATTTTCTGGGAGGATGATTTGAGTAATAATAAAACTCTGGTCTCCCGTCTAGCCGGCTCTAAGTGTATGAAACTCTTTCTCTATTGCAATTCCCCTGTCTTGATAAATTGGCTCTATCTGGGCAGCAGGCAAGAAGAATCCATTGGGTGGTTATAGCTGCAAATTTAATGATTATTTACAACACGCCAGGCCTTGTGCCAAGGTCTTTATTCACTGCCTCATGTGGTCCCCCCCAACCCAGAGAGTAGGCAACATTATTATCCCTCCTACTGGTGTGAAGACTGAGCCCCCAGAGGGAGTGAGTGGGCCTCAGCGCCATTGCCTGCCTGGAACTGGAGTTTGAACATGAAGCCCATGCCCTCTCTGACCAGTCAGAATTGAAGCATGGATTTGTTTACTCTTGATTTTGCCACAGTCCCGGAATTAACCCAATCTTGGCTTTGCTCAGACCCAATTGCATCCCAGCTATAGACACCAGATTGTCAGGGGTTTCCAGTGGGCGACTTCTGGGACGGGTATCGAGGCTTTAGGCCAGTCCCTGAAGGGACAGTCTTTGTTACAACTCAAAGGGTCACTTTTTGGCCGGATTACAGGAAGCACCTGAGCCTTCAATACTTAAAGAATAGGCACTCTGTTACATTTTATTTTCCTCCCAGGTGGCAGGTCTTTCCCTCCAAAGCACTCCCTGCCTGCCACCTCCTTGGTGACCCTACCTCTTGGTGCATTCACCATCCTTTGCAAGACTCCAAGACTATCCAATTTGGGTCCAGAAAAGCAATACTCAGTCTGCCTTTGCTGTTACCCATGGCTCTGATTTAGGAGGGGCTGGGAGGTGCTCAGCTTGCGTGGACAGCTAGGTGGATTTTCCAGAACCAGGACTCACACCCAGTCCCTGTGACCTCCCAGACCAGCTGGTGGTCACTCTGGTCATGCCAGTCAAGGGTCCAAAATGACCAGTGGCTGCCTCCCCTGGCCTGCAGGGTGAGACAGAGCATGTATTCAGGGTCTCTGGGCCTGGGGGAACCATAGAAGACCCCAAAAAGCTCAGAAGACTCCAAGAGCACCCTCTCCCAGTCCGATGGCTTTGCTCCACCACCTTCCAGCGGCTTTTGCTGCACTGACTGGGACAAGAGCCAGCTCTGTCCTGTGTCTCTAAAACGGCCACCCAGGCACCACCTTTCATAATACCTTCCCATGTGCGCTATTGTCACTTATTTTACGCTTTTCTTCAAATGGCCTCTGTTTTGTTTTTCTTCTTTTTACTGTAGATATATGCTTTGGAGAAGGAAACATTACATTGTTACTTTAAATGAAACACCAGTTTTCCTTTGCAGAAAGAAAATTAACAGAAAAATAAATCTATACATGTTAATTTTTAAAAATATTCAATGGTTAATTTGGTATGGTCTTATCTACAATAGCTCCCTTTATATATTTCTTACTAATTACGAAGGAAAAAATTATAGTGAAGAAACCTGGCAGATGCCACCCTATTCAAGAGGAAGTGCTTTTGACACCAGGAATAGGACACACAGATGCCAAGCGCCTCCTGCTACAGTGCACTGAGGGGGACACAGCATCACTTCTGTGGCATTCCTGCTACAAGTGCATCACCTGACTCTAATCTCCAGGAAACATCAGAAAAACCGAAAGTGAGAGAAATCCTCCAACATGGACTCTTCGAAAATGTCAAGGTCAAAACAGACAAAGAAAGGCTGAGGAAGGACTGGAGATCAAAGAGACATGTCTGCTGATTTCAGTGTGTGACCCTGCATTCGCTCCTAGACTGGAAAACCATTTGCTATAAAATATAGTATTAGGACAAGCAGTGAAATTTGAAGATGGAATCTAAAAACTTCAGATCATAGAACTACATCAACGTTAAGTTCTCTGAATGCGATAATTGTACAGTAATTATATAAGAAAATGACCTTGTTCTTAGGAGAGACACACTGAACTGTGTGTGTCAAGGATCGTGGTAGTGACTGCATTAACTCACAATTGGTTCAGGGGGTGGGAAATAGAGGCGAGAGAGATACAGTAAATGTGGCAAAATGTCAACATTTGGGAAGTCTGGGGAAAATCAGGGAGCTTGTTGTGCTTACTCTTCTTGCAACTTTTCCCTCCCTTCCTTCCTTCCCTCCTTCCTTCTCTCCTTCCCTCCCTTCCTCCCTCCCTCCTTCCCTCCTTCCCTCCTTCCCTCCTTCCCTCCTTCTCTATTCTATTCTTCCTTCCCTCCTTCCCTCCTTCCTTCCTTCCTTCCTTTCTTCCTTCCTTCTTCTTCTTTCTTTCTTTCTTTCTTTCTTTCTTTCTTTCTTTCTTTCTTTCTTTCTTTCCTTCTTTCTTTCTCTTTCTTTTTCTTTCTTTTTTCTTTCTCATCGGGCCTCCCTATTTCATTCAGGCTGCAGTAAAGTGGCATAATCACGGCCCACTGCAGCATTGACTTCCTGAGCCCAAGCGACCCTCCCACCTCAGCCTCCCAAATACCTGAGACCACAGGCACACACCACCATGCTTGGCTAATTTTTATATTTTTGATAGAGTGGGGGTCTTGCTATGTTGCCCAGGCTGGTCTCAAACTCTTGGGCTCCAGCGATCTGCCCACCTTGGCTTCCCAAAGTGCTGGGATTACAAGCGTGAGCCACCACACCTGACCTACAACTTTGCTAATGTTTTTCCCCAGTAAAAAGCTTTGGAAAATGTCCACCTGAGGAGAGCAGGTTCACACACCGCCAGGAACTCATCCTGTGCTTCGGGAAATGCTACTCAGTTGATGTGATTTCTCCTTTCCATGTATATATATGCTTTTTTCTTTTTGAGACAGGGTCTCATTCTGTTGCTCAGGTTGATCAGTGGTGTGATGACAGCTCACTGAAGCCTTGAACTCCTGGGATCAAGCAATACTCTCACCTTTCCTTGCACCAACACACCTGGCTAATCGTGTGCGTGTGTGTGTGTGTGTGTGTGTGTGTGTGTGTGTGTGTAGTTGTTGTGGAGACAGGATCTCACTGTGTTGCGTAGGCTGGTCTCAAACTCCTGGGCTCAAGCGATCCTCCTGCCTTGACCTCCTGAAGTGCTGGGATTACAGGTGTGAGCGACCGTACTTGGCCTCTAATTATTTTTTGTGATTCTTCTCCTCAGAGCTCAGTGATGTCTTTAGTAGACTCTGCCTACTCATTTCCCTCTTAGAGATTCATGACTCACATTAGCATAGTAAAGGCTCTGAAAAGTCCTGCATCCACAAAAATGTGTCAGTCTGTTTTTGCTGGGGCAAGAGCTGCCATTTGTTGAGCCCTACCATGTCCCTGGCATGGCGCCGACAGCCCTAGGAGATGGATGCTATCGTTAGATCTGTTTCATGGACAAGGGAACCAAGGCTGAAAGAGGAAAGTCACTTATCCCAAGATTCCCAGACGGAAAGCTGCAGAGCCAGGATTAGAATACTCTCCCTTAATTGTCATGAGACACCACCTTCTGAAGCCACAAAGCAATTATTGGAGACAATCTAGTGACCACGAGCAGGGCCTCCGGTTCAGATCCCAGCTCTGCCACTTGCTAGCTGTGGCTATACCATGGGATTACAGAGCCAATAAACTGAATCAGTCATACACAGAAAGTGTCTGACTGTGCCTGGGGCAAATGGAGATTCAGAGAGGTGAAGTGATTTGGCCATGGTCACACGGGAAGTGGCAGGCGCAGTGTTTGAACCCAGGCCTGGGTGATCCCAGAACCTCATGGGATCCTGTGTCCTATTGACCCTGAGTTCACTTCCTGATTCTGGTCCCCATTTTTCCCCATATCTCGGGCTTCCTTCCACCTCCACCTGTCCTAGTGGGTTCACCTTGTCCGCTGCCTAGACAGAGCCGATTTATCAAGACAGGGGAATTGCAGTAGAGAAAGAGTAATTCACACAGAGTCAGCTGTTGCAGGAGACCAGAGTTTTATTATTACTCAAATTAGTCTCCCCCAACATTTGAAGATCAGAGTTTTTACGGATAATTTTGTGGCTAGGGAGCCAAGTTAAACACTGAATATTTTTAATTAACATATATAGTTTTATTTTTCTGTTAATTTTCTTTCTGCAAAGGAAAACTCGTGTTTCATTTAAAGTAACAACACGTTTCCTTCTCCAATACACATATTTACAGTAAAAAGAAAAAAAGGAAATGGAGTCCATTTGAAGAAAAGTGTAAGATAAGTGACAATAGCGCACATGGGAAGATATTATGAAAGGGGGTGCCTGGGTGGCCGTTTTGGAGACACAGGACAGAGTCAGCTCTTGTCCCAGTCAGTGCAGCAAAAGCCGCTGGAAGCTATTCTCTTCTGCTGACTCAGTTCCTGGGTGGGGGCCACAGAACTGGTTTGCATGTCCAGGTGGGGCTATCTGGTTGCAGGAAATGCGAAAACCTGACAAGACATCCCAGAAGGCCGGTCCTAGTTCACAGTAGTGATGTTATCTGGAAGAGAATTGGGAAGTTGCGAATCTTATGACCTCCAGAATAATGGCTGGTAATGCTTAGAATTCCAGCCCCTCTCATTCTAATTTGGTGGCTGGTGGCCTTTCATTCGTTTTACAAGAACAGTTTAGCTTTTGGGAAGGGCTGTTATTTAAACTCTGAGTTCCTTCCCAAGGCTAGTTTGGCCTATGCCCAGGAATGGACAAGGCCAGTTTAGAGGTTAGAAGCAAGATGGAGTTGATTAGGTCTGATAGCATTCACTGTCATCATTTCCCTAGTTATAATTTTGCAAAGGCAGTTTCAGTAGTCAAGGCCCGCAGTGGGTGCCATGACTAAGATCCCATTTTCCTAGTCTAGAGGTGTTTCCAGTCAGTCCTCAGCGGGGCAGGGGATATTTCTTCTGGGCCCTCAGCTGGAATCTTCTGCTCATACCCCATAGCCAGCCTGGATGGGGAAGCTGGCTGCCCCTTCGCTGCCACTGAGGGAGCCTTAACTGCTGCTGAAGTCAGTGCCACTCACAAACCCGTAGGTTTCCAGAATGTTCTTCCGGCTTACCCACTACCTTCCTTCAAGTGAACTGGGCCACACTAAAGCCATCGTGCGAGATATTTATTTATTCAGCAAAAGAGAATAAAACAACAACAGCAGTGGGAACAACAGGGTTGGAATCCATTTCAGCCTAACTGATATTTTACACAATTGGATACGTTTGACTAAACTAATACATATGTATGGGTACTGGTGCATTTCCATTCAAACCAATGTAAATTACCTTTGACCAATATATTTTTCTGAAAATCAATGCATTTTAACACGAGATAATATTTATGAAATTGAATTTTTTATTGAAGCTAATGCAATTCTATTCTATTTTATGCATTTTTATTAAACTAATGCATTTTAAATTAATCCATTGTATATTAAGTACAACAGACATTGGTACTTACAGTAAAATAATATATGCCCACTGAAATCAATACAGTTTCAAAACCTGGTGTTTTCCATTTAACTGAAGGGTGTCAAGAATACACAGCCATGAGTTCAGTCCATGTAAATATAAAATCCTGTCTTCCTTTTTCTATTTTTCAAAATCATTCTCACGTAAAAGATATTGTGCCTCGATGTATTGGCCCGAGGCCCAAGGGTTTAGAATTAATTCGCGGTTGTAACAGCCAACCCAGTCACATCCAAGCTTACCGACTTTTTGACCAAGTAGACAAGTGATTCTTAATCACAAGGTCTAACACAAGTCACTTGTAGCTACTAATGAAATACGGAAGTTTGCAAATAACTCACTTTGGGGAAACAGGAAAAGCTAAACTCTGGAATCAGTCAGGGTCTTGGCAGGAAAAGATGAAACCCTCCAACTGGCATTTTGAGAGGAGTTTAATTAAAAGACTATTCACGCATTTATTTTTAGAGACAGGGCTTCTCTCCGTTGCCCAGGCTGGAGTGCAGTGCCACGATCATAGCTCATTGCAGCCTCAAAATCCTGGGCTCAAGAGATCCTCCCACCTCAGCCTCCTGAGTAGCTGGGAACTACAGGTGCATGCCACCATGCCCAGCTAATTTTTTAAAAAAAATGTTTGTAGAGAGAGGGTCTTGCTCTGTTGCTCAGGTGGGAAGACCATTTATTAAGGTGAAGGCAGATTTGAACAGAGCAATCGTGCTAGGAGCCACAAGGAGCTATTCCCATGTGGGCATTACTGAGATACGGAGTGAGCAGCTGGCAGAGAGAGAAGTTGTGGTCATCAGTGAGAGAGAGAAGCTCAGCCTTCCTTGGCAGTCCCCAGGGAGGGAAGCAGAAGAATAAATACCTGACTTCTCTCTCCTCCCTGCATCTGATCTCCTGCCAATATCTTCCATTGGCCAAATCCAGTAGAAACCAGAGGCCGAGGGAGGCCACTGCAGTCCTGGGCAGCATAGAGCAAGCTGGAGAGAGGTGCAGAAGCATGGATCCTGGACAGGCAAAGTGAAGATATCAGCATACTTACTTATTATAGCAAGTGCTTATTACAGGCGAATACGCTTTCTCAATTAATTCTCACAACACTGTATCAGGAAGATGCTGTGATTACTCCCATTTCCAGGATGGGGAAATTGATGCTCAGAGAGATTGAATGGACTTTTTGGAGGAAGATCCGACTTTTTGGAGGAAGGGGACAGTTTCTGAGAAAGATCATCCTCTTGAATAAAAGAAGACAATGGTTGGGCATGTTAGCTGACGCCTGTAATCCCAGCACTTTGGGAGGCTGAGGTGGGCTGACTGCTTGAGTCCAGAAGTTCAAGACCAGTCTGGAAAACATGGCGAAACCCTGTCTATACTAAAAATACAAAAATTTAGTGGGACGTGTAGATACGAACCTGTAGCCCCAGGTACTCGAGAGCCTGAGGTGAGAGAATCACCTGAGCCTGGGAAGTCGAGGTTACAGTGAGCCGTGATGGCACTACTGCACCCCAGCTTAGGAGACAAGAGTGAGACCCTGTCTCAAAAAAACTAAAAAATTAAAGAAGACAAGTTTCGGCCGGGCGCGGTGGCTCAAGCCTGTAACCCCAGCACTTTGGGAGGCCGAGGCGGGTGGATCACGAGGTCAAGAGATCGAGACCATCCTGGTCAACATGGTGAAACCCTGTCTCTACTAAAAATACAAAAACATTAGCTGGGCATGGTGGCGCGTGCCTGTAATCCCAGCTACTGAGGAGGTTGAGGCAGGAGAATTGCCTGAACCCAGGAGGCGGAGGTTGCGGTGAGCCGAGGTCGCACCATTGCACTCTAGCCTGGGTAACAAGAGTGAAACTCCGTCTCAAAAAAAAAAAAAAAAAAAAAAAAAAGAAGACAAGTTTCTCTTTAGCCCCATCATACCCCCTTCCCTGCTGCATGGAACTCAGATGTGAGGACCTAATGTCTGTGGCTGTGGCAGCCACCTTGTGACCATGAGGGGAGACATCATCAGCACACTGAATCTAGCAGAACAGAAAGAGTAGAGGAGTCTGGGTTCTTCTTGCCTTGGTTGAGCCCCTAAACCAAGCCCAGAACTCCCTACCTTCAGGCTTCCTGCTAATTAACAATAAACGCCCTTTTACATCTTTTAAGGAGGCATTAGTTGAGTTTACTGTTACTTGTAGCTAGAAGTGTTCCTAACTGAAACACCATCACCTATACATTGCTTGCGTTTTTAATAATGCATATGTATTACCTCTGCAAAAGACACAAAAGCAAATAATAAATATCTGTTAACCACATCTCTCATCAGACTTCACCAAACCGCTGGTAGGATTTTTTCCTTCAGGACAAAACCCAGGCGCACATGATGTTTTCAGGTTGAATTCACAGACCTATTTTATTACATTTGTATACACATTTTTTTATTATGCACAATCAGATGGCAGAACTGCTCAAGCGTGTGCATCTCGGCTTCCCTCTCACTGAGGACCCGATCCGCAGCCCTCCCGGAGCACAACGCTGCTATCATTGCATTTCCCATGGGGGGGCCCTTAAAAGCCTTCTCTCTCCCATTTCCAACAGCTCCAAGTCAGTTCAGGGAAACAGCCAGGGCTCCCAGGGGCCCGTGGGAAGCTCATGGCATTTTCCCAGAATCCTCCCTTGATGTCAGCATCTTTACTCTATGAGAGGAGAATTTTACTCTAAATTTCCATCTTGCTCCTGTCTCTGAATATGGACTCCTAAAATTCTGGACCTCAAGGGCCCTCAACGGTTTCCAATGGTGCGATTTCTACAGAACTTCAGTTTTGCTATCTGGAAAATGGGAGTGACGCTAGAATCTACCTCATAAGATTGACACAAGAGGGAAAGAGTGAAAACATGTGGAGTGACCAGCGCAGGGGACAGGCTCAGTGGCTTGAGGCTCTTGTGAATAGCAAAAGTAATACTATTATTATCTCTTGGAGAATCAATAAAAATTCGTAATGGGCTGGGCTCAGTGGCTCACGCCTGTAATCCCAGCACTTTGGGAGGCCGAGGCAGGTGGATCACAAGGTCAAGAGATCGAGACCATCCTGGCCAACACCATGAAACCCCATCTCTACTAAACATACAAAAGTTACCTGTGCGTGGTGGTGTGCACCTGAAGTCCCAGCTACTCAGGGGGCTGAGGCAGGAGAATCGCTTGAACCCAGAAGGCGAAGTTTGCAGTGAGCTGAAATCACACCACCGCACTTTAGCCTGACAACAGAGTGAGACTCTGTCTCAAAAAAAAAAAAAAAAAAAAAAAACTTCCTAATGTGCCTATCAACTTCCTGACCAGCTTCCTCAGTGGCAGCTGCTCTTATGAAAAAATCTAGGTCATCACAATGTCTCAACTTGGGATGAGTGTCTATTTTGTGAGTTCATCCATGGAAGTGATTAGCCCATAAGAATCAGTGGGAGCTAAGAGCTTGGACATTAAATCCAGAGAAACCTGGGCTGGGCGCAGGAGCTCATGCCTGTAATCCCAGCACTTTGGGAGGTTGAAACGGTCAGATCACTTGAGGTCAGGAGTTCAAGATCAGCCTGGCCAACATGGTAAAACCCTGTCTCTACCAAAAATGCAAAAATTAGCCGGCATGGTGGTGGGCACCTGTAATCTCAGCTACTCTAGAGGCCGAGGCAGGAGAATTACTTGAACCTGCGAAGAAGAGGTTGCAGTGAGCAGAGATCATACCACTGTACTTCAGCCTGAGTGAGAGAGTGAGACTCTGTCAAGAGAAAGAAAGAAGGAAGGAAGGAAGGAAGGAAGGAAGGAAGGAAGGAAGGAAGGAAGGAGGGAGGGAGGGAGGGAGGGAGGGAGGGAAGAAAGAAAGGAAGGAAGGAAGGAAGGAAAGAAGGAAGGAAGGAAGAAAGGAAAGAGAAAGAAGGAAGGAAGGAAAGAAAGAAAGAAGGAAAGAGAAAGAAATAAAGAAAAAAGTTAGAAAGACCTAGGCTCAAATCCCAGCTTCACCCAACTGTGTGATCTTGGGCAAATTGCTTTGCCTCTCTGGTTCCTCATTTGGGAAACAGGACTACTCATGCATGCCTCATGGACTGGCTTGGGGATTAAATGAGGTTTGACATGGAAAGCCCTGAACACAGGGCACTTAAGAGCATCTGCCATCTCTCTTTATAGCTGCCATTTTTTTTTCCTCTTGTCATGCACAGAAATACGTAGGAAAAAAAATGAATCCAGAGTCCTGTAGTGTACGTGCTATTCTGTCTCCAGAGACAGATGGAGAGAGGAAGAAAGGGCCAGGAGGTTATTGGTTGAGTTAGAAATTTCCTTTCTTGAATAAAAGTGATTGAAAAGTTACAGAAAGATACAAAAGATCTATTATTATTATTATTATTATTATTATTGTTTTGAGACGGAGTCTTACTCTGTCACTCAGGCTGGAGTGCAGTGACGTGATCTCAGCTCACTGCAACCTCCACCTCCAGGGTTCAAGCGATTCTTCTGCCTCAGCCTCCTAAGTAGCTGGGATCACAGATATGCGCCACCACATCCAGCTAATTTTTGTATTTTTAGGAGAAACAGGGTTTCACCATGTCGTCCAGGCTGGTCTCGAGCTCCTGACCTCAAGTGATCCCCTTCTTCGGCCTCCCAAAGTGCTGGGATTAGAGCCATGAGCCACCGCGCCCGGCCCCTTCATTGATATTTTAATACTTCCTCTGGATTCCAAGCCCTTTGTGCACTGAGACCCAGCGAATGGACCTTGGCATCCTGCATGCATCTAGCACTTAGCAGGTGCCCAATAAATGCCTGTTGCTCTAAATGGATCCCCGCATTCGTCAGCTGGGGCTGCCGAACAACAAAATACCATGGGCAGGGGGCTTAAACCAAAGACATTTATTTCCTCACAGTTCTAGAAACTGGAAATCCAAAATCATGGTCAGGTTCTGGGGAGGCTTCTCTTTCCAGCTTGTAGATGGCCTCCTTCTTGCTATGTCCTCACATGGCAGACGGGAGAGACAGAGACAAAGACAGAGGGCACGCACCGGCTGTCTGGTGTCTCTGATAAAAGCACTAATCCCATCATAAGAGCCCTGCCTTCATGAGCTCGTCCAAATCTAATTATCTTCCAAAGGTCCTGTCTCTAAATGCCATCACCTCAAGGTTAGGGCTTTAACATGTGGAGTTCGGAAGGATACACTTCAGGGTGTAGCAATCCCCTAAAATGTCGTGCTTCAGCTGCAAAGTAGACACAACCAACCTCGAGCTAAGAAACGCGTGACAATCCTTGGATAAGGAGAATAGCGGGTGAAAGGGAGTCTGGAGTGGGTGTTACAGGGGGTCACAGGCTCGCCTGCGCTCTTCACTCTTGCTGGCAGGCAGTGGAGTGGTTAAGAGTTCAGGAGCCGGAGTTCATTGTGTTGATCCACTGCTGTGAGACCCTGGACAGGTGTCTTACCCTCTCTGGGCCTAAGTTCCTCTATCAGGAAAATTAAAACCAGAGGAGACGAGCACTGCTTTTGCCTGCATACCATTTTCCTTTCTTGTAAATGTAGCGTCTTCATTTCCCTTTGGCCAGTGTACTCCCCGTACTGCTTAGCACCTGCCACGGCTGTAGAATTGGGCGTGTGGTCTGGGCCCTGCCTCACAGAGTACTGGCGATTGGTTCAGGTATAGGCATGTGATCCACTCTGGACCAATAAGAAGCTCCCGCAGGATTTCTGACGGAACTTTTGGGAAGGGGCACGCTCTTTTCCGAGGGATGTTAGGCTGGGAGGATGGAAGTCTGGGCTCTGGTAGCCAACTGTGCTCCTCTGAAGGGAGAGGCCTGTCTAGAATGAAGACAACACAGAAGAAATCGGAGCCCAGATAAGGAGATTGATAAAGTCGAAAATTCAACTGCAGAGGCTCTTGATCTGGCTATGCCTGAAACCCATCCACACCATTCAGCTTTCCAGGTAAAGCCAATACCTTATTTTAGGCCTAAGCCAATTTGAGTTGTGTTTCTGTCACAGAAGCCTGTATTTGACACACATGCACTGGGAGGAGCTCTGCATCTGCACCTGTGGTGTGTGATTTTCTCAGGTTTGGGGTGGTGTCCATCCTGTATTTTTTCACAGTGCAGAAAAGCATTACAACTTTTCTGAATCCTACTTTCCCCTAGAGGTAGCTGGGCAGCTAGTGTGATCTTGTGTCGTTCACACTGTTGGTTGCCTTTCCAACATCCTTGCCTGTCTTCTGCCTCCCATGTTGTTCAAGTTCCCAGCCCCTCCCCACCAAGTCACTTGCCTCAGGGGAAAGCAAGCCCACTGCAGTTGGCAGACGAATGCCATTCCTCCTCCCAGGCCGTGATTCAGGAATGGGCGTGTGACCCAGCTCTGGCTGTATTAGTCTGTTCTCACGCTGCTAATAGACACACCTGAGACTGGGTGATTATAAAAGAAAGATGTGTAACTGACTCACAGTTTCACATGGCTGGGGAGGCCTCACGATCATGGCAGAAGGCAGAGGAGGAGCAAGTGGGCACATCTTATATGGTGGCATGCAGGAGGAGAATGAGAGCCAAGTGAAAGGGAAAACCCCTCCTAAAACCATCAGATCTTGTGAGACTTAATCACTACCAGGAGAACAGTATGGGGCAAATTGCCCCCACGATTCAATTGGCTCCCATTGGGTCTCCCCGACAACACATGGAAATTATGGGAGCTACAATTCAAGATGAAATTTGGGTGGGGACACAGCCAAACCATATCACTGGCCAAAGAGATATGAGGAAAAAGTTGCTGGGTGTGGAGACTTCCGGAAGTCTCCCGAAATCTACGAGAAAACTTTTGCAAACTTTGTCCCAGTGGAACCATTGCCACCATCTTGCTTTGTACCGAGGAAGAAGACCTGAAGATGGCAAAGCAAAGAGATGGAACGTGCCTGCAACTGGGATGACATGGTTGAACCACCCAGCCACCCACCTTGAGAGCTGCCCCACCTGCAGGATCCCCGTGATGTGAGATCACAGTTGTCCCTCTCGCTTTAACCAATGATGAGTCTAGATTTCTGTTACTTGCAATCAAAACTGTCTTGAGCAATACACTCTCATTTTACAGATGAAATAAATAATTTCAGAGAGGGGAAGTAGCTTTCTCCAATATATTGTCAAGATTGTTTTGGTTGCAAGTAACGGAAACCTGACTCAAACAGCTTGAGAAATGAAACAGGAATTTATGGGGAGAAGTAAAATCAGAGGTCAGAAGTAGGCAAATGACCTTCCACTGGTACATGGTGAATAAACTGTGGTACATTCATACAGTGGGCTATTATTACCCAGTAATAAAAAGGAATAAACTACTGAATGCCAATAACATGCACCTCAAATGCATTTTGCTAAGTGGAAGAAGCCAGACTCAAAAGGCTGCGTAGTGCATGATTTCATTAATGTGACATTCTGAAAAAGACAGAACTTTACAAACAGGAAACGGATCAGTAGTTGCCAGGGGCTGCAGGGTGGTGGGGGTAGAAGAGCAGATTATAAAGAATGAGGGGATGTGAGGTCAGGGAATAGAACCGTTCTGTATCTGGATCGTGGTGCTGGTTACACAACTGTTTGTGTTTGTCCAAATGCACAGTCAAAAGGGAGAATTTTACTGTATGTACATGTTATAGTTCAAGAAACAAAAACAGGCTGGGCCTGGTGGCTCACACCTGTAATCCCAGCACTTTGGGAGGCCGAGGCAGGTGAATCACCTGAGATCAGGGGTTTGAGACCAGCCTGGCCAACATGGTGAAACTCCATCTCTACAAAAAACACAAAAAATTTGCTGGGCATGGTGGTGCATGCCTGTAGTCCCAGCTACTCTGGAGACTGAGGCAGGAGAATCACTTGAACCCAGGAGGCGAAGGTTGCAATGAGCTGAGATTGTGCTCCAGCCTGGGCAACACAGCCAGGCTTGCCTCAAAAAAATATAAATAAATAAATAATAAATAAATAAAATAAAATATAAAAATTTAAAGAAGTCCAAGGGTAGAAGGGGAGGTATTGCTTAATGGCTACAGAGTTTCTGTTTGGGGTGATAAAACATTTTAGAAATAGTGATTTTCGTTGCAAACCTTGTGAATGCCATTAATGCATTGTACATTTAAATGTATCATACAACTCTATCTTATGTAGAAGAGTCTTATTTTGGATATTAAAGGAAACTATAAATCTGGAAAGTGAGAAAATGGGGGGAGTCTCAAGTTATAAGCTCACTTCTAAGCAAAGTTGGATTTTTTTTTTTACAAGACCCTAAGATTTTATGGAATAACCAAAAACAACGTGACCAACGTCACCTCATCAGAAGCTGAAGATGACGTGACATAAGCTTCTTGAAGATGTGCCCTCGTCACAGTAGACCCAGTCTCACTTTTCCCTTTCTGAATGTTGTAACATTTCAAAATAGTGATTGATTCCCTAAAGGCTAAGAGCATTTCTGAATAGACTTAGTAGCCACACTCCCAATCTCCTTCACACTCGCATTTTAGAATCAAATGCCCACATGACATCAGATGTTTGCATCAAAGCAATCAGAGAGGGATGCAGGAGGGTGGGCCGAGACCAAAGCAAAGAAGACAGGAGATGATGGCACTGGGGCTCGTTTTGTCCTGTTAGTTGCACGAGGCTGGGGAAGCCTCACAATCATGGCAGAAGGCAAAGAAGAGCAAGTCACGTCTTACACGGATGGCAGCAGGCAAACATACAGCAATTTTAAAAGCTCTCATACAAGGGAGAGGACACTATGGACAAGCAGTGAGAGGGCTGTTTGGGCAGGATGGTAAGGATTCATGAATGAGGTAGTCGTACATTACAAATGGTTGAAATGCAAATTTTATGTTATAGATTCTTTACCATGATTTTAAATCGAAAGGAGAAGGAAGGAAATGAATAGAAAGAGAGAGAGAGGAAAGGGAGGGAGGAAGGAAAGAAGCAAGGAAGGAACAAAGGAAGGAAGATTTTTGGATTTCAGGCATGGCTGGATCCAGGATTCTCTCCATCTCTCAGGCTCCTTATTCCCCCAACTTGGCTTGATTCTCAGCAGACTCTCTCCAGATGGGGACAAAGTTGGTATCTGGCAGTTTCAAGTACCATTTCAGGTACCAACCAGCCACTTTACAGGAGGAAAGTGCCTCCATGTCAATAGCTTCTGAAAGTCTAGTGTTGTGTCTCATAGGCTTGCCTTGGGGCTGAGCTCCCACAACCAATTGCTGGGGCAAATGGGTTTGAATGACCTCATTGGCCAGACCTGGGTCACCTGCCCACTCCTAGGGACATTGGAGGAGTCCCTTTCAAACCCCAAAGACAGAGAGCAGGGAGGGACGGACCTCAGAGAAAATCGAGGTGCTTGTGCCAGCCGCCCCTATACCCAAGTTCCATGTTGAATGTCCCAGCCCCAATTCTCTGCCCGACATTTCTGCAGGCTGTGCATTCTGTCCTTGCATTCTCTCCAGCAAAGCCCACGTAGGTACAACAGACACTCATCATTCCGTCCCTGGGTTTGCATAAAAACCCACGTCCACAAAGTAGCAACTGCAATGTTTCTCAATCACACAGCAAAGATATTTAAAAATATCACCCATATGTGTTTTAAATACAGGCAAATAGCTGGCAAGGCAGCCGGCTTCACACCCGCGCGCCATTCTGAGTTATAATCTTCTCGCTTCCAACTCTCAAAATCACACGTTGAAGGCCAGATGAGCCCAGAAGGCGAAGGCTGTGCATCTCCCCGGAATCTTCCTGACCTGCGCAGTCCAGCTTTCTTTCCTGGTGGAGAAGATGTCAAGGATCCTGGGAAGAAATTGAAGGGCCCTGGGCTTTAGCCGAGATCATTTGCTTTCCACTGAGAATACAGAAATGGAACCAGGTATTCATCAATGACTTTCAATCCAACCTCCTTCCTGAAACCCTCCTTTCCATCCAGCCCAGCGAGCTCTCTGACTGTTCCCTTCCTGCCTCTAGTGTCCCCTCTCTCACGTTAAATTCTTTAAGATCCAACCTAGCTGAGACGTGATCTTACAGTTTGAGACTCCACACATGTTCTCACCTTCCAGATTTATAGTTTCCTTTAATATCCAAAATAATGTCCTTCTACTGTAAGAGATCATTCCAACTCAAACAGGCTAAAAATAGAATCGATTATCTTCATCTCACACAAGAAGTGCAGAGGTAGGCGAATCCAGGTTTGGGTGATCAGTGGCTATGTGATATCAACTCTCCCTGTGTGGCCTTTAACCTTGGCCTGCTTCCCCTCATGGCCCCCAAGTGGCTGCCACAGCAACAGGTATCACATCTAGACACAGAACCATCCACAGTAAACCTTCGCTGGAAGCGCCTCTGCAAACCACCCCTCGCATCTCATTGGCTAAAACAGTCACATGTCCAGGCCTAGACCAATCACCAACAAGGGTAATGCGGGCATTGTGATTGGCTTAGACTTCAGATCAATCAAAATTTAGCTCTGAAATTGGGCAGAGTGTCATTCTCACCTTCCTCTGTGTCAGGATTTTGGGCAGATGGACATGCCCGCAAAGATGAGAATATGCCAGCAAGGAATATGGGCAGCATGTCTGTGAGGCCGACGTAACAAGCCCATCAGCACCTGCCTCTGTTTGCTTCTCCTCTCATTTCGGGAGATGCCTTCTTACTGCCAACTGCTAGCACCTACATGTCAATGGCAGAAGGATTTCTCTGGCTGCAAGAGCCCACCTTGCCAGGAAGAGCCAGGGAATGTATGCTGCTTGGTGGCACTCCTCGGCAATGACTGATGGCTGTTGGTGTGTAAGTACCCCAGCTCCCTCACTCCTCAGACAGGGTAAGGCTGAGGGTGTGTGTTACATTGTCTACAGCATTTCCTGGTGGATTATACCATGGGCAACCAAGTTAATGTCTTTTTTTTTTTTTTTTTTTTTTGAGACAGTCTCATTCTGTCATCAGGCTGGAGTACAGTGGCACAATCTTGGCTCACTGCAACCTCCACCTCCCGGGTTGAAGCAATTCTCCTACTTCAGCCTCCCAAGTAGCTGGAACTACAGGTGTGCACCACCATGCCTGGATAATTTTTGTATTTTTAGTAGAGAAGGGGTTTCACCATGTTGGCCAGGATGGTCTCGAACTCCTGACCTTGTGATTCGCTCGTCTTGGCCTCCCAAAGTGCTGGAATTACAGACGTGAGCCACCAAGCCCGGCCTGATAAGTAATTTTTGTAATGGGCTTTCTTCTCGTCCCTGTCTCACTTCCGCATTGCTCTATGTCTCCCCCTACAGTCATGCACCGGTAACAACCTTTCAGTCGATATTGCACCACATTTACCACAGCCGCCCCATAATATTATAATAGAACTGAAACATTCCTATCACTCAGTGACATGGTAGCCATCATCACATTGAGACCTAATGCATGGCCTTTTCTATGTTTAGATATATTTCGATGCACAGATTCTTACCGTTGTATTACGGTTGCCTGCAGTATTCCATACAGTACCATGCTGTGCAGTCTGCAGCCTAGGAGCAATAGGGTACACCCTGTAGCCTGGATGTGTCGAGGCTGGACCGTCTGAGTCTTTGTAAGGACACGCTATGATGTTTGCACTGTGCCAGCCCCTAACCACGCATTTCTCAGAATGTACTTATTTGAGTCCTTATCTTGGGGTCTACTACGGGGGGTACTCAAAATCAAGCAGTTGGATAGGACTGCCTGCTGCAGAATGAAGATGGAAGAGGAAGAAGGGGAATAAGAAGAAGGGGTCCGGGCGCGGTGGCTCACACTGTAATCCCAGCACTTTGGGAGGCCGAGGCGGGCAGGTTGTGTGGGGTCAGGAGTTCAAGACCCACCTGGCCAACATGGTGAAACCCCGTCTCTACTGAAAATACAACAATTAGCTGGGTGTGCTGGCGCCCACCTATAATCCCAGCTACTCGGGAGGCTGAGGCAGGAGAATCATTTGAGCCAGGTAGGCAGAGTTTGCAGTGAGTGGAGACTGCACCACTGTACTCCAGCCTGGGTGGCAGAGTGAGACTCCATCTCAAAAAGAAGAAGAGGAGGAGGAGAAGGGGGGGATGTGGAGGGGGAGATGAGGAAGAAGAAAGGGGGAGGAAGAAAGAAGAGGAGGAGAGGCAGGGTCATCACAGAGGAAGCACTTTCTCAGAAATTTGGGCAGCTCTTATAATCTGCAGTCCATGGATGGCATCCCTTGCTTTCTCTAACTCCTTCCTCTGGGCTCTGGCCTCTCCCCGCTCCCTCCGTCTTGGTGCTGCATGAACTTGATGGAACACGTATTCTGCTGGCCATGCTGGAGGTTTCCAGCTCCTTTAGTCTTGTGCACCACGCCCCACCGCCGCCCCTACCCAGCCTCCCGGGAAGCTGGTCAAGGTCCACAGTCCTTTGTCTGCAATTTCAAAATCCCCAAAGCTCTGGAATTGGTAAGATTTTATTTTCAAGTTTATGTGGCAAACTCATTTGACTGAAAAGTCTGACCAGGACTTATGGGATGTATAGAATTAAAAAGAAAACAAACAAACAAACAAAAAACCCCACTTAATACGAAGAGCCATCCATTTGCTGCAGAAATATCAATGTGCTTGGTCACAAGGTGCTGTCCAGATGCCCCATGTAACTAATAACAGTATAGAGTATTCTAAAACGCTAAAGAATTCTCAACTTCAAAATACATATGGTCCCCGAGGGTTTAGATGAAGTGAGTTATGGAAGTTTGATTAGTCTTATTGTCATCTCCATCTTCCAGATGAGGAAACCGAGACTCAGATAAGGTCAGTAGGTTGCCCACGTTTGTATGGAGAGTGTGGTCTGGATTTAAACTTGGCACACCTGATGTCAAAGCCAAGGTCAGTACCCAATAGAATCCTTCAAGCCTCACCATCCACATTCTCAAATTTGGCCATATCATCTATGTTATTATTTAAAAAAATTTTTTTTATCGAACTTGGCTCACTTTTTACTTAAATTAATGTATTTGTAAAAGGACCTCCTATCACCACTCTAAGTAGAAAACTGCCATCTCTTGCCCTAAATAGAAAGTAGATACTCATAAATAAAAATGCTGAGAGTAATGAATTACATGTTTGCCTGCCAGAGGAGCTGAGCCTGTAACCTGCTCTCTCTCTATTTAAAAGAGAGATTTTTTTTTTCAAGCTACAGACGCACTAGCATCTAACTGAAACTTGCACTTTAGGAATGATCAGAAAGATTGAGAGACATTTGAAATAGGGCCAGAGGAGGAATGTCAGAACAGCTGCCATCAAATTGCCCATCTTCCATTTGAGGTGTGGATGGGGTTTGAAGTAGAAATTAAATTGGCTTAAAGAACATAAGGAGGCTGAGCGCAGTGGCTCCTGCCTGTAATCCCAGCACTCTGGGAGGCCAAGATAGGCAGATCACAGAGGTCAGGAGTTTGAGACCAGCCTGACCAACATGGTGAAATCCCATCTCTACTAAGAATACAAAACTTAGCTGGGCACGGTGGCATGCACCGGTAGTCCCAGCTACCTGGGAGGCTGAGGTGGGAGGATCATTTGAACAGCCCCCAAGATGCTGCAACCTGCTCCTTTCCCCAGACTGTCCCTTCTCTTCGCACTTTCTTCTTTGAGGACAAGGACTCTCCTACCAATGTGTCTGGGGCCCGAGGATGAGGCCACAGATTTTTTGGCATCCTAACCATTTCTTTACCGAAGGTCGTCTATGCATCTTTCCCTGATTAAGAAGAGCTGAGCTTCCAGCACAGACAGAAGAGGATTTGAGATGCCAAGCCTGGCACCCCCTGCTTTGACCAATGTGATGTTAGCCAGTGGAAGGTTGTGTGAGACAATGCTTTACGAGGCGCTGTGCTTCCATTTGTCCCGCCATGACCCCCAGGGATAGAGGCCCCATCGTCCTGGGTGCCCGAGTGAGGGTGCCGGGGCAGAGCCCTGAGATGACCCAGAGCGGACACATAACCGGAAGAAGAAACACACGTTTGTTGTCTTAAGCCTCTGTGGTTTGGGGATTGTTACTGAAGAAGCCAGGAGAAGTCCGAGGCACACAAATCTGACTTTCGCCAAGGAACTTTCCTCCTGACTCCAGCCAGCCCTCTCTTTTTTCCTACCTTGACTGTCTACAGATACCAGCCTTTCCCGCTTTCCCTTCCTCCCTCTCTCCCTCCTTCCCTCTTTTACCTCTGTCCTTCCTCCCTTCTCTCTCTTCTTCTCTCTCATCCTTCCTTCTTTCCTTTTTTAACAAGTTCTTTTGTTGTCGTTGTTGTTGTGGTTTGAGACAGCCTGTCACCAAGGCTGGAGTACAGTGGCACGATCTCGGTTCACTGCAACCTCCCCCTCCCTGGTTTAAGTGATTCTCCTGCCTCAGGCTCCCAAGTAGCTGGGATTACAGGCGTGTGCCACCATGCCCGGCTGATTTTTGTATTTTTAGTAGAGACAGGGTTTTACATGTTGGCCAGGCTGGTCTTGAACTCCTGACCTCAGGCGATCCACCCACCTCAGTCTCCCGAAGTGCTGGGATTACAGGTGTGAGCCACTGTGCCCGGCCTTAAGAAGTATATTCTGAGTGCCTACTACGCTGGTCATGCAGAATTCCGTGACATCACTGCTCGATTCCAGGCTACATTGTGCCGTGTTATCCTCAAACTGTGTCTCACACGAGGGACTGTGATAGCCAAAAGGATAGTACCTCTTGGGTCGTCGTCACTGCTGTATTTCCAGCACCAAGCACAGAGTGGGGTTTGATGAATTGCCGGTGGCTGATGGAGGGAAGGAATCGTAAGCTCCTCTGGACCTTGCACCATGAACATATTTTTGCAGACCCACTGGCCTCTTGCAATGAGCTCATAGAAATATGTTCTAGTTGGATTGGATGTGTCTGAAAGTGTCTGGGAATCCGTGTCTGGATCCTACTCATCGTATCCACTGGGCCTTCTTGCAGGAGATGCCGACGGGCAGGACCTCATCTCTTTTCAGCACAGCCATCGCCATAGGAGCAAACGCCGAGAGGATAACTGCCTCCCCCTTGCCCTCCACAACACTCATTTTCTTTAGCACCCCTAGACACCTTGCTTTCAGAAAACTGACATGAGGCCGGGCATGGTGGCTCATGCTTGGAATCCCAGCACTTTGGGAGACTGAGACAGGAAGATTGCTAGAGCCCAGGGGTTCGAGGCCAGCCTTGGCAACATAGTGAGGCTCTATCTCTACCCCTCCCCCAAAAAAATCGCTGGGTGTGGTGACATACACTTGTAGTTGCAGCTACTTGGGAGGCTGAGATGGAAGGATGGTTTGAGTCCTGGAGGCTGAGGTTGCAGTGAGCTATGATCATGCCACTGCATTCCAGCTTGGATGACAGAGGGAGACCCTGTCTCAAAAAAACCAAAGCAAAAAAGTGGGGGCAATCTTTTTCCAGGGCCGCTGGGGCTACGTACGTCTTTATTTCTTTGTCAGCATGAGCTTGGCAAAGAAGCTGACATTCAAGACATTCATACAAAGGAGGAAGCGGCGAGAGGGTTAAGGAGAGGCCGGGCAAAGCATCTAGGATTCTCCTCTACTTACCTCAGTGATGCCCTGAAGTAGGATCAGACAGCCACTCTCAGGACCCCTTAGCGTTCTAGAGGACACATCTTTCCAAAGTGATGAATCTTCATGCCGACAAACTTGAGCCAGGCAGAGAGCGACGCTGCCCTTTTACAGATGAAAATGAGAAAAACGAGCCCTGGGAGGTGTGAGATGCCGGCGGCTTGCCCGAGGGCACCGGGTATCCTGACTCTGGCTAGCTGCTACAAGACATGCTGGGACCGCAGAACCCAAAGTGGTGTAGCCACCAGGAAGGTTGGCAGGAGCACCAGGGAACCTCATTCCTGGGCCAGGGTGGGTCCCCTCAAGGCAGTTGGATGGCCTAAGAGTGGACTCAATGGGAACCCACAGCTAATTGCAAGGAACCCATAGTCTTAGGTCGGGGCGCACCAGCGGCTGAAAGCACAAAGTCCCATGATGCCCAGGCTGTGTGACCATGAGGTTGGTCATCCAGGCTGGCAAAACCACAGGATTGGCCAGGTCCAGCTCCCAGGGGGTGGCAATAGCTCCATCCGCTGCAGTTACAAGTAGGACCCACTGCACAGAGACTCGTGCATGAGCTGTTGGTCTCTTAGCCACGGACCAGTCCTCAGCAGGTGTTCTGGGTGCCAGAGGCTTCCCCCAACCTGCTATTCAGAAACTCTGCCTCTTTCCTACCCTCAGGTCTTGCAACCTCCTCCTGGGACCAGTGGGCTAGTCTGGAAATGTTCTTTCCGCTGCGAAGGCAAAGGCCCAACAGAACAAGTGAAGCCCGCATCTCCTGAGACTCGGCTCAGACCAGCAGACCAGCACTTCTGCCTCATGCCGTATGCCGAAGCAGGTCACGTGGGCAAGCTCAAGATCAAGTGGCAGGAAAACCATCCCCACCCACAGTGGGAAGGTCATTCAAAGTCACCTGGCATTGGGCACGCAGAGAGCAAAGGGGAAGAACTGGTGCCAGTGACACCATCTACCTCAGGCAAGTATTATTCTTCTCATTTTATTTCTTTCTCTCTCTCTCTCTTTTTTTTTTGAACAGGGTCTCGCTGTGTCACCCAGGCTGGAGTGCAGTGGCACAATCTCAGCTCACTGCAACCTCCATCTCCCAGGTTCAAGCGATTCTCCTGCTTCAGTCTCCCAAGTAGCTGGGATTACAAGTGCCCGCCACCATGCCCAGCTAAATTTTTATATCTTTAACAGAGACGGGGTTTCGCCATGTTGGTCAGGCCGGCCTCAAACTCTTGACCTCAGGTGATCTGCCTGCCTCGGCCTCCCAAAGTGCTGGGATTATAGACATGAACCACCTCGCTCGAATTAAGCTGATGTCCAGAGAGGTTAAGCAACTGGTCTACAACCACGAAGCCAGGTAGGCACAGAATCAGGATTCAAACCCAGCAGCTTCTGCACGTGCCCTGCCACGTTGAAACTTCACCCCTCTATTGCTGGCATCACTGGGCAGTCATTTTCCAGTGACTGACTTATAACTAAAGTGTGGGGTGCACACTTTTCCTTGATGAATCTCTCTTCTCTTTGCTTCTTGTCTGGGTCGCCATCTGTCCGTCTGCCTCATGGCGTTGCCTCAACAGTGGGGTGAGGCCCCACCAGCCAGGCTTCCCTCCACCTCCATGCCACTTAGCGGCATCTAGCAGATGCAGGCTTTCTGACACAGGCTCCAGCGATTAGCAGATGCTCTTTCCATCATGTTTATTACCTCCCTGAGGTTATCTTAATTCCACAGCCCCCGGGAGACACATGATGCTTATGTGGCCATGTGGCCCCCTGCATATTGGAAGGAAGCGTGGGCCTGCTGGGGCTTCTCGTGGCAGATGACTTGCCCTCGAAAACAGACTTCAGCTCCTAGGGAAGCTTTCAAACCTGGGGGAGGCTGGGAGGTGGGAGCTAGCAGGACAGCTCGGTGGGAGTAGGAAAAGGGAGAATCCGGAGGGCCCTGGAGTCAGCCCGTCTGGACTTAATTCACTGTCTAGCTCCATGACCCTGGACAAGTTACATCCCCTTTGTCCCTTCAGTGTCCTCATCTGTCAAATGGGGATAATGATAAAGCGCCAGCTGGGCGTGGTAACTCACACCTGTAATACTAGCACTTTGAGAGGCCAACGTGGGAGGCTAGCTTGGCTAGGGAGTTCGAAACCAGCCTGGGCGACATAGCGTGACCCCATCTCTTAAAAAAAAATAAATTAGCCGGACATGGTGGCACGCACCTGTAATCTTGGCTACTCAGGAGGCTGAGGTGGGAGGATCACCTGAGGCCAGAAGTTTGAGGCTGCAGTGAGCTATGATTGTACCACCACATTCTAGCCTGGGCAACAGAGTAAGACCTGTCTTAATAATCATAATAAAAGTGCCTACTTGTGGGGTTGTGAAGTTACATGAATTACTTCTTAGCGCTCAGATCAGTGCCTGGCACATCGTGATTAAATTATGATTGATTTTAATGATCTAAATATTATATTGGGTTCCTCAGGGTCAGCTCCACCCAGGTCTCCAAATATCACTCATTTCCCCCAACCATCGATGCTGATCATGCAGCCTGCATTCAGTGGCACCCGCGGCTGCTGGCCTATCCACATGCATTGTCTAGTGTCACAAGACTATGAGGTTCCCATCAACTAGACCGGGAAACTGAGGCTCATAAATATGGAGTGATGGCCAGGTGGAGTGGCTCATGCCTGAACCTAGCACTTTGGCAGGCTCAGCAGGGAGGATCACTTGAGGCCAGAATTTCGATAAAGGTAGAGCCAAGGTCACGTCTACAAAGTGGCAGAGGCAGAGTTCAAATCAGAGTTCAAACCGGGTTGCTGTGATTCCAGACCTGCTTCTTGTAATCCCCAGCCATTCCTGTGATTGGTTTGGGAGAAATGAAGAGGGAGAGTAACAGACCTCACTTCCACGATGTTGATGGTTTCTTCCAACCTCCCCTGTGGGGGTTTTGACCCACTTTACAGCTGAAAATACAGGTTCAGGCAGGTGGAGTGACTTGCCCAGAGTCACACACTGAGGAAGGGGCACAGCTGGGCTTTGCATCCTCATTTGGGCTCAGGTCTGACTTCAGACTCGTCCTAGCCTCTGTCCTGAGATACAGCAATTGCTTTGCATCCTGGTGTCTTCTGCTTCCTCTGAGTGTCTGTTTGAGAACTTTGCCCCCATTTTCCAGCTGGTTGGATGAGGCCCGGGAGAAGCCAGCGAGCAACAGAGCAGCGACTCAAACCCCTGCCTCAGGATCCGATCTGCTTTTCTCTGCCTTGGCCAAGGGAACTGCTGCCTGGGGAAAGGAAAAGATAAAGGGAGAGAAGGAAGCTTTAAGGGGGTAGGGGCGCCCCAAGTCTAGCTTTGGGCTCCCTCAGTTATCACCAGCCAGCCTAGGGGCTGCCCAGAGCCCTCATTCTGGTCCCAAGGGCACCCAGGCTTGGCGCATACACCAAGTGTCCACCAGGTGGGGCTTTTGCCAAAGGCCGGACTCACAGAAGCCCCAGGAGAGGCCTGGCTGCCCCACCCAGGGAAGGGGAAGGTACAACCGGGCATACTCTCCCACCTGTATCTTGGCAGGATGCTCATTTGTGTGCACATGCAGGCTGTGCAAAGATGTGTGTGTGAGCACACAGGCGTGTCTGTCTCAGAGAACCCGTTTCTGCCTCATGTGCAAGTGTGCATCGAGACGTGCATGGGGCATGCAGGTGTGTGTGTGTGTGTTCATTTATGTGCACACGTGAATACATGTGAGCAGTGCAGAATGGGTGTGAGTGCAGGTGTGAGCTAGTGCAGACAGGAGCATGTGCAGATGTCTGTATATCTGTGCATCTGTGTGTGCACATATGTGCAAATATGTACATGTATGAGTGTGTGCAGAAAAGGGTGTGGGCACATGGGTGGCAGATTAGACTCTGACCTTGGGTGCTAAGGATCATTTTAGAGTCTCTTTCTTAGGCTCCAAAAATGGAGGCAGGGGGATGAAACCGATGACCTCTTGAGGTCCCCACTGCCTGGTACATTTGCCTGATGGATGCCAAGGACTTGGAGTGAGACGAGTCATGGCAAAAGGGGCTGGATGTGCTTCCTGGGTCAGGGAGTGACTGAATGGGGGAACTTTGCTCCCCCAGATGCTGAATTCTTTAGTCCTCAGAGGTTTCTGCAGGGGGAGGGATGGAGACTCCCCCTTCAGAGGAGAGCTTTGAACCTTCATCCTGGATGCTCAGAGCTCTGGAGAATGTGGCTGGAACCTGTGGCCACAAGAGGCAGTCGGCTCTGACTTCCAGGCCTGACTCCGCCCCTCACCAGCTGTCCAGTAAATGTAAGTCTCCAGGATAGAGTCAGAAGAAGTCAAGAAAGGGAAGGGAGCGGCGTTAAAAGTCAAGAACTGGAGCCTTGGCATCAAAGAGAATAGACTTTGACCCCTGCCTCTGTTATCATAGGCTGGGTGACCTCAGGCAAGTCACTGACCCTCTCTGAGCACCCATTCCCTCAGCTATTATGGGAGGAGATGGCCATGTTATCCCCCAGTGCTGTTGCCGCAGGAAGTTAGATGGTGGCACGGCAACCCCAGTTTGTGGCAAGCAGGCCATAAATGACAGCATTGTCATTAGGTTTCTGTCCTGTGGGGCCAAGTGGACCAGTTTTTGGTTTGTGGAAGCCAAGAGCTGAGAACCAAGAAGTTCCAAGGGGATTGAGGGAGTGGGGAGGCAGGGGCTGGCTGCAGAGACAAGTCCCTCCTCCCCTCCCACTGTGCCCACCCAGCACCTGCCCCCAGTGGCTCCAATTTGTCTGAATGGCATATTTACCCCTGCTTCTCTCCTGCCCTGAGCACTGGCAACAGGAGAAGCTAAAACGGGGCAGGAAGGGAGGGTGGGAGGAGGGGAAGAGCAGGCTTTTGTAGCGGGGCTGCCAAAGGGTGCACCTTTTCCCGACCAGCTTCCAAATTATGCTCAGCCATTGTCCTGCTGAGTGAACTCAGGTGGGCTATTCCAGCTCTCTGAGCCTCAGTTTACTTCTGTGTAAAATGGACACAGGCATGCTCAATGTAAGATTTGGGGAGAATGCTGGGGACGGTGCATAGTAGGCACCATTATGACAACAACGATGACGATGACAATGATGATGATCGGGGAGAGGGACAAAGAAAATGTGAGCACCCACATCTCCCTGGCTTACCAAAGGAATCGAAGAATTCTTTCTTTTTTTGCTTGGCTCCAGGCCCATGTTTTGCTGATGAGATTAAATGTGAGCACCTCCGATTCGAAGAAGAGGGAGGAGAAATGTGAGCCCAAGGAGGAAGAAGAACAAAGGAAGAGGGAGAAGAAGAAGGAGCTGAGAATCAGAGAGTGAGCGATGAGTGAGAGAAGACGAATGAGCCGTTTGTAGGGAGAGACATTAAAAATAGAGCCTGGAGAGGCCGCTTTAAAGAAGGGGACTTAGGGGAGAGAAAGAAGCAAAGAGGATCTGAAGGCGGTAAGCCCTCCGTGCCTTGCCCTTAAGAAAAGCTGTAGCAATAGTCTGCACTCCTCACTGAGGCTTTGGGGTTCCCGTTTGCGGAGTTTTATTTGGGCAGATGAGGGGGTGTGCTGGAAGACTCAGTTCTTCACAGAGCACAGACAAGGCTAATGTTGCCTTTGGGAGCCCACAGTTCTGGATGCCGATGGAGGAATGCATCACTACCCAGGCCAGATGAATGAGATCTGGGTGAGACGGAGGGTCAGATGGGTGCCCGGAAGTCCACGGTGTTTTTTTCTGAGGACTTCAGTCACTGTCTCCTTTATGCACTGGGCTGCTAAAATAGGAATGCAGACCTGGAAGGCAGGTGCCCGCCCTGGGGCCAGCTTCTCAGAGGCTCATACGTTGTGTGCCCAAGGAAGAGTCTGTGCAGAGCAGGGGCCTAGAACCTTTGGTGAGTGAGTGTCTCTAAACCTCCTGGAAGCTGCCAGCTTCCAAGTGGCATTTCAATCTGGGGATGCTCAAAGAAAATTCAGTCCTGGTTCTGGCCACAATCCAGTTCGGGAAGGAAACCTGGGCTATTATACTACCAGAGCTATTAGGATGCTTTAAAACAGACAGACATGCCATAGTGAAGTCAGATTAATCACAATATGATTCTTCCATTCCAATGTTCTGTGCTGTTTGATAAAAGGAACAAGTTGAATTTCTTTCTTTAAATACATGTGTACCGACATCTCCACCTGGGGCTAATCTTTGTGTATGGTGTGAGGTAGAGATCTAATTGTATTTTTCCCATATGGGCAGCCAGCTGGTCCGGCATCATATTGAAAATGAAGTCTATCCTTTCTCCACTAGTTTATTATGCCAGCTCTGCCATCTACTCGTGTGTTGGTTCTAAATTTATATGAGTCTGTTTCTGGGCTTTTGATTTTGTCCCTTGGGTCTATGTGTCTGCCTTGCTCTCTGTTATTACAGCTTTATAAGAAGCCTTCATCTCTGATAGGAATGATTCTCCTATCTTGTTACTCCTCAAACTTGCCTCAGCTGTTCTTGACCCTTGCATCTTTGTAAGAATTTTTGAGATGGACTTGTCAAGTTTCACGAAAATCCTTATTGAGGTTTTCATTGGAATGGCCTTAAATGTATGCATTAACTTGAGGAGAAATGACATCAACCTGTTAATTCTTCCAGCCATGAACATGGAATCTCACTATTCAGTCAGATCTTTGATACACATCTCAGGTGAATGTGGTATGTGTATGAGTCAGGGTCCCAGGAAGAAGCAGACCCTCCCTCGCCCCCAAGAATCTTTCATCAAGATTCTTAATGAAAAAATAAATTTGTGCTCATAAAAAAGTTTAAAATAATGATGTAGAAATTATCTGGTAATGGTAGCTCATGGTTGCAATCCCAGCACTTTGGGAGGCTGAGATGGGAGGCTCATTTGAGCCCAAGAGTTTGAGATCTGCCTGGGCAACATGGCTGGGGTCATAGAGAGACCCCATCTCTACAGAAATTAAAATAAAAAATTAGCTGGACACGGTGGTATGCACCTGTAGTCCCAGCTACTTCGGGCTGAAGTGGGAGGCTCTCTTGAGCCCAGGAGATTGAGGCTGCGATGAGCTATGCTTGCACCCCTGCACTCTAGCCTGGGCAACAGAGCAAGACCCTGTCTCAAAACAAACAAATAAAAAGCAACAACAACAAAAAAGAAATGATAAGGATCTGTAAGCCCATTTTCCAGAACTAGTATCTGTTAACTCTTTGATATCTAGTTTTGTTGACTTTTTCCAAAGTACCACATTTTAAGGAAAAATATTATTCCATAATGCTGTTCTATAATCTGGTTATGTTTACCATCTATCATAGACACATATAAATATATGCCACAACATATAGAAATAGCCCTCACCTTTCTTAACAATTGAATTGTGTTCCATGGTAGGGGTCAGTAAGGGCCCCAGCAGAGAGGCTCGGCTGGGAATTTTTGTGTGGTTTTAATTTTTTTAGATGGAGTTTTGCTCTGTCATTCAGGCTGGAGTGCAGTGGTGCAATCTCAGCTAACTGCAGCCTCCACCTCCCAGGGGTTCAAGTGATTCTCCTGTCTTAGACTCCTGAGTATCTGGGATTACAGGTACCTGCCACCATGCCCAGTTAATTTTTGTATTGTTAGTAGAGACAGGGTTTCACCATGTTGGCCAGGCTTGTCTTGAACTCCTGACCTCGAGTGATCCTTCTGCCTCGGCCTTCCAAAGTACTGTGATTACAGGTGTAAGCCACCATGTCCAGCCTTGGCTGGGATTTTGAAATGAGGAGACTGTCTGCAGAGGTCTGTGGGCAGGGGAATGTTGAGGCCACCAGGTGCCAGCAACAGGGGAAAAACATTTCCATCTCAGACCTGAAGCAGGAAGAAGAGGGAGCAGTTGCTGGGACACAGTGAGAGCAGGATGGGGACAGCTTGACAGGGGCTGCATCTGTAGAAGGACCTAGTCATGGCCAAAATGGCAGCAAAGTAGGGAGAGAGCCAGGGAATGAACACCCCAGCCTTCTCTCCTTCTGCCTTCTTGTCTCCTACCAGGACCTCCCACTGGCCAAATCCAAGTCAAAGTCAGAGAGCAAGGGAGCCTGGGAGATGTAGTCCACAGAGGTCAGCTTCCTGGGCACTCAGCAGGTGCAGGAGAGGAGAAAAAGGAGAATGACCAGCACAGCTTGAATACACGATCGCTTATTTAACTAGTCCCTGGCATTGGAGGGAAATCAGGTCAAGGGAGCCTGTCTCTCTTGTTGTTTCTCCGCACTGAGCATTGCTCACTGGGCACCAGCGCATGGCTCATGTTGCAGCCCTTGCTTTCTGGGAGTCTGCTTTTGCACCCATTCTCCCCTCCATGAAAGGCAGAGCAGCCTCCAGTGCAAAGAGCTCTGACTTGCTGTGAGTGAACCCAGGCATTAGTCCTGGTTCTGCCCCTTTACAACCATGTGACCATGAGCCAGCCACTTCTCTCCAGGACTTAGTCTTTGCATCTGCCATATGGGAATACCAATCCCTGCCCAGTCCATTGTGAGGCCAATAATAATGAGCTCTAGTAGATGCTATGCATTTACACAGTGCTTCACGTAGATCAACTCATTTAATCCTTATTGCATGTATGCTATGGTGCGGTTATTAGTGCCATTGTATACATGAAGAAAATGAGGCACAGGTGAAATAACTTGCCAAGGTCACAGAGCTTGTAAGTGGCAGAGTTGAAATTCACACCCAGACAATCTGGCTCCAGATGGCTACTGACCACTATGTTCTATGCTCCTAAACACTATGCGCCTAGCTGCTATGTGCCTAGCCGCTATGTTATGCTAGTGGTTTATTTATAAAGCATCCAACAACCAGTAGGTGTTTACCAGTGGCAGTGGTTGACAGCATCATGTCAGGATTAGACCTTGTAGCAGGTCACTCTAGCCAAAGGATCCTGGACCTAACCACAGGCCAGCCTGCAGGAACACATCCTGCAGGTGTCTGCCAGACAGTCCTATATCCCTTACTCTTAGGGCTGTTTAATACTTTCAGATGAATTCGGATTCTGTAGTTGTTTTTCTCCCTGCCTGGCAGCTGCAGTGGGCAATGCGAAGCTACCGAAGGACATTTTCTTTTGTTTCAGCTTTGATCCTGGGGATTTCGCATATCATTATGTCTGTGGCTAAGGACCTGCCATTATCTTCCCCGGGATTCTTGCACAGTTAGTGAATTTCCTAAAGGATCCCAGCTCTCTGTCTGCTTCTGCTTTTAGGATAGGCTGCTCCAAGCTGCCCTCTGATTCCTCTGGGGGAGGGGAGGTACTTTCTTTTCTACATTTTTAATACTTATCTTGATGTGTGAGTCTTTGGGAATCAGGAATTAATCTGGAACCTGTTTAAGTTTTTGCCTGTGTACGTGCGTGTGTGCAGAGAGTGTGCTAAGAACATGCTAAAAACATGAAATATTTTCACAAAAATATTTAAAATATTAGTGCTTTAGTTCTTAAATCTAAGACCATTGTCTGCTGACAAAGTCTGAAATTCCTGGCTTATTATCCTTCATTAAGGACCACCCATAATAATATTTCCCCAACTAACTCTGTTTGGGGGTAAACACTTAACTGCTTAATTCATTATTGCTAAGTCTGAGACGGTTACAGATGCCTTTGGAGTAGAAGCCCCCACATCTAATAAGCACAGGCACGAGATGCACTTGGAATATGGCGGGGAGAGATGGCTGAAATTTATTTTGTGAATAAAGCAATAAGCCACTAGGCAAAGCTAATATGTTTTAGCCCAGACAGAAAGACACGATCATTCAGTATTTATGTAGCAACCCATTCCTCTGTGGGACTGCAAGTGTCTACCATTAAAATTGTTGGAATTCTTCAGAGACCCACTGCATTAAGTCATTTAAAAATATCACAGACTTAAAACAATCTGAATTATTGGATTTTCTCGCTGCTCGTCGGTAAGCATGCTTGCTGTGGCAATTTCCTACTGGGTCAAAGGTAAAGCCTACTTCGGTAAGGAAAGTAGAAAGTCCCATGCAGAATTTTTATTTGGAAGCCAGTAGTCCCTAACAGGTGAAACGAAGTCAGATCTAGATTTACCTATTTTTTCTTTTAAATTTTAATTTTAATATACTTTAAGATTCCTAGAAATCTTGCCAGGAAAGTAGAAGGAAAGGAATTTCTGAGTACTAGTCACCTAGAATCTTCAAATGTTAACATTTTGCAACATTGCTTTATCCCTCTCTCTAGGTAGATAAATATAGATAAACAAATAGATACATATTATTTTCATTTGCACTGCTTGAGAGTTGGAGACATGATGTCTGTCCCTTTATCCCTAAATACTTCAGTGTGTTCTCTAAAAACTAGGATATTTTGTTACATAGCCACAGTATAATAGTCAAAATCAGGAAATTAACATTGACACAACACTATTATCTGATCTATTGACTTTATTTTAAATTTGCCATTGGTTATTAATCCACTTTATAGTAAAAGAAAATCCAGGATCATATGTTATAATCACTTGTCAAGTCTCTTTCATTTCCTTTAATCTGAAATAGTTCCCCCATTATTTTGTGTGTTGCATATGCCACTGACATTTTTGAAGAAAACAGGCTGTTTATTTTGTAGAATTTTCCCCTCCATTTGGGGTTGTCTGATATTTCTTCACAATTAGGTTTAGATTATACCCCTTTGGCAGGAATACCACAGAAGTGATGTGTCCTTCTAAATACAGCATATCAGGAGGTACCTGATGTCAATGTGTCCTGTTACTGCAAAATCAGATGTAAGTTTAAAATAAATTTTTTTTCATCAAACCCTTGGCTTGTTAAACATTGCTTGGAAGGGTTTCACACTCACTCTAGATTTTTTATTACAAGACTTTAAAAAACAGACTCAAAGACAAGGAAGCCACAAGCTTTACAGAGATGCTCAGGAGAAAAATGTAGCCATTTAAAAAATTGTAATGTGATAGTTATGAAATTTCCCTAAATTCATTTTGCAAAATGAGAGCTGTAATTTAAACCTGAAGTTATCGGGAGCTGAGATAAACCACACATCACGCGCAATTTAATCTGGCAGGGAAACAGACCACTCGGAATTGCTAACTAGGCCTAATTCATTACATCTTGGTGAACGCAGTACTTTTGGTCTTACACGTCTTTCAACTGCTGCATTAATATATTTACCCAGACCTCATGGAAAATGTATGGGGATGGAGACAGAAATACTGTATCCTTGTTTAAATCACATTACATTTTTTAAACAGCTCAAATGATTGCTCAGAAAGATCACACCTTCTTCCGAAGCATTTATGAAACAATTATTTACATTACATTAAAACCTTTAATTGCCTCAAAGCACGTGCTCTGAGACACAAATATTGGAAAATCATCAAAAATATCCATCATGATTGTCTCTCCTTTATAACTCTTCTAAACTTTATCTTTTTTATAACCCACTGTATTGATCTATTGTCCCAGACCAAGAGTGATGTCAGAAGTCCAAGCTGGGTCATAAAAAGAATATAATTTCCATGTGCTGTCCATAAAAGCAAGTCTTTTGATCAGAGAAAAAGGAAAAACATGCCTCCTTTTTTGGGTGGGGGAGAGGGTGGGGTGCTTTGTGTCAGGGGAATAAGCAAGAGAGGAAGGGTAACCTCACCTTTTGGAGTGGTGGCAGGGGTAGGTAAGGGGGGTTGCTGATGGAGGGGGCTGGGAGTATGAGCTCCCCCAGAGGTGAGATGTCTGGAGGAAAAGGGACCTCGAGCTTGCTCAGAGGAGAAAGAAAAATACAGAAAAATGAGAAACAAGAAATCTGGTCTCCCTGGTTGTCCAGAGTCTGAAAAATTGCAAAGGATCGGAACCTCCCTCTAGCCAGCCTCTAGACCCTCTCCCCAAAGACAATCAAAATAAAGGAATGTCACATTTTCCCTGTCCAGTCTATCATCGATGGGCACCCAAAACCTAAAATGCAATAAAATAAATGAAAAAAAAAAAAAAGAAAGGAATGTCACATTGCAAAGAACGGAGCCCCGGATAATAATGATGGTAACAATAGCAGAAACCTCCAAGGTTGTTAAGGATCTGGAGCTCCCACAGCAGGGTTAGGGCCCCCCTCAACAGTCAAACAATAAAACCAGCCCATTGGGGGAAAAGGCCCTCCCAAGGTTTGGTTCAGAACCAAATAATAAAACCTCCAATAATCATCATCACAGAAAAAGGGCTTCATCTCGCAAAGTTGTGGGGGAGCCCCTACAATTGGGTTAAAGTCCCCCCGAATAATAATAACAGGAATCCCTATTTCAAAAGACCTGAAGCCCTGCCCTCACCGCCCCCGTAAAGAACCCTGAGCTGCTGCTCAGACGTAGCACCCCCTCCCTGCCAATAATAATATAATGGTGCGGAAACTGTGGGCGGTGGTGGTGACATTTCCCACGACTCAGTGGCGCCCCCGGGCGGTTCCCACCCTCCCGCCGGCCGCGGGCGAGTCTATGCAGCCCCAAGTGCCGGCTGCGACCCTCGAATCCCGAGCCTATCTGGTGGAGGAGCGGCGGCAGCCAGAGGCACGTGTTGTGTGTGCTCCGATGGCAAAAGAAAAAAAATGCATTGCAAACTATTAACTTTTTTTTTAAGTGTGCAATGCCGGGAGCCGGGGGTAGACAGGTGCAAGCGGGGGGCAGGCGCCCCGCGCTCCCGCCTCCCGCAGAGCCCCCTCCCAAACTTCCCTTTGCATTGATCCGCACGTTACGTCAGTATTGATAAGTTTGCAAAAAGCCAAAGTCAAGTGCAATCGCGCGGCACACCGACCCCGGACTTGGGGGGGAGATGCAGCGAGCGCTCCGCGGGCCCGGGAGCCGGCGGCAGGCAGGGCAGCGGCGGCGCCGGCGCCTCTTGGAGAGGCTGCCTCCCCCCCACCCCTCCCCTCCCACCCCATCCCCGGCTGCCTCCCCCGGGCGGGCGCCGAGCTCCCCGCCCGGCGCGCTCCGCCCGCGCCCTCCGGGGGTCGGGGGGG
>NW_022436942.1:69142119-69163669 GCF_009761245.1 Sapajus apella
GCGAGGGGCAGCGGGTGGCAGGAGGCCGGGGGGCGCCCGAGGGGCCCCGGGCCGCGGCGCTCAGGGCCCGGGCGGCCGGCGGCGGCCCCGGGGCTGGGGGGAGTCCAGCCCGGATATTGAGTGCAGCCATTGAGAAAAGCCAAACTCTTGTGTGTGCGCGTCTCGATAGCCCCCAAGATGGCCGCCAATGTGGGATCGATGTTTCAATATTGGAAGCGATTTGATCTACGGCGACTCCAGGTTAGTGCGGGCAGCGCCGGCCGCGCGGCCGTGGGGAGCCCCCGGGCGCGCCCTGGGCGCATTGGGGAGGTCCCCGGGCGGACGGGCGGGCGCCCCGGGGCGGCGGGCGGCGGCTGCCGGGGCTCGCCGGGGCTCGGCCGCCCGCTGCCCATCGATAGGTATTAGGAATTGATCTCGCCGCTGCTCTTTGTTCGGTTCAGTCATCGATTAGCCGCCACGACCATGGAGAAGCGCTAGTGAGCCCTCGGTTGGCGGAGCGGCCGAGCGGCCGAGCGGCTGGGTGAGGCGCGGGGAAGGCAGCGGCTGCGGCCCCGGGCAGGGGGCTGCGGGCGGGACCCCCCGGCGGTCCCTCCTGAGCCGCACTTTGCGCGCCTCCCAACTTCGCGGTGCCCGGGGAGGCCGCGGAGCGCGCCGCTTGCCTGTCCGCACCCGGCTGGGGCTCGGGCGAGGGAGGGAGGGAGCTGGCGGGCAGGGAGGAGGAGGAGGAGAGGAGGAGGAGGAGAGAAGGGGAGGGAGCCGGGGTTGGCGAGGAGGCGGCTCCGCGCCCCGCCGCCCGCCGGCACCTCCACCGCCGCCGCCCGCCTGGCTGCGCAGCCCGGACGCGCCGCCACCCGGGGGCCGCCGCCGCCGCCTGAGCCACCGCCGCCGGACTGGCCGCCCGCGCCGGTAGACCTCTTCTCCTCGGGCCGGGGTCTCGGGGTTCGTCTTTGCTTCTTGCCTTTCCCCTCCTTCCACCCCCCTTCCCAAGTCTAGACGCAGTCGGGCGGTGGAGATGGGCCCGGGCGCGCGCAAGTTTGCGCTCCTGCCTCCGGGGCGGTGGAGAGCCGGGAGCGGCGCAGAGCAGGTGACTCCCAGCCCTCGGGCCCATGGGAACTTTTAAATGAGAGATTTCCTCGTTCTGTTCTGCCTCCTGCGTGTCTCTCCGCCGCTCCCCTTTTCTCTTCTCTCCCGTCTCTGCTTTTCTTCTGTTTCTCTCCTCTCTTCTCTGTTCTCTCTATCCTTCCCTAGGGCGACTCTTTTCCGAACCCCATCACTTTCTCCCCACCCTCCCTTTGTGGGAGTCTGTGTGCCTCCCCCAGATTTGGAGGTGTACTCTGCGGATCCCCTAGGATCCGGGGCAGGAAGGCAGAATCTCAGAGAACGTGCCGTGGAGGCGGAGCCCCGGCCTCTGTTCTTTTCTGGGGTGCCCCAGACGCGCCTGGAAAAGGCCCCCCAGCCTTGGAGTCTCACAAAGTCTCGGCGGGTGCGGCGGGGATCAGGGACAGGAAAATGGTGCGCACAACGGGGCGATTAGAGTATCTTGCCTTGACCGTGGCATTCGCGGAAGACGGGAGACCATCAGTCTGTAGATAAAAAGGGACCCACTTTTTAAAAATCCCCCGGCAAATCTCGTTAAGTTTCTTCTGATAAATGGTTCCAGCACCTGCCCCTTCTCCCTGTCCTGGTTGCTTTCCAGTCCCCGTCCTTCCAAACACCCCACTCCTCGCTCTCCCCCTCCCCCAAAACCATTGAGCTGGGGAGAAAATCGGGGCACTGAGGCATGCAGTTAATAACTGCCGAGTGCCTTGCAATTCCGGGTCCGCACTCGAGTTGGGGCTACAGTTTGGTGGCCAACTGAGACGGGCAGGGCTTCGAGCTGTGCCTGCCGGCTTAAATGATGCTAAAGTGGCCTTTCTGGAAGAGTGGGGGTTGTGGAGGCAGAAAGAGAGAGAGAGAGGAGAGAGGAGAGAGAGAGAGAGAAAGAGAGAGAGAGAGAAGAGAGGAGAGAGAGAGAATTGGGCAGCCACATTGGGCTTGGCACGAAGGCCAATGGTAATCGTATTCCCTGCTAATGTTTGTAAATGAGACCCGGGCACGGCTGGGGGACAGCGTCTTTATTTATGATTGATGTTCTGCAACATAAGGAATGACAAGAACGTGGCACACAAGAGAAGAGGAACCAGAAGGGCTGGCGAAAGCCCTTTGCAGGGTCCTATTGTTATTCCGGGCTGGAGAAAATTTCCGCGGCGAGATTTACAGCGCTGGTATTTGCTCCCGGTCGGCCGGAATGTCAGTTAACACAATTTTCATTAGATAACTCGTTTTCAATTCGGGGAGCTCGGGCTGCAGCCCGGGGAGAGGCAGGGGCTGGGTGCTGAGGGGTGGGTGCGGCTCCTGGGGGGCTTGTGTCTGAGCTGGGGAGGTTGGAACCTCACTCTCTTCAATCTTCTGCCCAAGGGGTCGTTTGTGGAACGGTTGAGGTCACCCAAATCTTGATTCCAGCTGGACTCCCATTGATCTGAGAACCCTTTGTTAGGGTTTTAGAAGGTGCTGAGATGGAAAGCAAATTTGAACTGGAAAGGATAAAGGTGGGGGTGGAGGAGAGATTTGTTCAGGTGATGGGGAGATAGGACCCAGACCTCTCCCCTGCAGGGAGAGGTATATGTGAAGGGGGGGTTGTTCGTTAAGACAATGGCTGGTGTGTCTGGCACAGAGGAGAAGGCTCTCGGGGAAGGGGGGTAAACTCATTTACATCGATATTAAGTGGAGGGGGTGTCCCTGTGGGAGTTTTCAAGGCAGCACACTTCTGGAAAGCAGAGAAATAAACGTGGCAGCCGTGGCCGCGTGCAAACATTTAGGCCCTCCATCTGCCGAGTTCCCCACCCCCAGCCTGAAATCTTCAGTCGGTCCCCTGGCCAGCAGGCCCGCAGCCCCCCGCCCCCACCCCAGCCCATATCCTCACTGATGGCATTTTTGTTGGAAGTGGATTAGGAGCCTCAGCACTTTGGCCTGGGAGCCTCTGGTACGTAATGCTAATGACTCCTACGCCACACTTTTATTTCGTTTCCCCTCCCCTGCTTTCCTCTTACAGGGGAGATAGCCAGAAAGGAGAACTTCCGCCAGCTTGTTCTGAGATCCAGGTAGGAGAGACAGGTCCCCGTGCCCGGCCCAGGCAGCCGGAGAGCCCTGGTCCCACGCATCCCGGGGCTGAGCTGCCTGTGATGTGAGGAGGTGCGTGGCTTTCATTCCTGGCTGTTCAGGTTGAATGGTTTCTCGCAGCGTGGTTGTTGAGCATTAAAGTGGCCGAGGCAGCAAAGGCAGCCCCGTGTCCCCAGGCCACACCACTTTGCTGACGCCGCACCGATCCTGGCAAGAAAGGTCACCTTGTACCAGCCCAGCGTCCAGCCCTCCGGAAACGTATATTTTTCAAAAATGGAAGGGTTCCAGTTATTATTCCTTCCACCGCTGTCTCTGAACACGGCAGGGCTGTTTTCCTAGGATGGAAGTCAGTCAACAACCTTCATGACTTTGGGCCGATGGTAAAGGTGATCTGAGCTGTCCACCCTACTCCAGCACCCCTGAAACCACCTCCCCCCCATCTTTGCCGCTTTTCTGCCTTTGCTGCTAGCGGCTCAGGAAACGAGAGGAAATAAAATTCCATCCAAAGATAATGCTAGGCATATTTCATTTGGTTATAAGATTGCTTTATGGTGAACATTACTAATGCAGTATTTTTTTATGGCTTTTCTGTGTATAATCGTCGTAACCGGATTCATACCTTTATGATTTTCTTTTTCTGCTTAACTTTCTACTTTTTTTTATGATGCTGTGGGTCCAGTCTCCCATGCTGTCTTCCAGGACTCCAGAGAGGGTTAGTTGAGCTAACAGTGAGCTGGGAGGCACCCAGTCCAAATGCCCTCTGTCCAAATGCCCATCTGTGTTTCTGGGGAGGAAGGGGCTTGGCCGGTAGGATTGTATAGTATAGATTTGGGAGGAAGGGACAAATTCTGCTTCGGGTGTCAGCAGTTGGGAGGAAGATCAACAGGATAAGCAAAGACAGGCTGGACTTTTCCAAGGAGTTGGGAGAAACTTCCGGGAACACTCAATCTCCTGGCGCAGCAGAGCGAGATGGTGCTTGATGGAATATTTTCCCCTGCTCAAAGTTTAGAAAAGAGCAGGGATGTGATTAAAATATTATAACCTTATGATATTCTGAAGTGCATAAATTTTACATATCAGCCACAGAGAGTTTAGACATCCATTAGAGCCTCTGACAGCTTGACTTATCTAAATGTGCTATCATTTAACAATGTGTCAAAATTCCTCTTTCTATAGATGACAGCAGTAAATAAGCTATCAGCCCTGTTGGCGGAATCCTAACTTTGGAAACTTGGTGGTAATAGAATTGCAGTCGATGTGGGGAGCGTGAGCCCGCAGAGCTTGGCTCAGGCCCGTGAGAGGGGTTGGCATTAGGTGAGGACAGGGAACAGGGATCAGAGAGGCCCAGGGGACCAGAGATTCTAGCAGCAGCTCTGAGAATGAGACCCTTGGGCTCTCTTCTAACTCCAGCCGGTGGGCTACCCCATTCCCTCCGCCTCTCCAAGTCCGTAGAGCCCACACCCTGTGGCCCTTTTCTGCAGAAAGAGCTAGAAACAGGTGTTGAGAATTTATTTAAAGAACCCAGCAGTCTTTTCTGGGTATCCCAAAATTGTGGTTTCTCAACTTGACAGAGATTGCTTCTCAAAGATGGGCTCTCTCTCTGAATGCTGGAAGAAAAAACAAGCAGCATCTCATCCCTCACTGGTTTTGCTGTTGAGGGTCTTGAAGTTTCTTTTATTAATACTTGAATTCACTGTAGAAAATGGAGAAACCACCGACAAGCTAAAAGAAGCAAATAAGTGTCTCGGCGGGTTATTTCAGATGAGCACGGTGCTATTTTGACCAGAAGGAACAGCTTTTCTGATGGTGGTGGTGGTTTTTCTTTCTTTTTCTTTTTTCTTATTTTTTTTTAACTCTCCTGTTAAAAAGAGGATTCTATCTTCGAACTTGACATTCTGTCGTGGTAACCTTTCTTCCGGCAGATGGGATTTCAAACGTGAGCACCTTGGCTGCTGCTAAATATATGGTCCTGCATGATGGTAGACAGGGCTGCCCAGAAACTGTGGTTTTCTGTGCTGCTTCTGAAAGGGCTGAATTTCCGGTAGCTTCCTGGTTATCTCATTCAAAGGCCGGGCCTGGCAGAGGTGAAGCATTGGAAGGGGACTCAGGTGGTGACCTGCCTTTGTCCCTGGCCTTGGGATTCAAGGTCCCATCTTCTGTTTGATGTTTTTCCTCTAGGGGTGTTCTTTATTTATGATGGTGTCGTATACTGGAGAGTGTCAGGGATGGTAGAGGTTGGCGGGGGAAAGGACCCCAAGAACTGTGGTCCGTGTGGCCTCTAGCACTCCTGGGTGAACCATCCCAAATCCCAGGTCTCCTGCTTTTTAACCCATGAAGTCAGCTGGCTGTGCCCACCTTGTCTGCCTTGTGAGTTACTGTAAAGGTGACGGATGCTGACACCCTTAAATGTGTTGTCTTCTTTTTTTGTTTTTGAGATGGAGTCTTGCTCTGCTGCCGGGCTGGAGTACAGTGGTGTGAACTCGGTTCACTGAAACTTCTGCCTCTAGGATTCACGTGATTCTCCTGCCTCAGTCTCCCGAGTAGCTGGAACTACAGGTGTGCACCCCCATGCCTGGCTCATTTTTGTATTTTTAGGACAGATGGGGTTTTGCAGTGTGGGCCAGGCTGGTCTTGAACCCCTGACCTCAAATGATCCACCAGGCTCGGCCTCCCAAAATGCTGGGATTACAGGTGTGATGACCTTAGGCCCCTCCCCTTCTTTCCCCATCATGGTCATGGTGGTGGGGCTATTGACCTTTGAAGCACTATTTTTGAGACAAAAAATTATGTCTGGGATGGAGTTACTTGATTTCTAAGCCTCCATGAGCCCTTTGCCAAAATGGCTGGTAGTGTTTTGGAGGATGTAGACATTATATTCCCATCATGGTCCGGGCGAGGTGGCTCATGCCTGTTATCCCGGCACTTTGGGAGGCCAAGGTGAGGGGATTGTCTGAGGCCAGGAGTTTAAGACCAGCCTGGGCAACATAGTGATACCTCTTCTCTACAAAAAAAAAAAAATTAGCTGGACACGGTAGCACCTGTCTGTAGTCCCAGTTACTCAGGAGGCTGAGGTGGGAGGATCGCTTGAGCTCAGGAGGTTGAGGCTGCCCTGAGCTGTGATCATACCAGTGCGCTCCAGCCTAAGCGACTGAACAAGACCATGTTTAAAAAAGAAAAAGAAGAATATACTCCTATGGCGTCTAGATTAAAATTCAGATTCCTTTCCCTGACAGATCCCCAGGATCTGCCCCGTTATCTCTCTGGCTCTCTCCAACCACTGTCCCGCAGCGGCCTGCTCTTTGTCCCACAGACATGTCAAATGCATTCCCACTGCCTGCAGCCCTTGTCCTCCAATCTCCCTGTGGCTGGCCCCTTCATCTCATTCTTTCTGAGCCCAAATGTCCTGACCGCTCAGCCTAAGAAGGCTCAAGAAGCCTTTGCCACTCTTTGCCCATTGTGATATGCACCTGTGCTCACATAGCGTTAAGGACACCCCAGAGGGTTTTGCCTGCAGACCCCTCTCAGGGTACGGCCTGTCTCTACACGTGCTAGGTTTACCATCAGATGTGCCCAGCCTTTTTCTGTAGAGTCAGATAAGAATGCACTGTGGGCTTCATGGGCCATAAACCTCCACTCTGCCGTTAGCATGACACAGCTCTAGACAATAAGAATGAATGGACGTGGCTGTGTTCCAATAAAACTTTATTTATACAAACAGGCAGGGGGCTGGATTTGGCCTGAGAGCTGTAGTTTGCCTGCCCTGGGTCTACTGATCCATGTCATATATAGGCTGAGGCATGGCTGAAGTTTTAACTTTTCAGTTAAGAGTATTAAAGTGGATCAAACTCAGTTCCCAAAACTGGTTCTTGACCCTTTCCCTCTAGAGAGAAGCACAAAGAGTCAGGGCAGTGAGGGGCCCCTGCCTGGCTTCAAATCCTGGCTCCATCACCTACCAGCTGTGTGACCTTGGATGAGTCACTTAGCCTCTCTAAGCCTTACTTTCTTTGTCTTTAAATGGGACTAATAATAGTCTCCACCTTCTAGGTTGTTCAGGAAGATTAAACCACTTTGAACATGAAAGTGTTTGGCACAGTGTGGGGCACACAGTGGCTGCCCTGTGGGTGTGAGCGACTTCTTGTCACTGGTATTTTTAGCGTATGAGAGAAAACCAAATAAACAGCAGCGGCTGGAACTTGCTGGCCTTGCAGGCTGTTTGAGAGATTTCTGGGTAAGTTTTCTCTTCTCTCTCGCTCCATTGGGGGTTTACTATATTAGAATCGTACTAATATTCTAGGTAGTATCTTATATTTTGGGAGCTCTGACCACAGAAATTGCAGCCTGGGAGCTATGTCTGGCCCACGGATGTGCCTGTCTAGATTAGTGCGATATTTAAAAACACTTTCGCGTAAGTTGTCAGCATTTAAAACACAGGAGATTTAACTGAGAAATCTAGGTGACCAGTGTCCCCTGAAAATCAGGAGCTCTGGCCACACTGGGCAGGTCCCACGGAGAAGGGGAGTGGAGACCTGGGAGGGACATTCCAGGCAGAGGGAACAGGCAGTGCCAGGGCCCTATGTCAGGGGTCCTCAGCGGGTCGCCAGCTGTCGGGGTCCTGAGGAGGGTCTTCTCTGTAGCTCAAGGCCGCAGACTGAATCTCCCCAGTGCCGAGTTCTGGAAGAGCCTGCATTTGCACAACCAGCGAAAGGCCCCTGACTGAAAAGATTCCTGGCCAGGAGGGTTCGGAGCCTGCGGTCTCTGCCTCTGCCCAGGAGCGCACACCCCCGAAAGCCGGCCTGTGGCTGTCCCCTGACACCCCTCCTAAGCACACCCCAGCCTCTGACATTTTTCAGTTCAGCCCAGTGAAACAGCAGTTCCAGGTAAGCATTTGCCATTAAAAAGAAAGAAAGAAATCAATCCTTTGGCCTCTTTGGCCTGAGCTGGTCGTCTGCCCAGACGCCGGGGCGCAGCGGTGCTTAAGACTCTGTGTGCCGCCGTCGCTCAAGCTGGACGGGGTAAATGGCTCCCCAGGAACCGCTGTGGTCGATTGGCTTGCCCAGCCGCCGGTGTGGACGTGGGTGCTGTGGATCTGGAGACCACAGGGGTCACCGGGCCACCAGTCCAGGGCAGATTTCCCTAAGTGGGGCCATCACTCCCAGGCCTTGCTGCTGCAGACGGCTGTGAGTGTCTGCCATCCGCTGTGATATCTGTGGGTGCGAGTGTCCCGGGGCTGTGGTGTGAGCGGCAGAATCAGGCCCTCCACCCTCTGGCGCAGACTCGTACCTGGGACACACGGGACCCCTCTGCTAACTCCATGGCAGTCTAGGAGCTTCAGCAAACAACAACCTTCTTCCATCGTCCCTCTCCTTCAAACTGGCTCCCTCCGGCAGGTGCAGGCGTTGACCCTTACAAATCTCTTTGCCATATAACCCTGCCTGCAAGTCTGTTTCTTGTCCCACAGGAAGAAGAAATGGGACTGGGACATCTGCATAAGGCTCTCAGGGTGTAGGAGACGCCTTTGAGGCCGCTGTCATGTCTTGGGGGAGGCCGGGGAGCTGCCACTCCCCACGCTGCCTCTTTCCTGGTTTCCTGTCCTTACTTGCCCTCAGGCCTTAGGATCCCCCATCCTATCCCCCTCCCCTCCCCGACACTCTCCCCCTCTTTATTCAAGCCACCGTGGCCTCCTCGCTGCTGTGCCTCAGACAAGCCAAGTATGTCCCAGCCTCAGGGTCTTGGCACTTACTGTTCCCTCTCTCTGAGACAATTACCGGACACCTCCCTTCAGTTAGTTCAGTCCTCTGCTTGAATACCACCTCCTCAGAGAAGTCCTCCATGACCTCTCCTTCCACATCGGCTCCCTCTCCTCACTGTGCCTCACCTGATATAATATTTATCTGTATATTGATTTGTTCCTTTGTTTACTATCTGCCTCCCTCTCTGGGGAGGGCAGGGACATAGTAAGTGCTCAATAAATATTTGAATGATGGGGTAGCTGAATCCACAGGAGGGATGAGGTGGGGGCAGCTGCCTCTCGACTTCACCTTGGGAGTCAGTCCTGGGGGACCCCTGGCTGCTTCACTCCTCACTGGCTCTTGAAAGTTGCTAGGAATTGGGCACTGGCCTCAGGCCTGTGGCGAATGAGGGTTTATCTTTAGCTCCATCAATCTCGCCTTAGGGTAACCCCAATTTCAGCCTAGAAGGCAGCTCCTATCTAATTAATAAATCTATTTATTAATTGCTGGCAGGCTGCAGGCCATAAGCGATGATTTGGTGGCCTCAGCCATAGAGAGCTGAAAGCATCCGTCCGGCCTGTGAGATGGCTGTTGTCCAGGACACAAGAGCGGCAGTAACAGCCTCAGACCCAGGTCACATTATTCTCCTGACACTGATTTCCAGGCCCACTGGATCAGCCCAGCAGGTGTGAGAAAGCGGCCTGGGTCTCTGGACAGTGATCCCAGGTTTGAGGGGCTTTCCTTCCCACCATGCCCCTGATTTATAATCAGGCGGGACTCCAGGATTTTAATGCCATCTTTCCTTCTGGGGCCTTTTTCTTCTGTGGCTGAGCCCCAGTGTTTCTGTCTAGAATGGAGAATCTCTGGTTTGTCCAGACAGGTCATTCATTCATTTGATGAACATTATTCAGCCCTAGCTATATGTCCTATGCTGCCTGAGGTGCTGGGAGTATAGCACAGAACAAAACAGACCAAGTCCTGCCCTCATAAAGCTTCTACTTCATACGGATTCGGAGGTGAACGTACTTTTCTTCAAGGATTATAGAAGTAAAAAATGACAGCTCCATATAGACACTTGGCCTAGGGCTGGGCACGTTGTGAGCCTTTCCTAATGGTGATTAGTATTAATTGCTATTTGTTATCTTTATTAGCAATTGTTATTATTATCTTCCTTAAAAGGGGAGGGCATATCTTGTTGAATTTCAGTTGCCTTGGAGCTGCGCCTGCAATGATGGGATCTGGGCTTGGAGCAGTCAGACTGTGCTTCAGACCCTGGTCTTGCCACATCCTCACTGGGAGGCTTTTGGCAACTCCCCACTTTTCTAAGCGTCAGCTTCCTCATCTGTAAAATGGGACTGAAATACAGCCCCTACCTCATAGAGACATTGAGAGGATATGATTTGATGGAGAGCCCATAACACATACTTGGGACACCATCATTCCCCGGTAAACGAGGGTGACTAGTATTACCTTTATTATGACTGCCATCATTGTTGTTTGTCATTCGCTTCCGGGGCCTCACTGGTCAACTCAGGGGTGCCCAAATCTGGGTGGAGCTGAGAGATTCATTTGCAGTATTAGCTGCTCAGGTAATACTCACCTGAACTCCAGCCAGGCGCAGGGACCCCCACCACACCCTGTAAGGACAGGAATCTAACCTGGGCCTTCCTCCCAGCCCGGCCCATGCGGAGCCAGCAGCCAGCAGCCAGGTGCACCGGCTCTGCACAGAAGCATGGGGCAGGAGGTCAGGCCTCCCTGCATGCTGCTTGGCAGGGCTTAGCAAGGCCAGACGTGGCCTTGTGTGTCAGAAGACAGCTCGCAGAGGCCTGTGCAGGCCTGGGATTTCTTTAACAAATGGCGCTTGCACCCTTCCTGCAATGCCAGACAGTGCTCACAGCCCTTTATATTGTCTCACTTAATTTCCACAGCAACTTTATGAAGGGAAAACTGTAAGCATTCCCACAGGTGAGCAGAGTGAGGCACAGAAGGCTCAGTCCCTGGCCACATTGCAGGGAAGCAGCCCAACCTGGACTTGAACCCAAGACCCAGGGCTGTTGACTACCCCATGTCCGTGCTCTGGCCCCAATAGTGGCCAGAGCTGCCCCTCCCAAGACTGATGGCTGTCCCGCCGCTGCCGAGCCGCCCCCATCTGCAGTCACTATGTCAGTATTTTCCCTTTATTTTTATTTATTTATTTATTTTTGAAATAGAGTCTTACTCTGTCACCCAGGCTGGAGTGCAATGGTGTAATCCCGGCTCACTGCAATCTCTGCCTCCCGGGTTCAAGCGGTTCTCCTGCCTCAACCTCCCAAGTAGCTGGGATTACAAGTGTGCGCCTCCATGCCTGGCTAATTTTTGTATTTTTGGTAGAAACGGGGTTTCACCATGTTGGCCAGGCTGATCTCGAACTCCTGACCTCATGTGATCGGCCCACCTCGGCCTCCCAAAGTGCTGGAATTACAGGCGTGAGCTGCTGCACGCAGCCCCTTTCTGTTCTTTTAAAAAACCTCTGAAGACACCCTGCCGCCGTCAACTCATGGAAATGGATTTAGGCCCCAAAGCCTGAGAAGCATGAGTCGGGGGTAGATGAGAGAAAGCTCCCCGCTCCCAGCCTGTCTCCCAGCCTGGAGAATGAGCGCCACCCGGCCATCCATCCCCGGCCCCCACTGGGTCCCGGAGCTGCGTGGCGCGCCCTGTCGTCGGGCCTGCGTTCCGCAAGATGGAATTCTCGGGCAGGGCTGATAATAAGCAGGTATTGATTGCTGCCGTGGTCATTATCAAGATTTATTTAGTCAATATGGCCTCCCCGGTCAATAAATCGTGTCGTTGATAAAGAAGGAAGGAGATAGACTTGTAGCCTTTATTAAAAAAGTTTTTTAGATTTTTTTTTTTAACAGCCAAGTCCAGCTCTCCTTTCTGTGGCTACACCAGCCCCACTCTAGAGTTCATGTGTGACTTTATAAGCTCTTTCTTTCCATGGCAGACCTTACACTCATTGCTCTGGCTCCAGGAAGCAAGGACTTGGGGCTGGGGTAGGGCTGGAGAATGGTCTCTGGCCTTCCTCCTTTCATTGAATCCTCCCAGCATTCCTTGGGGCAGGCGGCTTTGGTGTCACCCTGTTTTGCAGATGAGGCTACTCAGGCCCAGAGAGGTTCATTCACTAGCTCAAGGTCACACAGGACTCGAACGCAGACAGTCGGGCCCGAATCTTTGCTCTGAATCTGACATTCATTCATCAAATAGCAGGTATTTTTTGAGCACGCGCTGTAGGCCATGCACACTGCCAGACGCTGGGTGTGGAAGGGCAAGCTAAACAAATACATGTGTAATGACAGAAAGGACTGAGGAAAGCGCGCCGAGATCCACATAGAGGGGTGCCTGTTTATAGGGCCATGATGGAGGCCCACACTGGGAAGGTGACATTTAGGCTGAGACCTGAGCCATGAAGAGGAGCTGTGCAGGCGCAGTTCAGGAAGGGGAGTGCGAAGCTCCAGGAGGAGCCTGTGCAAAGGCCCTTCAGCCTGGGATGTCCTGGAACCGAAGGGAGGCCGGTGAGGCTGGGAGAGGAGAGGAGGAGAGAAGTCACAGGGGAGATGGTTCCCGCTCACGGGCCCTTTTAGACGACGGTAGGGGTGGATTTTTTGGATTCTATTCTCATGGAAGTGGGAAGATATTGAGGGTCTAAAACAGGAGAAACGGGATCCAATTTATGTTTGGGTCCCACTGGGTTCAGCCTGATGGGGAACATTGAAGGGAGAGAGGGGACGTTTGGAGAATAGGCAAAGGAGAGCACCCCATCCGTGACAAACTGGATGTTGTCATGTCTGCCCAGACGGGGTCTTTGTGGTGGGAAGCCTTTGGGCACACAAACGTTTCGAGGATTAGCACTCTGCAGCATCGTGGGGGTGGAGAGGTGGCCATGGGGACACGCCTGGTGCCCCCAGCAAGGTGGCGGCTGTGCTTCCTTGGCAAGGGTGTGGCTGGTTTTCTGTGGGAGTGGCCAGCTGGTACGGGTTTGTAGGCCTTTAGCAGCAGGTATGCAGTGGGCAAGCGACACCCTCCCCTCTCCTGGGCATAGAGCTGGTGCAAAGGGGGTCAGGGGGGCTTGGGTCATGTTCTGAGAAGTGCCCTGTGCCCAGTGGTCTCTGTGGGCGTTGTTCCCAGTGTGCTTCCAGATGCCACTTGTTAGGAAAGGCCATAAAAAGATGAGGTGACTGACATGGCGTGGCTGTAGACCCCAGGCCACGTGCAGGTGCGCTGTCCCAGGGGGTCATGTGCTGGCCTTTATCCATGGGGGTGCTGTTAGGTGTAAGAGAGGTTGGGTGTCTACCTGGGAGACTGCAGGGGACGTGGCTGAAGTGTGGAATAAAGAGAACTTTTTTACTCTTCAGTTTTGTCTAATCTGTGAGCACCTGTGGACTGGAAGTCTAGCAGGGGTTGGGGGATCACCTCTTCATCATCCATTACCCACTCATCCACCGGCCACCCAACGTTGTCTGATCTGCTCATTCATAAATCTGCTCTCTCTTCCACTCTATCCATCCACCTAACGCTTTATCCAACTGTGCTTCCCCATTCTTACTAATTTTAACCATCCATCCATTTGTCCACCCATCCATCCATCCATGAATCCATCCATCCAGTCATCCGTCCATCTACCCACCCATCCATCCATTTATCCATGAATCCATCCATCCATCCATCCATCCACCCATCCATCCATCCATTTATCCATTCATTCATCCAGCCAGCCAGCCAGCCAGCCAGCCAGCCAGCCACCCATCTACCCATCCATCCATCCATCCATCCATCCATCCAACCACCCACCCACCCACCCACCCACCTACCCACCTACCCATCCATCCATCCATCCATCCATGAATTCCTCCACCCATCCACCCACCGCCCATTCATCTGTCCATTCATCCACTTAGCCACTTAGCAACCTTCTCATCTACCCATCCACAAATTTGTGCATCCAAAAGAAATCCCTTCCTGCGTGCATCCATCCAACATCTACTCAGCCAACACTAGCAATGTGAGGATGAAGAGGAAGCAGTCCCTGTTCTTAAGAATGCTTTCAACTGGTGGAGGAGTCAGCTGCAGTGATATAACCCCAAAGCCACGTCATCAGCACGGGAATCAGAGGCTGTACACAGAGCTGTGGGGGCCAAGAGCGGAGACAAAGCCTGGTCCTGCAGGCCTGTGAGGTTGCCGAAAGCTGTGGCGTTGGCTCTAGGCTTAGGACATGTAACTCTCCCTTCCCTCCCTATCTGGATTCAGTTAGACTCTCCTCTAGCCTAGGCAGAGGGTGAGTGGTCTCAAAGGGCAGCCTACCTTCAAGGAGACACTCAGAAACCATGGTCACCAAACCTGTATGGGCCCGGGAAAGACCAGGCTCTGTCCTGTAGCAGATTGGAGCCCAGCAAGGTCTTTGAGAGATACTTTTTCTGGGCAGAGGGGATGGTCTGTGACCAAGGAGGTGGACAAGGCAGGTCGCCAGCTCTGCCGCCAGGACGGACTCCCTGGTTTTACTGTTCAGTGCAGATTAGCAGTCCCTAACCTCTGCGTGGTGCTTGGAGCCTATGAGAAATGCTTCTACCCACCTATGTTGTTGGACCATCTCCCATTCTGCAGAGGAGGAAACTGAGGCACAAGGGTATATGAAAGAAGGCAGGGCAGAGAAACGCTTCACCCACGTCCTCCTTCCCTGCTCAGCCACATGTATAGAGCCTCTGACTCACACTATCTCCATTTCTGCCTCTCCCCCCACCCCGCCGCGTCCCCCACAGAGCCCCCTTGGCCCTCCTGATACTGCATTCTCTTCGTTTTCCTCCTGCCTCTGCCGCCACTTCCCGTTTTCTCTCAGCCCCATCCTCCTCCGGCTGGCCTCTAACTATGTCAGTCCTTTCAAGGTCCATCTCGTCTCACTCTGCCTTGACCCCGCGTGACCTCAGCCGTATCCACAACATCACTCCTCCCAGCCTCCAGCCTCTGCCTGAGTCCCAGACCTCTCTGTACAACAGCCCTCTTGACATTTCTTTCTTCCTTTCTTTTTAAGCCACTTTATTGACTTTTCTTGAACGCCTGTCTCAAAGATGTCTCCAGGTCAAGATGTCCAGAACCTAATTTTCCTCTCCATTGTGGGGTCTTCATCTTAGGGTGGCTCCATCCGGGTCTACAGGACAGAAGCCTGGGAGCTACTATGACTACGTCCGTCTCCCGTGTGCCCCTCGTGTCCAGTTCATCACTGAGTCCGGGGTCTCTGCCTCCTAGATACCTCCTGCATCCCGTCTCCTACCTCCACCTCCACCGTCGTCACTTGAACCCATGCCCCATCGCCTCTCCCCTGGACTTTGCTCTTCTAATTTCTTCCTTTGCTGACTCTGGCTTCTCCACTCTCTTGACCACAGCAGCAAGTGAGGTTATTAAAAACTTAAGAACCATTTCCAGGGGACAATGAAGAGAGGCTGGTCAGTAGGCACAAACGTACAATTAGACAGAAGCAACGCATTCTGATGTTCGATAGCAGAGCACGGTTAACATAACCATAATGTTGCTAACCACAGTTAACAGCAGTGTACTGTGTATTTCAAAATAGCTAGAAGAGAGGACTTGGAATGTTTCCAGTACCTAAGTGATGGGTATCCTAAATACCCTGACTTGATCATTACACATTCTATGCATGTAACCATGTAACAGAATATTACATGTACCCCATAAATATATACAAATATTATGTATCAATTAAAATGCATTTTGTTTTAAAAAGAACCACTTCCAATGGCCCTCCACTGCCTTTGAGAGGAAAGCCTCAGTGTAACTAACCTTCCATGCTCAGCATGGACCGGTCACTGCCCTCTTTCTTGGTTTATAGTGTTGTCCAAGTCTTCTATTTTCTTGTTGATCTCCTGTCTAGGTGTTCTGCGCACTGTTGAAAATGGGGCATTGAAGTCTCCAACTGTTGTTAAATTGTCTATTTCTCCATTCATTTCTGTCAGTTTTTGCTTCCTATATTTTAGTGTTCTGTTATTAGGTGCATGTATGCATTTATAATTGTTATCTCTTCCTGATAGATTGTTCTTTAGCAAATGTTCTTCTTTCCCTAGTCACTTTTTAAATTTTTTTTTGCTTTATTGTCTATTTTGTCTGATATTCGTATAGTTACTCCCAGTTTCTTGCGGCGGCTGCTTGCATTATATATCTTTTTTGCATCCTTTAACTTGCCATCGATTCATGGCTTTGAATCTAAAGCTTGTCTCCTGTAGACAACATATAATTGGATCACGTTTTTTATCCAGTCTGAAAAACTCTGCTCTCTGACTGGATTCTTTAATCCATTCATATTTAATGTTATTATTGCTACAGCAGAATTTATGTCTGCCATGTTGCTTTTTCTTTTCTGTATCTTTTTGTTCCTCAGTTTCCCTTTTACTACTTTCTTTTGCGTTGAGGGAATATTCTCTAATGTAGCATTTACATTTCACTAGTGAGGCTTTTTTTAACTGTATTATTTGAGCATTTTCTTAGTGGTTGCACTAGAGTTTACCATATATATCGCAGCTTATCAGAATCAAGTTCAGATTTATATTAGTGTCATTTCAGCACGCCCTTTGTTTTTTAACGGACACATTATAACTGTACATGTGCCCTGTGTTCTTGATCTTGAGCCACATGCCCTGTGCTCCCAGGTTCCAGCCACACGTGTCTTCCTTATTTCCCCTGCACGGTAGTCCCCACGCATGATCTGCTCCCTCTACCTGTGATGCTCTGCCCATACTTCTTCCCATCAACTCCTCCTTCATCCTTGGAGCTTGCTCGGTATCACTTCCTTGGGTCGCAGCCTGCTCCACCTTGTGTGGCCCCACGAGGCCGTGCACCCCATCCTTACAGCACGTACCATAGCAGGCGTCAGAACAGCTCTGTGGGTTAGTGCTGAACACCTGCCTCCCTCTGTGGACTCTCATCACCGTGAAGGCATCCAGCAGCTCTTCCCCAGAACTGAGCAGCAGAGGGCAGAGCACACAGTAGGCCCTCAAAAAAAAAAAAAAAAAATCAGTCTAACGAACAAACAGGGATGGATGTGAGTGTAATGTGAGCGTATTTGTATACTTATGTGCATATGTCTGCATCTTTGTGGGTACATATCTTTAAGTGTGTTTGTGGATCTTTTCATTTTGTGTGTGTGTGTCCTTGTGTGTGTAACTTAGTGTGTTTCTGCAGGGTGTGTGTCTTTCTGTCTGTTTTTCTCAGTATGTCTCTGAATGTGTGCCTGTGTGTCTCACATGGAGGTGTGTGTGTGAGTGTGTGTCTTTGTTTATGTGTGCGCCTTAGTGTGTCTGCGTTTGTGTGCTCATGCTCCCAGGCAGAAGTCCTTTCAGCATCCCCTTGCCATGCAGTTGTATTCTGTGTAGTTTCGTGTGGCATTTAATGACTTCCCCAAAGCTAAGCATGGCCCTTGGAGAGTTGATCTCACTGTGATGGAGGTGACACAGGCCTGTGGGGCCAGTGGCAGGCACTTCCCCCCGACTTCCCCCAGAATTGCCTGCTGCACCTGCCAAAGCTCCCCCACCCCCACCTTCATCCCTTTGAGGGGAAAACCCCAGCTGGGTAGCTTGGTGCAGGGGCAAAGCAGGGCTCTTGCCAAAGAGACTGGCTCTGCTCTTGCCAGCTGCATGAGGCAGCCAGAGGACTGCTCCATGCCTCAGTTTTCTTATCTGAAAATGGGGGCAGCAAAAATAATCCCCTGGTAGCATTTCCGCATGGAGGAAATGAGTGACTCTACATGCAGGCCCCGCACGTACCTGGCACACACCAGCGGCTCTGGAAATATGATTTTGTCTCTCGTGCTTGCTCCCTGTGGCTCTTACCCCAGCAGTGGGAAAGCAATTTCCCACTAAGTCCCACTAATGACTAAGAAACACTCTTCCTTCAAGGGGACCCTTTCCCATTGTCATCTCTGGGGCCATCTAAGGGCTGTGTGTACCTGCTCTAGTGAAAGCAACATTCTAACCCACTTATGCTCAGAGATGTTCAGAGGTCTCCCATGGACACACAGCATTTCCCCAGCAGAGATAAGATTTAGCCCCAAGAGTGTTCTAGGAATCTGCCAGGTACTTCCATAGTCCCCAGGCTTAGCATCCTGTGTCACTGTCCGTACTCCTCACACTTCCCGGCATTGCATTTTCTGTTCCTTCTGCCTGGAACACCGTTCCCATCGCTCCTCGTAGGCCCCAGCCCTCTTTCCCTGACTCTGCGCAGGGTTGGATGTCTTCTTTTACCTCTCACTTGGACATCCCTGGCCTGGGCTGCTTTCCATGCTTCCAGATGATTCCCCAGTTCCTTGTTGGGCTCCCCTATCAGACGGTGAACTCATTACCATATATCAAAGCTATAATACTTGGTGTGGTGATTGGTAAAAATAGAATGCCTGGTGGCCTGGTTAGAGGTCACCTTTGAAAAAGTCATGGCCGAGTGCAGTGACTCATGCCTGTAATCCCAGCACTTTGGGAGGCCAAGGCGGGTGGATCACTTGAAGTCAGGAGTTCAAGACCAGCCCTGCCAACACGGCAAAACCCCGTCTCTACTAAAAATACAAAAATTAGCCGGGTGTGGTGGCGGACGCCTGTAATCCCAGCTATTCGGAAGGCTGAGGCAGGAGAATCGTTTGAACCTGGGAGGCGGAGGTTGCAATGAGCCAAGTTTGCGCCACTGCGCAAACTCCAGTCTGGGGTGACAGAGGGAGACTCCGTCTCAAAAAAAAAAAAAAAAAAAACCCAGATTCCTATCTTCTCTTCAATGTGAGAGCTGGCATCCCCAGGCCTGCACTTCATACACGGCTGGGTTCTAGGGCTGGGGGTTTCCCGTTTTGTAAAATCCCTGCTGAGCCCAGGCCTCCCTGTGTAGCTTCCTGCATGGCCTTCATATGAACAAGTAGTTATAATAGCAACCTCGCCCTGAGCATTAGTTCTGCAGGCTTTGTGACTGGTGTGGAGGTGACTCTGCCTTCTCTGGCCTCAGTGTAGCCATTCCAGATAATGGGCAGAATTTACATGTCTTTTCAGAGATGAGAAGAGCTCAGAAGAATTTTTTTTTAATTTTAATTTTATTTATTTCTAGTTTAACAAGCACTTGCCAAGGGTGGCTGTGTGTTAGGTATGACTCTAAGTGCCTTCTAAATACCATCATTTAAACGGTTTAATTCCCATAACAATTCTATGGTGTAGACATTTTTTTCTTTGGGATGGAGTCCCACTCTGTCACCCAGGCTGGAGTGCAGTGATTCGATCTTGGCTCACTGCAGCCTCTGCCTCCTGTGTTCAAACGATTCTCTTACCTCAGCCTCCCGAGTAGCTGGGACTACAAGTGTGTACCACCATGCCTCGCTAATTTTTGTATTTTTAGTAGAGACAAGGTTTCACCATGTTGACCAGGTTGGTCTTAAACTCCTGACCTCAGTTGATCAGCCTGCCTTGGCCTCCCAAAGTGCTAGGATTACAGGCAAGAACCATCACACCCAGCCCTAGACATTCTTAATATTCCCATTTCACAGAGGAGGAAGCTGAGCCACAGAAAGGTTAAGTGACTTGCACAAGGTCACACAGCAGAGCCAGGCAGTCCGACTCTGGAGTCTATGTTCGTATTCTCTCCTGCCTCTTGTTATTTCTGTTACTATGCAAAGCAGAGACTGTATCCTTGGGACAGGGCTACTGTCCACGTTCCCTCTTTCCTCCCTGGAAGCCGCTGTATGTGCAGACTGGCCTCGTAAAGGTCTAATGTGGTGATGGGTGGCACTCGGTGGACCATGTTGCCTGGCAGGAGTAGGGGCCTGGGCCTGAATTCCTGGGACAAGCATCAGGGATGTCAGAGTCCCAGGGGCCATGGTCAGAGCTGGTCACCATAGCAGCGGACACTGGGGACCAGGCCAATTTCCTGTCCTTCCCATCCTCGGGTAGCTGGACCCTGGGCCCCTCGGGCCAGCAGCCTGGAAGTCGCTGTGAGGCAGCCCCAGCCCTCGGAGGAGATCCTCTCCAGCCTCCGCAAGCAAGGGGGTTGGTCCCATGGCCCTTGGCCTACTTTGTGAAATTCATCTCTGGAAAAAAATTATTCGCAGAGCAGAGCAGAGCATCTTGGCATCTCGTGGTGGGTGAGGCCTGCTGAGGCCGTCTGCTTCCCTGAAGGGGGTAAGGAGACAAACCGAGGCCCAACTCCTGCTTCCTGCCTGGCTGCCAAGGTGGGGCTCCCTGAGGAAGGTGACCCCCCTTCCCCCAGTTCCCGGAGCTTCCCAACTGCCCCAGCGGCTCCAGAGCACGCGTTTCCTGTCCCCTGCCCAGGATGGCACCCCTAGAAGGTTGGGGCTGGCCCAGCCACCCCACAGGTAAGCAGGCTTGAGCCAGAGGATAGTTTGTTTCTGTGGGATGTATTGATGAGCTGCCCTAATTAGGGACCTTGCTAATGAGAATCAAACTACTTTGCTGGGAGTTGGGCGGATCCCAGCCTAGCTCTGCTGCCATGGTCCCGGGCAGGCCACTTAGCCACGTGGGATCTCAGTGTTGTCTTCCTTAACGTGGGCTTCCTGTGCTTTTTTCCCCCAACGGCTGGATCGTGCAGTTTGCTGTGCCCCTGGAGACCTTGGGGGCTGTTGAGATCCGAGGCTAAGGCAGAGCCAACTGTCGCTTTCTTTGGGAGGAGTTCTTGTCACTGGTGGGCAGATCCATGGATGCATTTCTCATGCTGCCCTCTTGGATGGATCTGTCAGGGAAGGAGGATGCTGGTGATGAGGACTGTTCTTAACATGCGGGACTCCCCGCGTCTCTGTAAACACAGCAGTCATTTGTCGCTGCCTAATAAGCCACCCCAAACTTAGTGGGCAGAAACAACTCTTGCATACCTGATTCTGTGATCTGGAATTAGGACAGGGCCCAGTTAGATCAGCTTGTCCCCACTCCATGATAGCTGGGGCTTCATCTGGGCAGATTCAAAGTTTGGGGGTAACTTGACAACTCCCACATCTGGCAATTGATGCTGACTGTTGCTAGAACCTCAGTTACATGCAGGAACCCCAGTGTATGGCCTCTCCCCAGGGTCTCTCTGTGTGGGTTCCTTTGGGCTTCCCCACAGCATGGTGGCTGGGTTCTGAGAAGCAGCATCCCGAGAGAGCCAGGTGGAAATGGAGGTGTTTTCATGCTCTCGCCTCGCAAGTTGCTAGTGTCACTTCCATCTACTCTGCTGGTTGGGGCAGTAACAAAACCTGGCCTAGGTTCAAAGGGAAGAGACGCAGACACCACCACTGGGTGGAAGGAGTGTCAAGGTCACCTTGCAGGAAGCCTGGGTGGTGAGGGATATTATGGCAGCCATCTTTGGAAAAGACGGTTACAATGAAGTTGATGGTGGTGGTGATTCAGGTGACTCAGGCTGGTTGTGACAGGCTGCAAAGGGAGCAAGTGCAACAGGAAGTGGCTGAGCAGGAGAGTAGATGTGACAGGAGGTTGTATGAGGTGAGTTGGTATGACAGGAAGTAGCCGAGTAGGGAGTGAGAGTGACAGGAGGTTGTGTGGGAGGGAGTGAGTGTGACAGGAGGATGTGAGGGGAGTGAGTGTGACAGGAGGATGTGAGGGGGAGTGAGTGTGACAGGAGGATGTGAGGGGAGTGAGTGTGACAGG